>NC_045427.1:191554921-192154921 GCF_902635505.1 Sarcophilus harrisii
TTAACAAAGGAAAACGAATTTCACGTGATCCTCTGCTTTTAGTTTAGCACAAAACTAAGGCAATGAAATCTATTAGTGGGAAATCATGAAATGGGTGGTTTGAGCCTTTTTTGTTGGTTATTGAAAAGGTATAAATAGGGTAGAAATGATTCCAACTTGGGTAAGAGTTTGATTAACACTTGTTAATTCCAAAATCTGGATGTTTCCAAAGTTTGGGTAGACAAACTAATTATTTGCATAGAGGTCTGATTATATAGAATTGTCCTTCACTAACACTATGGTTCAGCCAAATTGGTGGCTTTATTGTTCCTCATGCAAACTACTCCTCCTCCTGTCACTTTGATTTTTCACAGACTATCCTCCATGCTTGGAATCTATTCCCTTTTTTGCTGCCACTTTAGTACCCCTAATTTCCTTTATGGCTGAGCTCAAACAATGCTTCTACTTGAAGATTTTTCTGCCTGATCCCTCATGTGCTAGTGCTTTTCCTCTCAATTTTCTCATCTTTATTTTGTACATGAATACGTGTCAATGCCTGCTTCCTTCTCCATCTTCTCCTCTCCCTCTCCTTCTCCTCCCCTCTCCCTTTCCCTGACCCTTTCCCTCTCTCTCTCTCTCTCTCTCTCTCTCTCTCTCTCTCTCTTTCTTTCCCTCTCCCTCTCTCTCTCTTTCTTTCTTTCCCTCTCCCTCTCTCTCCTTGTCCTTCTGTCTCTATCATTCTCTGTCTCTCCCTCTCTGTCTCTCCTCTTTCTCTCTCCCCTTTTTCTGTCTATCCATCTATCTATCTGTATAATGATTTGTGGTTAGAGGAAAAACTCTTCCAGGGCAGAGATTTCTTTAATGTTTTTGCATTTTCAGCTAGCACAGTATCTTCTATATAACTACCCACATGATTAATAATGCACACTGATTATGCATGTATAATCACACATATATATCATATATATGTACATATGCACACATGTACATGATTATCTTTCCTCTATTAAAAAAAGATCAAAATATGGCAAGATGTGTTTTTCATACTCAAAGACAATTGTATCCCCCATGCAATAAACCTCTAATTGTCTGCCTTTATGACCCAACACAGGGGTCATCTTCTTCAGGAAGCCTTCTCTGATTTCCCAATTGTTTAGTCTAATCTCATTCATCAATTTTTTCTTGTGCAATAATCATTTGTCTTTGAGTTAGTTTCCCTTTCTCGCTCTCTCCTTTTGCTTTTAATATTTAAGCTCCTAGAGGTAGAAACACCTTCATTTTCTTTTTTAAATCCCTTGCATTTAATCCTGGGCCTTGTGCATACTAGGTGCTCAAAACATCTGAACAAAATTGAATTGTTATTGGAGATACTAGCTTTTTGTTTCCTATCCCTATAAAATCCAAGGCAATGATCATCTCAAAAGGATTATTTAAATGTGCAAAAGAAATCAATACAGGTCTGAGCTTTAACACCAAAGTAGACATGTCCTAAGAGGCCTACATCAATTAATCCATATTTACTGAGTGCCTTCTGTGTGTTTAATGCTATGCTAGGGTTTTTGAGGATACAGAAATACGGAAGCTTAGTATTAAATTGGGAAGGCAAGATAAACAGATGAAACAATAGCTAACATCACAATGAATAAATGAATCAGAGAGAAAGCTTTTATTAAGCATTTGTCATGTGCAAAGAACTTTGCTAAGTTCTGGGGAGAGAGAAAGAAAAGACATTCCCTGGTCTCAAAGAGTTCATATTCCTATAGGAGTACTCAACACAACAATAGGTTACTCAAGCATTTATTAAGCATGATTAATTGTATTTGCTAGGTTTGTACTAGGTATGAGGGATGATAATATAACGAATGAAATACTCTACTTTCAAATAACTTTCATTTTACTATGGAAGACAAAAAGTAGATGTGTAAATATATACAGAACAAATATAAAGGGGATCAACCAATCAACAAATATTTTTTATATGACATAGAAGTACTGTCAGGCACTGTGCCTAACTAGGGCACATATAATAGGCTTCAGCTTCAAGTCCAATGGAAATGCCTTAGGATACAGTGCAAGACACATAGTAATGTGTTACCTTTAGTACTATTTCCAAAATTTATTTATTTATTTAAGCAATAAAATAATTTCTATTTCTGATGAGAAACAATTTGGTGCCTCCTTACTCTGGCAACACTAGTTATCATTGCCAGCCTGTGCACAGACATATCAGGTCCTATGATTGATATTATAAGATATAGAGAAGAATCAATGGAATAAGGTAGTATGATATTGATTTTGGAGTCATGGGACTTAGTTTCTAATCTCAGGTTATTCATTTACTAATATAGTATCTTTGAAAAAATCACTTTACTTCTTGGCTTCTCAAGTTTGTTTATTTTTATTTTATTTTCTCTCTATAAAAGGAGGGATACTGGACTAGAGGAACTCTAAATGTCCCCTCCAGCCAAGAAAGACCTAGATCCAGTTTGTTCTGGCTTTTTGTGGAAGCCAGTTGTTAGATTTCAGTGTGAGGTGTACTCTAACAGTGTAATCTAACTAATCTAATCAGTTAGATTAACAATCATTTTGTTAAATGAATCAACTTCAAGAATTAATGGTTTATTGTTCTGTTGACTGTCTACACTTAAGAAAGTAATGAAAAAAAATAATAAAAACTTAAAATTGTTTCCTGAATTTCTAGAGAGCTGGTTGCTAAATATTTAGCAGCATGGCCTTGCTTCTACAACTAAATATGTGATTCTGTGATGCACAGATACAGGCTAAATTATCATGCCACTTATATTAACCAAGAGAAGATGCCCATATATAGCGGTACTGCAAGGAAAAGCATGAAAGTGAAATGAGAGGTTCAAACTGTTTATATGCAGAATCTCAGAGGCAGATTAGACTACAGAGACAGTATATGTAGTATACATATAGTAGAACAAAAAGTTCCTCTGTAACATGCCCAACTCTAGAATTCTTGTTTGAAGGCTTACCAGGAAGATGAAAATCATTACCCCATGCGGCAATTCATCCCATCTTTTCCACAACCTTGCAAATGATGACTTCTGTTAGAGTAGGAATCAGTGAAGGCTTCATGGAGAAAATAGCATTTGCATACTCTTTAGTGGCTAGACTCTATTAGGAATGGGGACAATATAATGCAATATAATTAATATAATATGAATAGATATATCATCACACATATGTGTATATGTATAATATATATACATACATATAAGTTCTTAAGATATTTTCTGACTCTTTGTGATCCCATTTGGAATTTTCTTGGTGGAGCTGGGAGAGTTCCTATTTTCTTCTCCAAGTCATTTTTACAAATAAGGAAACTGAGGCAAATGGTGTTAAAATATCTTGTCTAGAGTCACAGAGTTTCTAAGTGTCTCAGGCTAGATTTGAACTCAGAATGAGGAATTTTCCTCACTCTAGGCCTAGAATTCTATCTAATACATTATCTAGCTGCTCTCTGTTATTTAGGTATGTAAATATCTGTATATGTATATATACAGATATAGCCAATAAAGGGAATTTTCCTGGTTAGCATAATTAGATTTGGACACCATATGTTTAAGAGTTCACAATTTTGAAAAAAAAATTCTATTAAATATTTTTGATAAAAGTGTGATATCTAAATTATAAAGAAATGAATGAATATGTATATATGTATATGTATAATTAGAGCAGTTTTAAGTTCCTAAAGCTGTAAACTGTATTAAGATTTTTGGGATACCCATATAAGACCAAGAGCCATTCTGCAATGTATCAGTAGCCAAGGAATATGAAGAAATATTTTTAAAGGGAAGAGCTGCAAATTATGAGTAACTTTATAAGAGGCTGTTACAAATCACTAATAATAAGAGAAATACAAATGAAAATAACTCTGAATATTTCCAAGCAAAGGTCTTATGATTACATAATGTTGGTGAAGTATTCAAATTTATTGCACATTTATTTTGTCCACTCCTCCTACAAATGAATGCTAAATAAGCCTCAGATTGCCTCTCACTATTTCTCTGTGATATATCCCATTTCCTTTTCTAGTCCTAACCCTATATGACTATGCCTTTTATATTGCTTCTTGCACTTATGTCATTGATTATATGCTGTAGCCGAGGTATCACCACCATGACTTCTTCTGTTGCCCTATGAGACAATAGAAATGTTGATTCTTCTGATATTATGTTCTAAGATTTGCAGTCATAATTAGGAGAATGAATGGTGGTGAATACTACTGCAAGATTTCAAAACTGCTATAAATCTTTAAATTAAAAATATTAATGTTGAGTCAATTTTAAGGCATTATTAAAAGTGATAAATTATTAAAGTGGTAAATGGAACTTTTTTTCTAATAAGATACAGAAACTAAATTTAGCTCTACATAAGCAAAAACAATTTTTATTTTAATTAATTGGAATGTATGATGTAAGATGCCTAATCCATCGATAAAAATTACAGATGCTGAGAAAGTATGAATAGTTTGAGATCTGTACCAGTGAGGGGTTTACAAATACTTGAACATAATATTGTATATAGCAGGTATTTCTAATTGATTATTTGATGTAATCACAGATCATGTAAGGTAATGAAAATATATTTGAATAAAGCTAAAAACTTGGCCATCGGATATTCCTTCAACAAATTGTTTATATTGCCATTAAACACACACACACACACTCTTTAAACTATAAACTGATGCAATCTTTTCCTTGGTTTTCAAGGTCCTTTTTGTATTTACAATTACAAATTTAAATATCTGAATGTACATATAGAAAAAACCTTCTACAAGTTTATAATATAGTTGGAGAATGTTAGTCTAACACACATAAAAATGAGGTTGTAAAAAAAAAACCCTGCATAATTGTTGATGTGTCCTTGTTGATAAATTTAAATATATGAAACCCTGTGGTCTCATTGACATTCAAAAATTGCTAATAAAGACTTAATATATTCTGCTTAAGCTTTATCTCCTGCACATCTCCCAATATCCTTCCAGGTTTAAACAAAGACCATTTCTTACACTTAAAAAATTATATTGTTTAGTTTCTAGAACTTCTCTATTTTTCTCATGTTAAACTATAAGTAATTTTATCTTTCCTTCCTTCCAATAAAAATATTCCTTTACTGGAAATCATTGAGTAGTGAGATTTTTCACATGAATGAATTTAGTATTTTATTTTTTTCCAATTCATTTTCAATTCAATGTCAATATTCATCTTCATCTTTGTAAGATTTTGAGCTCTATTTTTTCCCTCTCTCTACCCCCTCCCAAGCAGCAAGAAATCTGATGATACACACCTACAATAATGTTAAAAATATTTCCACAGTCACATTGTGAAAGAAGATTCAGAACAAAAGGGGCAAAACAAACAAGAAATAGACAAATAAACAAAAAAGTGAAAGTAGTATGTGCATTCAGCAATCTGCATTCAGACTCCATAATTCTTTCTTTACATGTGATCTTACATGAGTGAGTTTATTAGATAAATGAAATACCATTAAGAATTATCTATATTTTCATATACCCCATTTTTTGATGAACATTAGAGGAAAAATTAATGATATAATGGAAGGAATACCAGTCCATTAGGAATCAAGAACTCTTAAGTGCAATTATACCATTTTCCTGGCCTTTAAAATGGAATTAAACTAGATTATCTTTAGAAAGCCTTCTTGATTTAAATTTCTATGATTCTAACTCACTTCACTCCATAAACATTTACTAGTAGCCTTCTATGCGTTAGGCACTATGCTAGCTATTTCTGAAGATATCATACATACTTAAAACATTCTTTGATAACTTCAGCAATGCGTTTAGTGACATCCTGATACAGCCAGAAAAGACCAGGCTCTGTATCTAGATAACTGTGTTTCAAATTCAGCTCTCCTGCCTGAGTAATTTTAGACAACCCATACTTCTCTGGTCTTTGCTTTCCTCCTCTGTAAAATGAGAATTTTACAAAGATGATCCCTAAGTTCCTTTAAAACTTTAAATCTTATGAAAAATGTTATATGGTACTGGTCTTATAAGAGAAATGTGTAAAATGCTTTATTTGGTGTCCTCAAATATAGGTCTCTCCTTAAAGCAGTAGAAACAAAACATATACAGAATAAACAAATAAAGTTCTATTTGGTTGTTGTGAAGAAAAGATTCAGATAGGGAAGAATCTGTATCATAAATCCTTACTAAATATAAGTTGATTGATGAATAAATGAATTCATGAATAATGATCCAACAATTTCAAGTATGCTTCAGTTCTTCCTATCCTTAAATTTCACTTCTCTAACAGTAGTTATTGACAAATGTATAAAACATAAGATCTCTTTGTGATAGTTGTTAACTTACCAAGAAATGCATTTGATTTAGTTTAACAAAAACATTACCTTTCAAACTAGGTGTTTCCGATTCATATTGCAAGATCACTCAAGATTTCCTGCAACATGAAACAGAAGGAAAAAATCCTACTCCATTGCCCTCTAATAATAAACACAAGATAGAGAAATTTGTGCTCATTAAAAGTATTTGCCACTGTGATGGAGGAGATGCAATGCAGGTTCCAGATTGAGTAGAGATTCGCCTTGGATGATGAGATCCTCCAAATGTCCCTGTTTGCAGAAGATACATAGATTTCATGAGACAGGAAGACATTTCATGACATTCTGGAAGAGATTTGTAATCATTCAAAACATTTAGACAAGTTCATCCATATAGAAAAAAATAAGTAGATGAAAATGTGAAGATTGAAGAATGAAGGGAGCAATCATCCAAACTCTCCCCAGATCTCCCTCCACAGAACCTTAAAATAAGATGTCATATCAAATTCTTCAGTAGCATAGCTAATAAAAGGTTGAGGTGAGGTATTGTTCTAGACCAAGATAACTTAGGAGGTCAAAAGGAGAAGCCTGGGAATTCAGGAGAGGATCATTCTAGAGGGTGTTATCAGTGGTGAGCCTTGAAGACAGTTGCAAGAGAAGCTCTTAAGGAGATTTGGGAGCTCTAAACCTAGAGATGTTAAATCAGAAAGGTATTGCAGGGGACTTTGAGCAGGCATTGGGCATTGTAGCAGATGCTATTTTACAACTGCATTTCCTATATCCAATTTCAACTTGCAGTTGCAGGGGAGAGAGAAACGACTAAAGCATTAGAGCCCTGGCCATAGTTGCAGGGCAGAGAAGGGTACTACCATTTGTAGCTGTAGGCCCTTCCTATGGATATAAATACCAGAATGCAGATCAGGAGAGTAATGACCATACCTCTCCCAAGATCACATCATCTTGTATGCTTTAAAAACTTATAAATTGCCAGAAGAAGCCCTGAAAACAGCAGCACAATACCTCTGAGATTAGGGACAGTGACTCTACATCCATAGGTGAGCAGAACTGAATTTTAATATGAAGTTCAATATCAGGAAATAGACTGGAAAAAATAAACAAAAAACACCTGACCATATGGTCACAGGGAAGATCAAGACACAAAATTCAGGAGATAGCAACATAAAAAACAGCTATAAGCAAAGTGTCAATGAAAAAGATCCAAACTGGAAACAATGCCAATAAAAATTCCTGAAAGTCTAAAATAAAAAAGAGCACGAAATTATTTTAAAAATCAAATAAGACTAGTAGAGGTAAAAAAAATGGTAAAAATAAATTAGAGTAATACAAGAAAATTATAAAAAGAGAAATATATGGTAAAAGAGGCATAAAAACATTGAAGAAAATAATGTTGAAAAGCAGAATTGGACAAATGACTATTTTACTCTCTGGTTCTAGGAAAGCAGGGCAGTTTTCCTTGATGATTTCTTGAAAGATGTTGTCTACCTGGCCAGAAGCCAACATTTAGATAATCTGGCAATCTCTATCATGACTCTCTCTGTAGCTTGCTAAATTAGATATTCTGGGGAATTTCCCTTTGGAAGAGATTTGAATTTCTGTGTCTTGGTTGAACTGAATTATCTTGCTCCCAATAGAAGAGCTCATAAATCTGTACATTGTCTGTTATATATCTTCCTATGTAATCTTTCTCTGATTTCTGTTTTGCTATTAATTGGATAAATGGTTTTATTTACTATGGTTGTACTTATTATGCATGTTCATTGTGGAACTGACATTTAGTGGGAAGGAGTCAAGACTTGGATGTATAGTTTGAAACTCTCTTTTCCATTAAAGAATAACAATCAGTCTATTTAAAGCAAAACAAAAACAAAACGAAAAGATGTTGTCTAGCCCCCCCGTCCCCTTCCTCCACCTCCATCATGGTTTTCAGTTAGTCTAATAATCTTTAGTTTGTCTCTCCTGAATCTATTTTCTAGGTCAGTTGTTTTTCCAATGAGGTAGTTTACTTTTTTTTCTATTTTTTTTTTCATTTCTTGGTTGTGTTTGACTGATTCCTGATAGCTCATTAAATCATTCACTTCTGTTTGTTCAACATTCTAATTTTTGTGAATTATTTTCTCCAGTTAGCTTTTTAAATTTTCTTTTGCATTTGATTGAATTTTTAAAAGAGTAGTTTTGCTCATTGGATCTTTTTTTCCATTTCACAAATTCTGTTTTTCAAGGAATTGTTTTCTTTTTCCATTTAGTCAAATTCATTTTCCAAGGAGTTATATATATTTTTTCCATTTTGCTAAATATATTTTTGAGGAGTTTTCTTAAGATAATTTCTATTTCCAAACTCTCCTAAAAAGTTCTCATTTCCTTTTCTCATTTTTCTTCTCTCTTATAAATTCCTTTTTTGAATTCTTCTGAGAGCCTTGTGACATGGAAACCAACTCATATCACCTTTTAAAATTTCATCTGGAGTCATTTTGCCTTTAGTGTCCTCAGAATTTGAGGTATGTTCTTCTCTGTCTCCATAAAAGTTATCTATGGTCAGAGCTAGTGTTGCTTTTTTGCACATTTTTAAAGATTGAGGATTGCTCTCATGGCAAAGGGGATATTGTCCCAAGCCTCTTCTGCAGGCCACAGTGGCTTCACACTACCTTGGGGCTGGTGCTGCTGGCTTCCTTCCAGTGCCTGGGTGGGGATGGCCAAGTCCTGCCTGGGGTTCAGGGGCTCACTATTTGTCTTCCTTAGTTGTGTTGCAATTCCTACTGGCTTCTGAAGCAGGATAGAAGAGCCAATGCTACTGTATTTTGGCTAAGAATCTCCCAAGACATTCTTCTGGATGGCAGAGACCTCTCTGTCCTGGACCCCTCGGTCTCCCTGCACTGTGCCTAAGCTGGGCTGCCTTCTTCATGCTTGATTGAAACAGATTTTCTGAAGTTCTTTCAAAATACCTTCTGCTGGAAATTTGTTACACTCCAAACATTTGTGGGTTCTGTCACTCTATAACCAGTTCAGAGCCATCATCTGGTATTGATCTGAAGAAAGCCAGGAAGAGCTTAAAAACCTGTCTATTCTCCACCATCTTAGTTCCATCCCCCTCAATTAATATTTATTAAGCCCTGACTATATGCTAAGCACTGGAGATACAAAGAGAGGCAAAATATGGAAAAGAAGTGGTACAAACAAATATATGCAAGGCAAACTATATGCAGAATAAATTAGTAAATTAACAAAGGAAAAGTCCTAGAATTAAGATGGATTTATGAAGAATTCTATAAAAAAAGGGATCTTAATTGGGATTTTAAGGAAACCATGGAGGTCAGTAGTCACCACAGAAGAGGAAAAATGATTATGGCAGAAAGAATAGCCAGAGAAAATGCCCAGATTTGAGAGATTTGTTTGTGAAACAGCTAGGAGGCCAGCAACATAGACTGAATAACTCAGGCTTAGGATACTAGATACTTCCAGATCCCTTTCCACCAGAGATGTTACATTTCAGCAACTCTACCAATACTGATTGTTCTTAATTTTTGTGTTACCAAATAAGTTTTTATTGGAAGATTTCAGAAATTAGAGAGAAACAAGAAATAGTACATTTGGAGTTAAGACCTGTTTTCATATTATGAAATAATATGACAATAAAACTTTAAAAATATTTTCATTCATTCTAATTTACTCTTGAAATTTCTATTGTAGAGAGATATATGAAAGATGGTTCCAGACTCTGCTGAGCTGGATTCAGGTGACAGGGCTGTGTCAGAGCTTAATGATAACAGAAGTGATGATACAGCAGACTTGGAATCTATTGACATTGAAGGTGATGAGATAAAGAAGGACATTTAGAAGGGTGTGTGTGTGTGTGTGTGTGTGTGTGTGTGTGTGTGTATTAGCACTCAGGGAAAGTTAGACCCTGACCAAAAGCTTTCAATAAATTGCAATAAGGAGGTTACTCAAATTCCTTGTGGAATGGAATCTGTGACAAGAGAGCAAAGTATGGCCAGAGAAAAATCACTAGGCATATATGCTTTTTGCCCTCATATTCCCTCAGGTAAAATAATGGGAGTAATTAGAATTAGGAAGGATGTTTACTCTAGGAATAGTCTAGCAGTTTTCCTAAATGTTTAGGAAATACTAGACTCGGTAGATTCCAAAGTTCCTTTAAACTGACTTGCTTGATTGTGATGCTAATGAGACTAGAATCCCATTTTTTAATTTAACCTAACTCACTATGATGTGGAGCTTGCTTCAAAGTAGGCTAATTCTGAATTGTGTGTGTGTGTGTGTGGGGGGGGTGTATTACTTTTTATCATTTGAAACAATGAGATATTTTTATGTGTAGAACTTTAAGATGAAATTTAATAGAGATGGTTGGTAAGTCCTTAAATGGCATTCAAAAAGCCTATTGCATAAGGACAGGATGGGAAAGATGTAGCTAAAGGATAATTCACATATAAAAAGAATGGGCTGGAGGGGATAAGTTTTGCTGAAAATTTGACATGTGTCAGCAGAATGATTCAGATGTCAAAAATCTGTGTAATCTTGGAAACTGAAATGCCTCTGCTAGACAACTCCCCAAGGAAGCCAGATAGAAAGTTTCTGTATACATTATTACACACATACATTTATTACATAATACATTTGTGCTCATATATAAATAAAATATAGTATCACTATTTTAATAGTAAAAGTTGAAAGCCCATTGATTGAGGAAAGGCTGAAAACATGTGATTAAAAAGTACAAGCTCTGGAATCAAAGATCCAAATTCTAATTCAGCTTCTGACATATATTACATCATGACCTCAAGTGAGTGTCCTCATTAGCAAAACAAAAGAACCTTGAAGAGTAAAACAAAAACAAAAACAACTTTATGGCCTATGAGGTCCCTTCCAACTCCAAGTGTGGTAAGCAAATATAATAAAATATTTAATGGATTATGAGAAATCACATGTAGAAATATGAATACTAGACATAAATGAACCAAACCAAATGAAATAAGCAGAATGAGGAAAACAATGTACTCATGATCACACATAGAAATAGAAAGAAGGACAATGTATAAATGAAAGCCTCAATTCTGCTTATTGGTCTGTTTTTTTTTTTTAAATTAATTTTTGTAAAACAAAGAAAAGGGAATTTTGTGCCAGGTGACATTTCAAGTCCCTTCCAAATCCCAATTTTTGTATTCATGTTCTGTATTCTAGAAACTATAAACTTCCAAACAATTATCTTGTAGATATCATTACCTGAAACTATAAGACCTGCAATTTCTGGGTAATTGGGACAGCTGTTTTTTATTATTTTGATTTATGGACAATCCTATTAATATAAGTTCTGTATAACATATTTCTTTACAAAAGAAATATGAACTACTTGTCCTTTTGGGAGTTTATTCATGAGAGGAAAAATAATTTTAGCTGGATATTTTGTATGAATGTGTTTTTTGTATGTGATGGTGGGGACTCAACAACAGTTATAATCACTAAGCTCAAATTTAATGTGTGAAAGAGCATGTATTTTTAAATTTTTCCTCCATTCCACTTTATACCATGAGTTTATTTTTGTACATCTTCTCAATAGATCAGTGTTTTAGTATAAAGTATCTTCAGTCACAGGAACATGGTTTCAATTTCATCTCTGTCATTTATCTCTCTTTCTCTGCCTCTGCCTCTATTCATCCATGTAAGCTTATTCAAGTCACTTTTCTTTCTGGGTTTCCTCATCTATTATATAAGGGAATGATAGCCTGTTTAGATTTTTCTAATATTCTTTTTTAATCTAAATTTTGTGATTTAGGCTTCACCAGAAAGCTAATAGGCTTTCTGGCATCAAATCAAGTCAATAAATTCCAAAATTAACTTCTGTTTCCAGAAAAGTTTGTTCAAAGCACTTGAATCTTCAGTAGATTCTAGCAAAGAGAGTCCTTGTGGATTTAGGAACCCAAGAAGACCACCACATTATTTATACATGGTCAGAATATTTATTGTGTGCAGATTATTTATACATGGTCAGAATATTTACCATGTGTCTACAGCTATCCACTGTGTCTTGTTTTTGGAAAGCATAAACTTATGGGCCTGGCAAAACAAACCAAAACTTCCCTGAATCCATAGGTGATGTGGATGAACAGAAAAGAAAGAACCCTTGGCAATCTCATCTGGAATTTCAGCTTGGCTACATGAGTTCAAAAAAAAAAGAAAAAAGAAGAAGGTATAAAGCCATACAAACTCACAACAAGTAAAAGTTCCAGTGAAATCTGTTTAAGTTTCTAAATATTCCATGGTAATTCTTGCCAGGATGCTGCAGTGGGAGTCAGCATACCCTAAAACCAGAAAAGGAAGACTCTAATCATCTGTTTTTGGAACGTTTGGTGAGAGAATCAATTCCTGTATTTTATTTCTGGACAGCATTATATTATCATATAGGGTCTGGGTGATATCTCCCTAACAAAGGATGGGAGCAGCCAGAACTTCCTAATGCAAAAGGCTCACAAAATATTTTCTGCTACAAAACCTTTAGTGATTCCTTATTTCCTAAAAGATTAAGCTCCAAGTTATCTGACTGGCACTGAAAGGGCTCCTCAAACTGGTTCTGTGTTAGGGTCTGTTCTTCCCATAGGCAATCTCATAGATTCAAGACACTCAACAACTGCACAGAGAGACTCTATAACCAACTCATAGCATGCTTTAGAATCTGGAGACTACCCTGGAGAGCTGAGTTAAATCTGAAATTTGGGTTACAAAATTTTGTTCCATTGATTGTTATCTGCTCATGATGAACAATATGGAAGAGAATTTCTCAGAAGTTTGACTAAGTTCATGAAGTACAATCAAATTATCAAATTCAGCTTTGACCAATGTCATAAGCTTCAATAAAAGAAGAGCATAGTGGGATTATGGTACCTTTATCACAGGACTTTTGTTTGTAGCACAGATCTTCTTGACATAGATTCATATATGCTAACGAAGATGTCCTGGGCAACCTTGCCCTGTGGGATGTCCAGGCCTTCATTTCTCCTCTTATATGTGAATAACATAAACAAATGCATGTGTATGTACACAGACATCTAGACAGACACAAACATTCAGATAGATAGATAGATAATTAGGTAGATGTTATCTTGGGGATAATCTCAGAAGGAATGTACTAAGGTGAAAAAAGATTGAAAAAGGTTTCTTATAGAAGGTTGAAGAAAGGGAGAGGGAGGGGAGGGAAGAAGAGATGGAGGGAGAGACAGAGACAGAATGACAGACAGACACAATGAAACATAGAGACAGAGAGACAGAGAGATACATACATAGAGAAAAAAACAGAGATAGAAACAGAGATGGAAACAGAGAGGAAGACGGAGAGACAGAGACAGACACTGAGACTGATACATCCCCACCAGGCGATTGAGGGCCATATGTAGAGATCAGTACAAAGACCAATGTATACAAAGATGGGGAAGGTAGAAGGGATGAGATTATGAGAGGGTTTGAAAGTCAAACAAGCCGATCTTATAAGTGATCCTGGAAGTAATAGGGATTAATTGGAGTTTATTGAATGAGGAGTTGACATGGTAAGACATACATTTCAGGAAAATTAATTTGACAGCTTAATACAGGTTGGCCTAGAGTGAGCAGAATCTAAGCAGGGTGACCAATCAGCAGGCATTTGCAGCAGTGTAGATATGAGATGACAAGGCCTCACTTAAATGGTGAGAGTGTCAAAGGAGAGAAATTTGTATCTAAAAGAAATATTACAAAGATAGAAATGACAGGTTTTGGCAGCTGATTGGTTATGGGTAATGAGAATAAGTACATACTGAAATCTAGATTGTAAGCCTGGATAACTGAGAGGATAATAATATTCTAAAATATTAAAAGGAAAGCTTGGAGATATGGCAAGGGGAGGAACAAATCAAGAGAGAGCTTTTGAGGATGGAGGAGTTTTTAGGGTGCAGAAACATTTTTAGGCAGTAGATAAACATCCAGTAAATAGGAAGAGATTAAAGATTAGAAAGTATATGGAGAACTTAGGGCAAGATGCTGGAGAAAATGAAATAAAATGATATCCCTTGTGGCAGGTAGAGAATTTGTCTTGGTGATCAGAAGGGATACCTTTTCATGTGAAACAGGGGTGAAGAAGGAGATAGTAATGGATGATGGCTGTGTCATGCAAAATGAAGAAGAGAAGAAGAAAGTTATTGGAGAATGGCCTCATTTATTTATATTTATTGAAATATGAGGCAAGGTTCTCACCTGAAAAGGTAGGAAGAGGCAACTATATGAGGAATTTGAGGAGGGATGAAAGAGGTGAAAAAGTCAATGTGGTGAGTGGGATGGTGAATTCATTAGGGGATGTGAAAGGATTGTCCTGCCACAGTGAGAACCCAGTTAACATTATGTAACAAAATTTTAGTAGACCTAGTCAACACAATTTCATGATTTTCTCCAGCTTAATTCAACAGCCTGTGACTTAGCAAATGATGGGAATAATTTAAGTTTGAGGCTTGACAAAAAAAGATCTTTGATTGGGTAAAGAGGAAAGGGATTTAAGAGAAAAGAATAGTGTAGAAGAAGAAGATGATAAGGAAAAGAATAGAATGTAAATAATGAAAAATTAAAAGAATTGAGCGGTGAAGTGATTGGACATCTTGATAAGGATAAAGAACAAGGTTTAGAATTGCAAGGCAGAGGGAGAGGTAGAATGAGAGTAAATTATGCTCAGCTAAAGAAATTTTAAATCTTTGTACTATCAATGTGGAATACATGGAAGATGGCAAGATTAAGGGTATAATTATGTAGTTGTAATGGTTATGGAATTGGCTTTAGCTCTTGCCTTCCATCTTGCCCTATGAAAAAACCTCCCATTAACAATGGAAACTTTGCCCACTAATAAAAGGGCCATGTTTTTTTGGAACTGAGGCAAATGTAAAGAACTTGTTTATTGAGATCTTTGATAAATGGAGTATGACCCAAGGACCCTGCACCTGGCCCAAAGAGCAAGAGCATCCTTTTTTTCTCTTCCTTCTGGTTAATTGACCTCATAAAAACTATCTCATCCTGGGATACCTGGCCCAGAAATTTGTATAAATATGAGACCTTTCTATAGTTTACTGCTAGTTCTTTAAGGACTAAATCTGTCCTGCTGTTCACAATAAAATCTCTCTTGACAGAGAACTAAATTGCTCCTGAAACTCTTTTTGGCAGGTCCTGACTGATCTTCACCAGTGGGATGAAAGACTAGGTACTAAGTGAGCTAAGGAATGAGGAAATTAGATTGTTTGTGCATGTGTTAATATGCATGTTGATGTCTACTAGTAGGAAGGGAGGAATTAAGCAGGAAAGAATGTGAATCAGGAATTGAACATATGAAGAAGAAAGGAGTATATCCTGGAAGTTGGTTGAAAACAATTATCGGAATCTTTATTGGAAGATAAATATGGATTCAATGAACTTCAAAGGCCAAAAAATTATTTAAGATATGGTGGGAGAATGAAAGCCTGGAAGCACCAATGGGAAACAAGAAATATTCCAACTCCCTACCATGAATATTGATACTTGTAATAAAATACAAAATAGAGGATACCCTTTTACAAACATTAATATTTAAATGCTTCATATGTTCTTTGGTTTTATATAATGCATTCATATTCCATACTAGACTTAGAATCATGATGTTCAGTTAAAATTCACCCAGTGCTTAAAAAGATAGCTAGGGAAGTTGTGTCATTAGTCAGCCAATAAATATTTATTAATTACCTACTATGTTTAAGGCACTGTGAATACACCAAAAAGTAAAAGAATCAATCTGCTCTCAAATAATTCTAATGGGGAAAACAGCATGCAAGTAATAAACAGATTAAATTGAAAAAAATTAAGAGAGAAGATACCAGAATTAACGGAGTTTGGGAAAAGCTTCCTATAGAAGGTGAGATCCAGCCATGAAATGATAAGGTCCCATAAATAGTGTCACAAGAAAAAGGGGACATATGTGAGAGATGTTACAAAGGTAAAATTGACAGATCTTGGCAATAAATTGAATATGGGAGTTACAGTGAGGAGTTACCTAGTGTGATCCTAGGTGGGGACAGTTACTTTCAGGAGTAATAGGGAAATAGGGAGGAGGAGAGAGTTGGAAAAACAGGAATTATGAGCTCACTTTCATATAGTTTGAGTTTATAATGTTTGTGGGATACCCATGTCCTCATCAATTCTTATGGACGTGGCTCTTTTCAACTATGAGGTGATTCAGGTCAGTTCCAATGGTCCAATTGTGATGGAAAGCCATCTGCACCCAGAGAGAGGACTGTGGGGACTGAGTGTATATCACAACATAGTATTTTCATTTTTTAACTTGTTGTTTGCTTGCATTTTGTTTTCTTTCTCATTTTTTTCCTGTTTGATTTGATTTTTCTTATGCAACATGATTGTGGAAATGTGTAGAGAAGAACTACCCATGTTTAAGATATATTGGATTACATGCAATCCAGGGGAGGAGGTGGGGAGAAGGGAGGGAATAAATATTGGAACACAAGGTTTTACAAGGATGAATGTTGAAAATTATCCATGCATATGTTTTGAAAATAAAAAAAAACATTAATAAAAAAGATCTCAGTAAGTACAAGAAACTGGAAGGATTTTTGTTGTCTGTGGCAGAAGTATTCCAGAGAACATGTAGGAAAGGTTATGTAATTCTAAAACAGGACTCGGGTATTCACAAGGTGAGTCGGGTGGAAAGGTGAAGGGGCAGTTGTGGTGGACAGAGAATAGAATTTATACAATGGCAGCCAAAGGATCATAATCACTCGGATGAGGAAAATGTGAATGAGTAAAATCAATGAAGAATGATAATAGGCCAATGGAAGGGAGTATCCCAACAAATCAAGCAAAGGTAACTTTTGTAGAAATATAAGTAGCCAGAGAGGGTACTTGGAGTATGATGGAAGGTACAAAGCTATGTAGTAGTATTATTTCTCTATTTGTGATTTTCTATAGTGCTGGAATAATTCTGCTTCTAAGATTACATATATTAGAATATACTATTCTTGAAATGAAATGAAAGGAATAAGCTTTTATGTAGTGCCTTGTTACTAAGCACTGTGCAAAACATTTTTTCTTTTTCTTTTTCTTTTTTTACAAATATCTCATTTTGTCTTCAGAGCAACCCTGCAAGCTAGGCATTATTATTATCTCCATTTTACAGTGGAGGAAATTAAGGCAATAGAGGTTAAGTAACTTATAAATTATAATGGATTTGAACCCCAGACTTCTAGACTGTAGGCCTAGCACCCAAGCCATTATACCACCAGCTGAAACACAAATGAACACTATAATTAAAAAATACCCATTAAATTTTTTGGCAGTAAATATTTTATGGTGTGATAAAGATTCTCAGATCTTATAGGCTCACTTGGAATTGTTCTTATAGAATTTTAATATAGTCTTAAATGAAAAAGTAAATTTTCATCTTTTTTTAAATTTTCATCAATATTTTTTCTTCATAGGTATTAATTTTTTAAGAGGTTTTGCTCTCTTTCAAACTTCAAGGAATCTATGCTACACTTTAAAGAGATCAATAACATTCTCTGCCCCCAGCCATATAATGTATCACAACACTCTGAAACTGTTCATTTAAATATATTTAAATTCTGCTGCTCTATAGCAATTGTCAATTTATCAAATTCTTCATCCTTTTTTTTTTTCATTTTGAATTATACTCTTTTTTCTTTTTACTCTGATTATTCCTGCTTCATGGGCTGAAATGATCCTTGAAATTCTGGACTTCCTTATAATAACAAATGTTACAATTTTTCTAGTAGTTATTGAGATTTGGTCTTAAAGAGTTGAAACTTTTGCCCATTTCCTTGGAGTAATAGATATTCTCAAAAATCATTATGCTGGCACATATTAGGTATTTAGTAAATATTTATTGATTGACTGACTCATTGATAAAAGAGTCTGGCACAAAATCAAACAAAAAACTGACCTAGAAATTACTATTGATGATGAAACTGGATCGAATCATTGCCCTCTGCTTAAGATCAGATGTCCTGCATCAAAACTATCAGTAAAAAGAAATATCTGACTATTGCTGTCACACACACAACACATTATAAGTATTGATCATCCCAAATAATTTAAACACCTTTGTATCCTAGAAATTTACATAACACAATACAGATAATATTTAAAAAGTATGCTAATTCAGAAACAGACAGTTTTAGAGCAACTTCTTATGTTGTTTTTATATTGATTTTTCTTTGAAGTCAGAGACAGATATATTTGATATTTAGTTGTTCTCATACAAATTGGTGATAAAGAAAAACACAATGACTTGGAAATGACTGCTCTGATACATCATTATGTGGGTGAAGAAAAGCGTCCTCTCTTTGTGCCATAGAGTCATCATATGCATTAGATTATAAGGTCTTTTTGGGCAGAGGATGTCTTATGCCTCTTTTTTAGTCTCAGTGCTTGGCACAGAGTAAGAACTTAATAAATGTTGATTGATATCTAGGTCCAAATAGCTATAGAGAAAGTAAATAAGTTTACATTCACCACTATCTTTCAAGCAATTAATATATATTTTACAATGCATAATTAGTGGGAGGGATAGATGATAACTAGAATCCAGTAGTTCAAGTGCTGTTACATAAAAGTGTGCGTGTTTGTGAGAGAGAGAAATGTTAGACTTATCCTTCTTGATATTAGAATGTAGAACTGGAATCAGTTTGCAAAAATTATTGGGGATCAGGGGGTTTCTCTCTCACTGGATTTCTTCAAGTAGAAGAAATCTACTGGTCCATCTGTTGGGTTTGTTGTAGAAGGGGATTTATTTGGGTACAGATGAGAGATGACCTCTGAGCTCGCTTTCAAATCTGAGATTCTATGATGACTTAATGCTAGATTATATCTCAGAGACAGAGAATTATAAACATAGACCTTTTCTTCAAGGAACTTTTAATCTAAATGAGGAAATAACATATGTGCACATGATAGAAAGTATATTTGCCACCCAAAAAGGGATATAACAAGTGCCAATCATAGGAAGGACTGTATAAGTTCAGAAAAGACTAGTATAATTAGTAATGATCAAGGAAGGCTTCATAGAGGAGATAGGGTAAAACTAGATCTAAAAGGAAGGCCGCAATTTATCTATGTAGAGAAGAAGGAAAGTACTTTCCCAGAGAGTCTTGTAATATCTTTTTCATCTGCACTCTCCAAAGTTATGAGTTGTTGAAGAAGGCAAGCTCTCACCCTCATTCTCCCTGGCACTGACTTGTTTTCAATAGTGAGTGTTTTAAGATTAAGCTAATGAGCTTTCCTGCTGTTGATGGTAGGGAGCCAATACCTCCTTCTTTGGCACTTTGCCCCTGTTATTTTTCTTTTAAATAAAGAAACAGGCTGTCTAACATCAGGTGAAAACCTAGGTGCACTGCTAAGCCTCAGGTTGAAGAACATCTTTGCCTCAGGTGACAGATGGTCCCATCACACTTCATCTCCCAGACCTTTGGTCTCAGTGAAACTGCACATGTGACATCCTTGTACTGTACACTCTGTCATCCATGCACATTAATATATGATAGAACTCAGCCAGGCCAGCTGTCAGTCCAGCATTGCATAGTAGCTAAGTGAATCAATCAAGGCCACTCGGATAACACTTAGTCTAATTTTCATTTCTTCCCAAAGACAAATTCTTCAGTAAGAGTTTATCATCAAGCAGAATCAATATCTAGAAATCATAGTGGAACATTATAATTCTAAAACCTCACTTAATATCATCTGTCAAATCTCTGATTTTCATCTGTAATTCTTCCATTCTTATTAAAATCTCAATAAAGTCTCATTCTTTATCTCATCTCTCCTTTTTTCTCTTATCTTTCCTATTTTCTCTTCCCTTCTCCCCTCTCCTTTATTTTCTTTTCCCTCTGTTACTACAAAAATTAAACTAGAGTTTTTGTGTATGTTCTATTATTTTGAAGGAACATATGATTTTGGCAATGATTTTATATTGCAATAATTTACTTAGCTTCTGTTTTTTTTGCTATACACATTATGTGTATAATACATGCATGTATGTGTATGTATAAGCATGTGTGTATATATGTATATGTGTATATATATATATGCACATATATGGGGAGAGGTGGAGTAGGGAGGGAGGAAGGAAGAGAAGGATAGATACAGAAAGAGAGAGAGATACAGAGAAAGTGGGCTTCATGTTCAATCACACTTTCTTTTTTAGTGTGACAGATCTTGTTTCCTTGTAGGTCTGAATGATCCTTGCAACACTTGACTTCTTTATGCTAACAGATCCCACAATAACTCTGGCAGTCATTGAGATGTCCTCTTAAAGAGATACTTTTAGCCATTTCCTCAGAGTATATATCTATGTCAATTTATACCATAAACACACACACACATACATACACAGATACAGATAGACATATCTCTCTTATACCCATGAAGATGAAGAATTTCCTTATCTCATTACTTTTAATAGAAGATGTGAGTAATTCTTTTACCAATACAAATTCTAAATATTTCAGTGTCTCCAGTTGCCAAAAGAAAGGAAGAACATTATTGTTTGAATTTCTGATGATGAGCCTCTCACCTCTAGATAAAAAAATATCCAGTCCAGCAGCAAGTCTAGTTTTAAATCCTTTCCAGCAGAGCCTTTGCTTATGCCTATGGAATAGTCTTCAATAAGTTGGGAGCACCTACATGCCCCAAATGAGACATCAGGGTAGGATTCTGATGAGCAGAGAATTTACAAATGCAATTTTCAAAATGTTCTTTCCTTTCCATAGAATTGAATTATTTGATTTCCCTCTTTTCCTTTTTTCAAGAAGGTCAGTTTACTATAATAGGATGAGATTCAGCAGATTCTTCACCACTTATCCTTCCAGAGGCAGGGGATACTTTGCAAGAATGGATTTAATACTATGTATTTTTGTCCATGTTCTTCAACATGTTCTTCATGTTCTTCAAAACTTTAGGTCATACTCTGAATTTTCTTTTTATTATTAATTAAAATTAGAAAAGACCTTAGAGATCATATAGCCAGTCACTGATTTTGTAAATGAGGAAACTGAGGAAGTAAAAAAACAACCAAGACTGCAAAGCTCATCTCTGTCAAAGCTGGGATTCTAATTTAACGCTTTTCCCCTTGTACCAACTTTCCTCATTTTCTCTTTATTCTACTTTTCTTTAATTTGCTTTATTCTTCTAATTTCTTTAATTTGTTTTTGCCTTGCTCATTTAATTTGACCATATAAGACATTATTGCTATTTTGCTAGATCTCCCCCCACTCCCACATATATCACACACTGCTTTGCTCCTCATGGGATATAGTGTGTTAAATCAGTTTTGCATTTTCATTTTTTTCTAATGTTTTTTTCACTCCACATTCCCACATAACTCAGGGGCTTGCATTCTTTTCACAGGAAATGCTGTTATGTAGATTAATCATCAATATCCATTGTCACAATCTTAAGAGGTTTAGAGAGTCCTAGAGTCATTTCTGAAAAGCTGAGACACCTAGGTGCTACAATGGATAGAGATTTTGACTGTTAGGAATACCTGAATTCAAATCTACCCTCAGACTCAAGTTGTGTAATACTGGGCAAGTTACTTAACATCTGTTTGCCTTTACATTTTCACCTGTAAAATTGGGAAAACAGATTCTATGTTTACCTCGTAGGATTGTTGTGAGGATCAGATAAAGTATTTAAAAATTGTTTAGCACAGCATGGCGCTTAAAAGTAAGGAACATATGCCAGTTGTTTTTATCCAATCCAATCCAATCCTCTCATTATTTAAAGACGAAATTGAACCGAAGAGATTAAGTGATTTGCTTATTCATTTGCCCAATAGTGAATGGCAGAGATGAGATTTGAACCCACATCCTCTGATTACAGAATCAGTGCTTATTCCCAATAATAAAAACAAAACAAACAAAACATTTTTGATTTTAAAAAGCCAGTCTTTGCTACTTCCTATGGGTCCGTGATTTTTATTTTCTGTAGACCTACAATTAATCCAGGCTTTTGTCATTTTATACCTGGATTACTACAGTAAGCCTCTCATTCTTCTTTCCTTGCCTACAATTGTCTTTCTCCAAGCACCTGTTCTGTGGTGGTCAGACTAATCTTGCTTACATTTTTAAATGCAGTTTTCATCCTATTTTTTTTTCTCAATAACTTTCAGTGACTCCATATTCCTAAATATATTAAGTCTAAGTAACTCTGTCTGGCAATTAAGGCCCTCTATAAGTTGTCTCCATTTTCCTTATCTATATCTTTCTCACTATTCCACTCATACACTCTTGGCCCTAGTTAGTATAAATTCATTATTTACACTATTTTCTACTTTTAACTTTGCATTCATCTTATTCCCTAGAATACTATACCTTCCCATTTCTCCTTTTTCAGATTCTCTGCTTCCATGGAATTTTAAATGATGACTCTCCAGGAAATTTTCTGTTCAAGTCCATATTGATATTTGCCTTCTCAAAATCTCTATCACAGAGTCTCTATTTACTATCTTAGAACAAAATTTCATAGCATCTTTCCCTGTTTGCTTGCGTTCCTTTTTGTCAGAAAGATTTCTTAAGCATCTTTGAGAACTGGGACAATATCCAATATTTTAGAAAGAACATAAAATTCAGTCAGAAGATCAAAACCTGTATGACCTTTGCTGGGCATTGGTTTACCTGTTGGTAAAACAAGGAAGTGTTAAGAAATGATTTCTGAGTTCCTCTGCACCCTTATTATGTTATATGTCTCCTCCATCATTTGGCCCAGTGCTGAGGGGAGGAGAGGTGCTCAAGACTTTTTTCTTAGATCAACTGATGACCACTTTAAACAAGAAATTACAGCATCTTGTACAAAAATCCAGTCCATTTTCCCAACATCCAACTATTGTTTGTAAAGCCAAGGCTTATTTTTCTTAACATAGGGCACTAAGTGCTCTTTTCAGTTTGAAATGGTAAGTTGAGTTCATTTTTGAAGCAACCAGCTCTAATTTATTAAATGCACCTGTGTTGAAAAATGGCCGACCTGACTGTAAAATACAATAATTACTTTACTGAAGTAATTGTGTGTGCTGCCTGTGGTGAGAATCAACAGCAGTTGAAAAAAAAAATGCACTGTGACTGGCGTGAATTGGAGCTGAAATAAAGGTAGGGAGCATGTGTGGCAACAGCTGGGGAGAAGCAGCATCACCAGCAAACGAGGGAAATGTGAACATTGTAAGCAGAAACAGCAGTGCCATTGACACTTAACCATCCAAGGGAGGGAGAACAGGAATATTTTCCTAAAACTTTCAAACCTTTTTAGAATGGTAGTGCTCCTGTTAATGGCCTGGCCAGGCTATGTGTGGAATATTATCTTCTAGGGGCCGCAATGTAGAAGGTCAACTGAGAAATTTTTGGGTAATCAGAGGAATCCCATAAGAATGATGAGAAGATCAATGATGAGAAGAAAATAAAGACCAAGGAGTAAATAAACAAAACACCATAAAATCAACAACTGAGCCAAGGTCATAGAATAAATGAATTCAGAAAACCTAGAAGCCATTGAGCTCAGTTTGGATCACTAACCCATTGCTGTTTTTGTTTAATCTTTTCAGTCTTATCTGATTCTTCATAATTTTAGGGTTTTCTTGGTGAAGGAAATAGAGTGGTTGCCATTTCCTTTCCCAGCTCATTTTAAAAATGAGGAAACTGAGCCAAAGAGTTAAGTGATTTATAGAGGGTCACACAATTAAGAAGTATCTGAGGCCAGATTAGAACTCAGGAAGAGGAATCTCTCTGATATCAGCCTGATACTCTTTCCATTCTGTCACTTAATTGACAGACCATTCAAGGTGAGTGATACCTATCAAAGTAAAATGTCAACCTTGGGAGGGATAAACTCATTGACTCCTGAAGATATACTTTATACTTCCGAAGAACTCATCTTAGAAATATTTCTATACAAATCAGACTAAAACTGCCAATTTGGAGCTTCTACCCATTGTTCCTTTGTTCACCTTCTAAAACCAAGGTTAACTAAGGTTAATCTTTTCTTCATCAGATAAAGACATCATATCTGAGTCTTCTCTTTTCCAGGGTAAATGTTTCAATGGGGCTTCTTTAACTGATCCTCATGAGGTGTGTGAACTCAAGATTATTCACTATCCTTGTCCTTATCTAAGGAAAGGACTTCTCTAGAAGTCCTTTAGGGACCTGAATATCTTTCATCAGTACAATATGAGTAACAAATGAATAGACAAAATTCCCCAAAGGGAGAAAGAAATTGAGTACTTGAGTCAATTGTAAATTTTCTGTGTCAACAGCATAACAAGGCAGCTAAAAATACAAATGAGATTTCTAGTTGTATTAATAGAGGCAAAGAGTCAAGAATGACAGTCCTGGTTTTTTCATGTCACATCTTCAGTTTGTATTCATTTTCAGGTACAATGATTTTAGGAGAATATTCATAAATTGAGGTATATAAAGAAGATGGAGAAGAGATTGGACACCATCTCATAAGATGATTGCATAAAGGACGTCAGTGGTATTTAACTTGGGGAAGAGGAAAATTTGGGAGGGACATGAAGGTGGAGTAGGACATGATAATCCTTTAATGAATAAAGAGGGTTTTAGAATTAATCTTAGAATTGAAGGAAATTGCAAAGAGAATCAAGTCACTTATTAATTCAGTAATCCTATCTATAACTTTCCCTAGGAAGCAAAACGGAGACCTATACATTGAAGTTATAGGGAGAAAGAGATTTTTACTCAATATTGAGAATTTTTTTTTTAATTTAATAGCCTTTTATTTACAGGATATATACATGGGTAACTTTACAGCATTAACAATTGCCAAACCTCTTGTTCCAATTTTTCACCTCTTACCCCCCCCACCCCCTCCCCTAGATGGCAGGATGACCAGTAGATGTTAAATATATTAAAATATAACTTAGATACACAATAAGTATACATGACCAAAACATTATTTTGCTGTACAAAAAGAATCAGACTCTGAATTATTGTACAATTAGCTTGTGAAGGAAATCAAAAATGCATGTGTGCATAAATATAGGGATTGGGAATTTAATGTAATGGTTTTTAGTCATCTCCCAGAGTTATTTTTCTGGGCATAGCTAGTTCAGTTCATTTACTGCTCCATTAGAAATGATTTGGTTGATCTCGTTGCTGAGGATGGCCTGATCCATCAGAACTGGTCATCATCTAGTATTGTTGTTGAAGTATATAATGATCTCCTGGTCCTGCTCATTTCACTCAGCATCAGTTCGTGTAAGTCTCTCCAGGCCTTTCTGAAATCATCCTGTTGGTCATTTCTTACAGAACAGTAATATTCCATAATTTTCATATACCACAATTTATTCAGCCATTCTCCAACTGATGGACATCCATTCAGTTTCCAGTTTCTAGCCACTACAAAAAGGGCTGCCACAAACATTCGTGCACATACAGGTCCCTTTCCCTTCTTTATAATCTCTTTGGGATATAATCCCAGTAGTAACACTGCTGGATCAAAGGGTATGCACAGTTTGATAACTTTTTGAGCATAGTTCCAAACTACTCTCCAAAATGGTTGGATTCGTTCACAACTCCACCAACAATGCATCAATGTCCCAGTTTTCCCGCATCCCCTCCAACAATCATCATTATTTTTTCCTGTCATCTTAGCCAATCTGACAGGTGTGTAGTGGTATCTTAGAGTTGTCTTAATTTGCATTTCTCTGATTAATAATGACTTGGAGCATCTTTTCATATGACTAGAAATAGTTTCAATTTCTTCATCTGAGAATTGTCTGTTCATATCCTTTGACCATTTTTCAATTGGAGAATGGCTTGATTTTTTATAAATTAGAGTTAATTCTCTATATATTTTGGAAATGAGGCCTTTATCAGAACCTTTGACTGTAAAAATATTTTCCCAGTTTATTGCTTCCCTTCTAATCTTGTCTGCATTAGTTTTGTTTGTACAAAAACTTTTCAGTTTGGTATAATCGAAATTTTCTATTTTGTGATCAGTAATGATCTCTAGTTCTGCTTTGGTCATAAAGACCTTCCCCTTCCACAGGTCTGAGAGGTAAACTATCCTATGTTCCTCTAATTTATTAATAATTTCATTCTTTATGCCTAGGTCATGAACCCATTTTTACCTTATCTTGGTGTACGGCGTTAAGTATGGATCAATGCCTAGCTTCTGCCATATTAGTTTCCAATTTTCCCAGCAATTTTTATCAAACAGTAAGTTCTTATCCCAAAAGCTGGGATCTTTGGGTTTGTCAAAGACTAGGTTGCTATATTTGTTGACTGTTTTGTCCCTTGAACCTAATCTATTCCACTGATCAACTAATCTATTCCTTAGCCAATACCAAATGGTTTTGGTAACTGCTGCTCTATAATATAATTTTAGATCTGGTACAGCTAAGCCACCATCATTTGATTTTTTTTTTCATTAATTCCCTTGAAATTCTTGACCTTTTGTTTTTCCATATGAACTTTGTTGTTATTTTTTCTAGGTCATTAAAATAGTTTTTTGGGAGTCTGATTGGTATAGCGCTAAATAAATAGATTAGTTTAGGTAATATTGTCGAGAATTTTCTAACAATTAGAATCATCTGAAAACATGATAGGATGCCGCAAGGTGTAATAGAATATCTGCCTATTTATACAGATTGAAGCACTCATTAATTGTTTTCTGAATGAATCCTTCAGAAATCCAATTTAAAATACATTCTCAGGCCTTAGGGTTATTGAATCAATGACAGCAGTAGTTGTTTCAAGACCTCTCAGCCCACATACAGTAAGGGAAACTGGACAACAAATAGGACAGAAAGAGATTTACAAGGGTTCTTTTGTTGGCACCAGGACCACTGACTCACCAGAATTTGTGATAGGAGGAGAGCAGGGACCCCATTCATAGTTCCAGGATTGAAAAGAGTGCTTGTGGTCACTCACAAACCAGTGCACAGTACAGAAGATTTATAAATACAACTTACCATAGTTCAAACCACCTTAGAAGTGCTAAAAATTTACAGACCCCAGGATTAACTCTGAAAACATTTGTACCTAAAACCTGAAACTTGGGACAGTACCTGCTTTACTTGGGAAGCAGAACTCACTTTAGCATAGAGTTAATAGTAAAGAAGTAGGCTGAAAAAAGAGCAAACAACATAAAAAATTCTGACCATAGAAAGCTATTGTGTGACAAGAGAAGATAGCAAAGTCAAAATTCCTGTACCCAAAGTTACCAAGAAAAATATTAATTGGTCTCAGGCTATGGAAGATCACACACATTAAAAAAAATTAAAAATTGATTAAGGGAGGTAAAGGAAAAATTGGGAAGAGAAATGAGAGTGATGCAAGAAAGTCATGAGAAAAGAGTCAATAGTTTAATAAAGGAGGCACAAAAAATACTGAAGAACATAAAATCTTAAAAAACAGAATAGGACAAATCATAAAGGAAGTACAAAAAGCCAATGAGAAGAATGCTTTGAAAATAAGAACTGACTAAAAGGAAAAAAATATAAAAATTCACTGAAGAAATGAATTCCTTAAAAAGTATAATTGACCAAATGGAAAAGAAGGTACAAAAGCTCACCAGACAAAAATAATTCCTTTAAAGTTAGAATCGGACAAGCAGAAGATAATGACTTCGTGAGACATCAAGAAACAAACAAAATCTAAAGAATGAAAAAAATAGAAGAAAAATGCTTGAAATCACTATTCATAAGAAACTTTGAGATACTGCTTTATACCTATCAGATTGGCTAATACGGGGGTCCTCAAACTATGGCCCACGGGCCAGATGCAGCAGCTGAGGACGTTTATCCCCTTCACCCAGGGTTATGAAGTTTCTTTATTTAAAGGCCCACAAAACAAAGTTTTTGTTTTTACTATAGTCCAGCCCTCCAACAGTCTGAGGGACAGTGAACTGGCCCCGTATTTAAAAAGTTTGAGGACCCCTGACAGAAAAGGTAAATGATAAATGTTCGAGGGGATGTGGGAAAATCAAGGCCCTAATGAACTATTGGCAAAGTTGTATTTTGATTCATATTTTCTGGAGAGCAATTTGAAACTCTGTCTAAAGGCTATGAAATTTTCCATACCCTTTGATCAAGCAGTACAACTACTACATCTATAGCCCATGAGATTAAATAAATAGAAAATAATTTATTGTACAAAATAATTATGGCAGTTCTTTTAGTGGTGACAAGGAATTGTAAATTGAAGGGATGTACTTCAATCGGAGAATAACTTAAGTTGTTTTATATAATTGTAATTGAATATTATTGTGCTTTAAGAAATGATGATCAGGATGCTTTTAGGAGAAAATAAGGAAAAACTTACATGAACTGATACAGAGTGAAATGAGCAGAACTAGGAGAATTCTGCACTGTAACAACATTTTATGATGATCTACAAAGAATAACTTAGCTATTTTGAGTAATACAATGATTCACTGATAAAACAAGAATAGAATTCAATGATACAATGATATGACAATTCTGTAATACTTATGAAAGGTACTGTCTCTCTCTAAGGAAAGGACTGGTAAAGCCTGAATGCAGATCAGAGATACTTAAGAAAAAAATTTTTTTCTAGGTGTGTATGTATTCTTTCACAGAATAACTTAAAAGGAAAAGTGTTTTGCATGACTACATTTGTATAGCCTATGTCAAACTGATTGACTTCTCAATGAGGGGTGGGAGAAAGAGAGAGAGTTTTGAATTTAAAATTTCAAAACAAAAAGAATGTTTACCTTGCTTTTATATGTAATTGGGAAACATAATAATAAATAAGATTAAAAAAAAGAAAATCATATCACTAAATTAAATATCTATCCATCAAATAGAGAGTAAATCATCATGTGATAAGAACAATGACAATTGAGGAAAGTGGAGAGCATTACAATTCAAGTACAGATTGGAATAGAGGATCCTTGAAGAATTTTCCACTTTGAGATTCTAGACTTCTATAGAAACTAATATTTTGTTCATCCAATGGTCAAATGATAGTAACAAACTTCAGATATAATACCCAAGGTGAACCACTTAATTTACCAATAGACCAATCAATTGAGCACCTACTATCAGGAAGGCACTATAAGATTTATTTGGTGAACACAAAGAAATATGACAGTCATTTTCCAGAAGTAGTTTTCCATATAGGAGACAAACCAATTGAAATATACCTAACTCTACAAGGAAGTACAGGAAATTGTTCTGACTCAGAAGAGTAGGATATTTGATTTTGTTCTGATTCAGGAGGGTAGGATATTTGATTTCATTATCTGTTCTTTTTGCTGACTAGTGTCTCTGATTTCTATTTTTGGCAATTGCTATCTCCATGATCAACCTTTCTCTCTTTAGGGCAAGCTTCCTTTTAAGATGTTTAGGTTGGTGTAGCAATACATGTCTATGATCCCTTTTGCTTTGTAGGATAAGACTTATGGATTGCTTGATATAAGGAGTTCTGAGCTGCAGTAGGTCTGAAGCTGATTGAATGTTCACACAAACCTTGGCATCAGTGTGATAAACCCCAGGAGGGATCAGTATTGGGAACAGAACTGTGATTAGCCATTGCATTTCTAGCCTGGTTGAGATAGGGCGACCCAAACTCAAAAAAAAAAAAAAAAGATTAGAAAAGAAGATAGTTAAAAACCATTAGCTCCCCAATAAAGTTTCTCCCCTCATCCCCCCCTTCTTCATGTCCTATACATATTAGTTATTCCCGTAACATTTTGTTTACTACTTTTTAAAAATCCCTTAAAAATATTTACTACTACTATTATTGTTGTCATTACTGTTCTGTTATCATTCTAGATAAATTTTTTCCAGTTTATATTTTAGTCAAGTACTTTCTGAAAAATTGAAGTTCGTTCTAACCAAAATTTAATATAACTTGAAGGAACTGTAGAAAGCTTTCGAAGAAACAAAGATAATTAAAGTGATGGACAATAAAACCCATAAGGAAAATGTAAAGGGATTAGGATTATTTAGCCTGGGGAAGGCAAGGCTGAGGGGAGACAATAACTGTCTTCAGTATATGAATTGTTATTACATAGAGGATGATAACCAGATGTTCTCAGTCTCCACTGAGGACAGAACAGGAGGAAATGGGCACATCCCTGATTGGAAGGTTGTAAAAACTGAGTAGAAATGGGAAACAGAATTAAAGCATGACAACTTCTATTAATTACTTGGGAAAACTGACAATGAATTTGAATGAAAGAAAGAGGGAGAAAAAGCCAAAAAAAAAAAAAAAAAAAAAAGAAAAGTCAAAATGTTGGAAGTGGTGTGATTAGGGAAAAACATATATATCTGAGGCAGAGAAGTGATAGTAATATTCATCCATTATATGTGTAATTACATTTTTAAACATCCCTCATGTCCCTAACCATCCTAGGAATCTTTGAGAGATCTTTAAACTTAAAATCGGTCCTTTAAAATCAGTGGTGTTTTAGAAGTTCCATGTAATGAATAGATGAGTACATTTAGACAGAAGACCTGGCATCAGTGCTGCCTTGATATATTTAATAACTGAATGTTTCTTACTCTCTCTGTACCTTTGTGTCATTTCCCTATAAAACAAGAGGTTAGGAGAGATGATCTCAAATCTTCCTTCCAGTTCTAGATCCTATTATCTTATCCATAAAAGCAGGGGAATGGATAAGAATGAATTATTTAGGGTTTTTTAAAAACTCTTATCTGAATCAGTAGACTATAAAATAAATTAAACTTTTTATGATATTAGTATTTAACAACTTGCTTACTTAGCCATACTTGGCAATATCATGATTATTTAACTTAAAAAGTCTTTTCTTATACCTTATACCTTGTTATATACACCTTGTTTGTATTGGGGCTGGAGAGGGGGACAATAGTTGTCTTATCTCCTATACATTAAGCTCCAACAAAATAACAAATCGTCAAAAGTGGGAGTCAATGATTATATTTATAAGGTGACTTTTATTGTTAACACAGCAGGATCCTTAATTTAAAATTAAATTGTTCTTTGAAAAGGAAAGACAATTCCATTCAATCCTAGTCTAGGGCTCAGAATAAAAGATATGTTGAACCCAAGTTCCAGGAAGTGCTGAGGTATGGAGACCTGAATTAACTAGGCCAGAAACAGGCAATATTTGTAGATCTTCTTTTCATTCTTTTCCAGTGAGATGATTAACAACAGCATTCTTCTTCTCTCTCCCTCTCTCTCTCTCTCTCTCTCTCTCTCTCTCTCTCTCTCTCTCTCTCTCTCTCTCTGCTAGATTTGGAGTTGCAAAGTGTGCATGGCCTAGTATGAAGACAGATCCACTTTGGTTCTGGAGAGCTAATCAAATCCCATTCCATTTATTTAAAAAAAAATGCGTACTTCTGAATTTAGGGTTATTGTCAAAGAACACATCTCCAATTTATAGATGACATTGTGATGAATTTAAATCTTGTTATACAGCTAGAAATTTTTTCTAAAGTCAATGTTTGATGGTTCTTATTAAATACTTTCCTACTCAAATGGAATTGTCTATTTATCCACTGGGGTTCTGTCAAAGCATTCTATTGATCATTGTCAAACAACTTGAAGTTAAATAGAAAACTAGTTTGCAATTAAATTGTTGGAGGAAGGAAGACACAGATTTCAATTCACAAATAAATGAAGGAGAAAATATTTCTTATTCCCTATAGTCCAGATACTATGTTAAGTGTTGGAGATAGGAGCAAAAACAAGACACCCCAAAAGAAACTTATTCTGACAGTGGAAGGCAACATGTACTAAAGTGGTGATAAGGAGGTGTTTGCTAGGCAGAGAGAAGTCAATGGGAATAGCCTTTGAAGTTATATGGCCATAGATTTTGACATATTTTCCAAGAACAATAGTGTTAATTTGGTTATTTTTCATGGACCTACAGTTGAAAGCATGAATATACTTGGATAGTTCTGAGTCTGGGTAGGATCAGAACAAGAAGCCCACAATTTCAGGAGTGAGGGCTTCAGTTCTGAGTCAGAAATAAGGGATCAGAAACAGTTATGACTGGAAATGGCTAAGAATAAGCTCAATACATATAGTAGAAAAATAGGTACTATTTGTTATAATATTTTAGGGATGTGATGAATGAGCTTATCTTGGAATACTTTCAGAGTAGCATTCTATTTTATTGCTGATGTAATATGATTGTAGAAAAACAAACTTGAATGTATATGGTTACTATTTTTGTCCCCTCCAAAATTTAATAAAAAAAAGTAGATACAGCATATATTATTAAAAATCCATAAACAAACAGGAGTCTTTTTGAATAAAAGAGGTGTATGTCTCTATCTCTATGTTTTTCTGTCTCTCTGTCTCTATGTCTTTCTGTGTGTGTGTGTGTGTGTGTGTGTGTGTGTAATATATATATATATATATATATAAATATAATACACATACACATAAAATAATGAAACTCTTATTTGAGCTTATATAGTTTCTTGCCCTGTTTCACTTTAGGGAATGAACTTTTGTCATTTGTCCTTCATTCTCAAAGAAGAGCAAAGACATCATGAAGATGATACTTTGACTTTCACAAGTATTGAATTTAAGTGAGGCAGAGCTGCTCAAAGTCATCCACTTCACTCTCTCCTCTAGCGTTATTGAATTCCAGTGACTGGGTAAAAGTTAAGAAACATAGTTATGGCCCAGGATGCACAAGGTGAACTTGGCCTTTCTCAGGAAACACAAGCAAAAAAGCTTTAACTTTGGGAATTAGGGAATATGGAAGAAGGTGACAGTTGTTCATTATAGGATGGAAAGTAACATTTTATTAAAGTCCCCAGCTGCAAGGTACTGAAATGACTAAGAATAGAATCATGTGTTCTTTCTTAAACACAAGGAGAGAAGAGATCAAGAAAGTGTCAGGGTAAGTAAATATTTGATAATCTGATTGCCAGTGCCAGTTTCCTTTGTCTCATCTCAAGATAATGGTGGATGATGCACTGACTGGAAAATAAATTTTTATGGTTTGTCAGATATGACCCCAGAAATAAAAGAGAAAATTTCATTATGATAACAATAACAGGAGAAATGGAAAGGGAATAATGAAGGACTCCGTATGATAGAAATCTGATCTCACAGAGGGGATGGTGGAAACCTCCTCAATTTCAATAGAGGGTCCACAATGGCCACCTCATTATTTCTTGCTTGGATTGCATGGTGCTTCTTGAAATCTCATCACCCTGTTGGAGTTAATCAGTATCAAATTATTATACATTATTCTCTCATTTAGAGTTCCAAAAAACTGTAGCAGGTGAGGCAGCCACACCCTGGTAAAACTCTCAGCAGACAGGCTAACCCAGATTGAGGGCAATTGACAGACATCAAACCTATTGATGAATTAGAGAAATGTCTTCCCCAAGCATCTAAAGACTTATCCCAGCAGAATAGGTGGATGAGAAACATTCATTCCAAAGGCCATGAAGACAACTGTAGCAGCTGCTGTGCTTGTTTACATATTGAAGATACCAAACTTATTCAATGTATTCCAGGCCATTGACAGATATCTAGACTTTGATTTTACCACTGGACTTGGATGAGTTTGAAAGACAAAGTGAGGTCACTTTGTACAATTCTGCTTCACTTAACTTCAATTTACTTGCAAGTCAAGACATCATTGGTGATGTCATTGGTCCTCTTTGAAATAGGGATGAACAGGCATTGATTAAGAGCCTACTATTTTTAGATACTTAGCTAAGCAATGGGGATACAAAGCATGAGACAAAAATACCAGTTTTGTCCTTAGAAAGAAAAATCTAATTAGGAACTCACACTATTATAATTACATCAACACTGAAATTCACATTTCCTCAGGACCCTCCCTTCCTTTGATTAGAAAAGGTATATAGTGGAAAGCTCTTCTTAGATCCCCTCTGTTTAATCTCATCATTTCCCACCAGGCTGTATTCCACTGGAGTTTGCCTTGAACTTCTCCCTTTTCCTTTACAGCTTCTTTTTATGTATTGTCTCCCCACCCACCTCATTAGGATAACTAGCAGGCACAGTGGATGGAGTGCTAGTCCTAGTCAAGAAAATTCATTTTCTTGAGTTCAAATCTGACCTCAGACATTTACTACTACACAATTCTGGACTAGTCACTTCACTCTGCCTCAGTTCCTCATCTGTAAAATGAGCTGAAGAAAGAAATGACAAACTACTTCATTCTTTGCCAAGAAAACCCCAAATAAAAAATCAGACACCACTAAAATAACACTTCCCCCATTAGATTGTGAATTCCTTCATAGTGGAGACTTTTTTTTGTCAGTTTTTGTATTTCCTGCAAGCTGGCATATAGGCTCACAATAAATATTTATTGACAGACAAAGACATCAAATAGTTTAGTCTCACTGACCAGACTGATCCAAAGACTTATTTTCCTACTTTGTAGTTGTGTTAAATGTAATTAAAAGTATTTAAATGCGAAAGCTCCCAAACCAAGGACTAAGATTCCTAACTGCCTAGGCTCAGTGAAGAACTGATTTAGAACTCTAACCAAGAGCAGAAATATTGAAGGCTCAGGATTGGATCTTTAACAAGGTACAGTCTCCAATCTTTCTCAGAACTGACTCTGTCTTCAAACTTTATTCTACTGTAGTAGTTCATCAAGTAACTTATGTAAGCCAGAATAATGTATTAATATTTCTATAGCTGCTTGGGTAATCTCTTCCTGATCTTCCACCATCTAAACCACTTGCTTTTTTTTCCACATATACACCCTCAGCAGAAGACAAAGACAAAAGGCCAGCCTACCTGGGCTTATCTAGCTTAAATATAATTCAGAAACATATTTCTCCTTCAAGCCTAATTATCTCATACTTAAAAAAAAGATTAATGTACAGAATTTTTCAGATTCTGTCATGGAGTTAACTGTTATAAAGAGTTTGTAAGAAGGTATACCAATCTTTGTCTAGTACACCATGTTCAAAAAGAACCATGAATCCTTAAAACACAACTACGTTTCACCTTCAGTCTTTTAATCTTTCCTTTCCCCTCCAAAGCTTCCTCACTCCCCAAAGAAGTGAGTCACATGGCAATTTCCCCTTAGCAATGAATTTTCCTCTGTTTTTGTCCCCCAGACAAAAACATACATGAGGTCTCTGGCTTCCAATAACCACATGTTCTGGCACCATAGTAACCCAGGTGCACTGTAGCCAGCACTTCATGACAATTAAATCAGGCAGAGGCTGCACAAAACAATGTGAGGCAAACACAACCAGGAGTAAACCCAACAGGTGATTTCTATTAAGAAAGACACTCACAACCCAAATTTAAAGTGACAGCTCAGAATAAAAAAAGCAACAGCCCCTCCCATAGAACCAATTAGCTAACACGTGAATGAAATTACAGATCATTTTTGACATGGAATCCACAATATTGAAAGTTAACTAGAGGCTTCAGGAAGCTGCCAGGCCAATAGGGAATCCTTTTATAACAGGGAAAGAGGTATATGTGGCAAGAATCTCTCTGCCTTTTCAGCTTGTTCAACCATCCCATCCTTGATTTCCACTATGAGTATAGAGTTACTGTCATTCCATTTGAGGTAGGGAGGCTTTCACAACCATGCCTAAAGTTTGCTTCCTTGGCTGTCTCCTTTCCCCATTCATCATGGAGTAACACCTAAATAGGGCCATGCTTTCCTTGATTCTAAATATATGTATTTTTAATCTGCACATTTAAGTTGTATAACAACCCGCAAGGGAAAGAAATCAAATTACATACCACACACAGAAAACTCAAAAAGTCCTGATTACTGATTAGAGAGAGAAACTGTTTGATAGAATTGCAGAACTTTATGAAATGGCAAAATAGATCGTAATAGTTAAGGGCTTATTACCATAGTGCTGCTCTCAGGGAAATGAAACCCATCAATGTACATTTTAATTAAAGCATAAAGTATTTAAGTGAATTCCACAAACCACTTAGTCAGCAATCCCCCCCACCTCTTTGATTTTGCAGAAACAAACAAACAAAAAATGGAGTGATTTATTTGGCTGAAAATTGTTAATTGTCTAGACTAATCAAATTATAGGGAATTTCTTGCAGTACCAGAGTCTTTTTAGATACTGATGGGATATTAGGGCATTTGATAAAATTCATTTGAATTAAGAATAATCTAACCTTTACTACTTATGTAGTTTGGGATAGTTAATTGAACTCTCAGTTTCCTCATATTAAAATGACACATTAGAGTAGGTAATTTCTATGTTTTTTTTTCTAGCTCTATATGATTTTTTAAATCTTGAAAAGTAGGTACCAATGACTGACCTGAACACCTCAGCTCTCATGAGCTTCTTCTGGAATAAGCCCTATAAGACAGGGTCTGTACAATGGGTGTATTACAGTATATAATCTCAAGGAATTCGTTTTCCTATAGCTATCAAAAACTAATGAATATATTGTATACAAATTTAAATAAGAATATAAATCACCATTATGTCAAAGATTTTCACATACCAGCAAGACAATCCTGACATTTTAAAACAATCGAGTGAGAGACAAGACTGTTTAAAGATTACCTTTTACAAAGGGGTAACTTAATGATGCTCTGTGAACAAGAACTCTGCTCCTAGCTGTGAATTGTCCCTCAATGTTATCAAGTTTAAAAAAATAATGATCTTTTTCTTAGGATGGTGGCAAGCAATTTAGCTTCAAAATAGCTTGGTTAGTTTATTGAATTCTCAAACAGAGATTTTTAGTTTCAATGAGGCCTCCTATCTGCTCTTCTGCTTTCTGGGGATGAGGAAGCACCCCTTTGAATTGAATAACAGCATCCTGCTTTGGAACAGAAAGGAAAATGTCCATTTTATCACACACTGGTCTCCTAACTCCAGGGGAAAGTGAGAAAGTTTCCTAAATTGGTCTCCTCATGTAAGGTGCCATCTGCTGTGAAAGGACTCCACCACCGGGCCAAATTCTCAGTAAGGTTAATGACCTACCTGAACATATTCTTCAACATTTAACAAACTTCCATCCAGTCATACTCTTGATCCCAGTGATTCTGAATCCCTGTTTGTTACCATTTAAATCCTGTTATTGATCCTCCTTGGCTCACTCCCTTATTCCTATTTCCTTTATTCCTATTCCCCTCATTTTCTGCACTCACCTCCCCTTGTTCCACCTTAAAACCACACGATTGTTTCACTGTATTCTCTGGAAAGCCTACTCCACAGGTAACAAATTTACTTTCATTTTAGCATTTTTCCTTTCCTGCTACTCATATTTTCTGACTGACTGAAATTTGTCTTTCTCCTGTTGTCACAGCATTCTTTAACAATTGTTCCTGCACTGATTGCATTTCACTCATTTCATTGACTCAAGGTGGGGGAGTTGGAATAGTCTTTTCTATGCTGTGTGCAGGTTCTTTCTCTACTACTATCACTCAATATCTTCTCTTCCTTTTAAGAAGGCAACTAGGTGAAACAGTGGATAGAAACCATTCCTGAAGTCAAATCAGGGCTTAGACATTTACAAGCTGTGTGATCCTAGGCAGGTTGCTTTATTATTTTTAAATATTTTGTTTTTTTAGTTTTATTTCAGCTCCAAATTCTTTCCATAACCATTTCCTACATACAGAGAAGGCAAGAAATATAATAACCATTATACAAATGAAGTCATGCAAAACACATTACCACATTAGCCATGTTGTGGGGGTAGGGAGAGCAAGAAAAATAAAATGAAAAAAAATCCTGCTTCAATTTGTCAGTTTTCTCTATGGAGGTGGAAAGTATTTTTCATCATGATTCCTTTGGAAATTTTATAGATAATTAAAATGATTGGAGTAGCCTATTCTTTACAATTGGTTGTTATTGCTGTTATAGCAATATTGATTGCTATTACTGTGTACAATGTTCTAGTTCTATTCATGTCACTTTCCTTCAGTTCATATATGCCTTCCTAGGTTTCTCTGAATCCATTTCTTTCATCATTTCTTCCGGCACTATACTTTTCCATCAAAATCACATACCCAAACTTGTTGAGCCATTCTCCAACAGTAAGACATCCCCTAAGTTTCCAATTCTTTGCCAAAACAAAGAGTTGTGCAGAAAATTATTATTTATTTGTATTAACTATCCAATTAAGATTCTGGTATTAAATGTCAGCCAATATCTAGGACATTATCCTTCCTTCAGTGATGCTAGTGCTTGGCTCATAGTCTTCACTGCAAATAATAATCCCTCAAATACTCTAACTTCCAAATTCCTCAGCTTATTCATTTCCTATAGTTTACTCTTCTACCCAAAAATGAGCTACACAATGAGATGATCATTCTTTTGTTGTTTCTATATAACCCACAAATTCACTGACTTCCATTTTTATACACTTTGAATTTTTTAACCATCCTTTATAATTTTTATAATTATCTACTGTCTTTCCACCTTTCCATCTGCCTAGCAACCTTAGATCTTGTCCTTTATCTTTACTGTGAGTTCCAGTCACCCTACCACTTAGTCCTTTCTCTGGTCCTCATTACTCTATTTGCTATATTGTCTTCCCTTCCCCTTCTTAACATGTTGGTGAAACAATTCAACTCTACATTGTCCTGAACTCTTGAATTCTTCGTGCCTTTACTCTTTCATCAACATTTTTCTGCCAAGCTTCAGTCTTGGATTCCTTCTATCAGTTACTGCCTTTATTTCTAGTCATATGCTCCTGAGTGAAAATGGAGAAAATTATGAAATACTGCTAACTGGGTTCACTACAAATTCATGTCCCATAATTTCAATTGGACCCTTCCTGAAGCAAAGCAATATTTTGTCTCTAATTAGACATTTTATCCACTACAGTATCTTTTCAAACCCTTTCCTACTCACTCTTCATATCCCCCTCTATGCTTCCTTGCCTCACATTGTACTGGGGAAAAATGAACTTATTCACTGAGAGTTCCTTCTTTTCCTCTGAGCCTCATCTCACATCAAATGGATGTTTGCTTTGTTTTTCACTACTTCCTCCCTCTCTTTCCCATATAATGTCAAGTCTTCTCCTTTATTAACTAGAACTATCTAGAACTTAACTAGTTCTTGGGTCTTCCATTATCAAATATATTTTACTTGATGCATTCATTTCTTCTCAATATTACTCTATATCTCTCCTCCCTTTTCTAACTAAACTTGAAAAGGCCAACTATACTATGTGCCTCCACTTCCTTTCCTCTGAGTCTCTTAGTTCTTTATAGATGGCTTCTAAATTTCATCATTCAACTCAAACTGCTCATTACCGATGAAAATGACCAAATCCATTTTTTTCCTCAATCCTCACCTTTCTTGACCTCTTGGCAGCCTTTGACACAATTTTTCTGTGTAGGTTTCTGTAAAACTTTTTATTTTTTTATTTTTTTTGGTTTTTCTCCAATGTGTTCACCCACTCTCTCTTGGTCACCTTTGCTGAATATCTACCCTGGACACATTCCATAAATGTGGGTGTGCCCCAAGGCTCTGTCTTGGAACTTCTTTCATTCTTCCTCTATAATATTTCATTTGGTGATCTCATCAGTTCCAATGCTTTATCATCTGTATGTTTTTGATCCTCAGATCTGCTTGTTTTGTCCTAATTTCTTTCCAACTGACTATTGAACACCTGGTCTCAAATGCCCAGAAAATTTTTTTTTCTCACCTCTACCTTCTAGCTTTCTTCAAGTGTCACCTAAAATTCCACTTTCTTCAAGAAGTCTTTTCTAATCCTCCTTATTGATTATCTTCAATCTTGCATATATTTTATTTGTATATTATTGTTTTAATATTTTTTTCTTACTAGAAGCAGACTTTGAGCACAAAGACTCTCTTTTGACTTTCTTTGTATTATCAGCACTTACACTGCAAATTTTAATAAATGCTTCATGATTGTCTAAAATGGTAGTGTGGAGACAGGATGCTCATGAGTATTAATGACAACAGCTGAATAAAAGAAAAGAAAGAGCAGAATCAGGGGCAGCTAGATGGCGCAATGAATAGATTACTGGCCCTGAAGTCAGGAGGACCTGAGTTCAAATATGGCCTCAGACACATAATACTATCCTAGTTGTGTGACCTTGGGCAAGTTATTTAACCCAATTGCCTCAGGAAAAAAAAAAAAAAGCAGAATCAAGAGGCAATACTTTATTTAGTATTTACCTCTTTAGTAAGCAGAACTTACTAAGCTTACTTATAGTAAGGAGAACACTGAATTCACTGAACAAATGAGGATAGACATTACAAATATTTTCTTTCAATATTATGTGACTTTGTGGAAGTAACTTCTCTCTTGAAATCTGTAAAATACTTCTCCATTTGGAAAATGAAGGCAATGAATCAGATAATTTCTTTAAAAAATGAAGATTTTACTGAGGAAAAATGTTCTTTTTAAAAATTATTTGTCAAACTAAACCAATAATTAAACTATAAGCAAAATAGCACAATTCACTTAGTCTAGAAAACTGATGAGCAATTGGGTCATATTGTTTGTGTTGTTACTTTTAGCTCTACAATGACCAATTTAAGATAATAATAGTGTAAAGAATGGAATTAGATACTGCCACAGAAAAAGGTCAAATTTAAGGAATTATAGGAGTAAGAGAGAAAAGGTAAAAAATTTACTAAATTTACTTCTGCTCATATGCAGCTTTAATCATTTGAATCTTTCTCATTAAAAAAAAAAAATCTCATCCTTCTAAGCAGATTTTTTTCCTGGTTTGTTTTAAACAGGAAGTATTTTTTCTTGGAAAAAAAAATCAACATGTTTGTGTTATTATTATTTAAATGTTTCTAGTTGGCCATTTTTCACAGACCAAATCCCCAACAGAGCATAGTCAGCCTGCATAGCACTAGTATCATATGTTCCATCTGGTCCAAGCCTTGCAGTCAGCAGGCCCCTATATGGAGCAGCAGCTGAAGCCTCCATATGGGCTTCAGGTGTAGCCCCAGGTAGAAAGCATTGCCGGGAACCAGTCTGGAGGCCTTGAAGCATGTATGGTTGCCGGGAGCTGCACAACAGACAAAGATGGCAACCGCTGTGCTAGATTCAGAGGGCAAAAGGTGTTCTTGGCCACTTAGGCTGTGTGGGGTTCCAGAAACAGTTGGGGGTCAAAAAGCAATGTGGAACTGCAAATGCCAGTGGCAGATGTAACATCCAAATGTTGTCCAGAGAGAAGGGGAGAAAATTTAAACGAAGCTCTTTGCTCCTATCAATTGTGTCTTTCCTTTAGAATATGTGTGACTTTTTTTTTTCTTCAAATGCCACCAAGGCAGGGGAAAAGATTCCCTTTAAAGTCTTAAAGACAATTGTATTCTAATTTCAATTTTTCTTACATTTATTCAGCATCTTCAGTTATTCCCCTCCTCCAACATGAGTGCCTAAGATAAAAAATGATCTTTTAACCTTGCATTTAATAATAAAAACATCAATAACAATATATAGCACATACTATATGCCAGACACTGTGCTAAGAGCTTTATGATTATTACTTCATTTGATCTTTATAATAAGACTGGTCTGTAGGTGCTATTGTTATTCCCTTTTAAAGGTGAAGAAACTGAAGCAAAAAGAAATTAAGTGACTTGCCTAAAGTCATATAGCTTGAAGTGTCTGAGGTTAAATTTGAATTCATCCCTGATTATAAACCCAGGCCTCTATCCTTTCTCTCCCCCTCTTTCCCCTTTCTCTACCCCTCTCTTCCTTTCTCTCTTACCCCTCCTCTCTCTTTGTCTCTCTCCGACTCTGTTTCTCTCTGTCTCTTTCTGCCTCAGACTTTCTCTCCTTAATTTTATCATTTTTATGGATGTATTTGAGACTTGTTTTCAAAATAGAAAAACTCTAACAACCAGGCATGGAAGAGGAATTTTTTCAGTGTAAATCAATTAACATTTAAGGTCTTCCTTATGTTAGTCACTGTGCTAAGTACAGAAATACAAAGTTGAAACAATTCAATAGTATTGAGAGAGGCATAAAGACATGTATACAACATATATAACAAATCAACGCAAGTTATCTGAAGGGGTAGGGCTAGCAGTTGGAGAAATGGGGAAGTCAGGAAAGGCTTCATGTAGAAGGTCTCATTTCAGTAATGTTGAAGGAAATAAGGAATTCTAAGAAGGAGAAATGAGGAAAGAGTTCATTATAATGATAAAAATTGGCTGGTATGAGATCATAAAAAGAGGAGATATTATGGTGAGTTTTGGTATATCTCTCTAAATAATAACTATATGTGTCTATGAACCTATAACAACATCATTATGTATAATCTATCTCCATAAATGAAGATGGGGACTTTTCTACCCCTGTTTATTCTTTGTGATTCTTGTCATTGTGTTTTCTTTTTTTCATCTACTCTATGGAGTAGTGAAAATAATTCAGCTTTCAGGGTATATGTCTGATCCCTTTTTAAGGGACACTAGATATTGCAATCTATGGCATCCATGTTTCAAGAACTGAATCCAAGAATCTAACATTGATCTTCAAAGTAATATTATATAAAAAAGCTACAAATGCATTAAAAGTTCAATTCAACTATTTGTGAAATCAGAGCAATTTAAATATAAATATATATTACATATATGTGTGTGTGTGTGTGTGTGTGTCTGCATATATATCACTAGAAAGGAATATATAAATGAATATTAGAGAAAGAAAAATTCTTAAAGGGTAAAAAAGTGATAATTGTTTAAATTTCAAAAATTCAAGAGAGAAGGGAAAACTCAAGGTCTTAAAAATAATTTACTTTTGATATTTGGAAAGATATGGAGAAAATTACTGTCATTCATTTATATTTATAAATGTGATGATAAACCTAGGGAGAATGTATTGAATTTTGAAGACTATATTCATTTCTTTACCAAATTTAATTATTGTAAAATGTGAGTTATGGATGTATAATAGAAGGAAACTTCTAGAGTCTTTAATAGTTTTTCTTGGCATACTCCAAAGCAAGCAAAAGATGAAATAGTATGGTATGGTGGAAAGAAAATTGGGAGGTGGAGCCAAGAGAGCAGAAAAAAAATCAGGGACTTTCCTGAGCTCTCTCCTGTCCCCTTCAAATACCTTTAAATAATGATTCTGAACAAATATTAAAGCACAAGATCCCACAAAAAAGACAGAGTACAACAATTTTCCAGCCAAAGATAATATTAGGTCAGCAAAAAAGGTCTGGACTGTACTGGAGCCATGAAGCATGCTGCACCAGCACAGGCCTGACCCCAGCAAAACAGGAGCAGGTTTTGGGAACCTCTGAATCAACAGCAAATACTGTGGCAGCAGATGCAGTGGCAGCACAATAGCAGCAACAGTGATAGATTCCAGAAGTATCAGCCCAAATGTAACAGGGCCAAGGAGGTGATCAGAAGGAGATTACAGGAGATTCTTTATTAACACTGAAGCAGAAGGACTCTGTTGCTTTTCCATGCTCAGATCTAGGTTGAAGTCCTGGCTCATAGAACAGTTCCTTAGAATGATCTCTGAAAACATCTGCAAAAACCCCTGAAATTTGAGACATTGTACCCTCTATCTTGGAAACAGAGTTCTACTTTAACAAAGAGTTAAAAGCCAAATATTCACCTGGGGAAATGAGCAGACAACAGAAAAAAAAATCCTACCATAAAAAGTTACTATGATAATAAGGAAGATCAAAACCCACCCTCAACAAAATAACAAAATCAAAACTCCTACATCCAAAACCTCCAAGAAAAATATGAATTAGTCTCAGGCAATGGAAGAGTTCAAAGGGAATTTTGAAAATCAAGTAAAAGAGGTAAAGAGAGAAAATAGGAAGAGAAATGATAGTAATATAAAAAGAAATATAAAAAGCTAATGAGAAGAGTGCCTTAAAATGTAAAATTGGCCAAATAGGAAAAAAGGTAAAAAAACTCATTGAGGAAAATAATTCCTTAAAAAGTATAATTATGCAAATGGTAGCTAATGGCTTTATGAGAAATAAAGATAAAGTAAAATAAATCCAAAAAAAGAAAAACAAAAAACAAAAAAAAAAATATGTGAAATTTTTCTGGAAAAGTAACAGACCTGAAAAATAGATCCAGTTAAGATACTTTTTAAATTATTGGTCTACCTGAAAACCACAATGAAAAAAGAGCCTAGACATCATCATTCAAGAAATTATCAAGGAAAACTGTTGTGATATTCTAGAACCAGAGGATAAAATAGAAATTTAAAGGATGCACTGATCACCTCCTGGAAGAGATGCCAAAATGAAACTTCCTAGAAATATTATAGTCAAATTCTGGAACTCCCATGTCAAAGAGAAAATGTTGTCAGCAAGTAGAAAGAAATAATTCAAGTAGAGTGGAGCCACAGTCCCCAAAATTTAGCAGCTGCTACATTAAAGGATCAGAGGGCTTGGGATATATTCTGGAGAGCAATGGAGCTAGGATTACTTAGCTAGCAAAACTGAGTAAAATACCTCAGGGAAATAGGTGGAAATGTAATGAATTAGAGTACTTTCAAATAATTATATGAAAAGATGAATAGAAAATTTGACTTTAAAATACAGAACTGTTGAGAAGCTTTAGGGGATAATCCAGAAATGGAAATCATAAGGAACATAACATAGGTAAACCTGTTTACATTCCTACATGGTAGGATAATACTTGTAACTCATATGAACTTTTTATTAGAGCATTTGGAGTATATTTAGACAGAGGGTACAGTTGTGAGTTCAAAATGAAGGAATAATGTCTAAAATAAAAAAGAATTTAATGAGAAAGGAAAGTATTGTAGGAAAGGGAGAGATGTGAAATGTAAATTATCTGATTAGAAAAGAGGTGAGAAAAAAACTTTTATGCTAGAGGTCAAGAGAGGGAGGAGTAATGAGTGCCTTGTTTTCCTGCCATTTCCAAATATTAAAATATTAAGTAGTTCATCTGAAATGTGTAAAATATATATGATTAATTGGTAACTACATTTTTTTTTCTTTATCAGCAAATTAGATAAAGGAAGGAAGGTCATAGTCATTCTCTCTGAGTTTGTCAATGATAACAAGTTATAGTTTGTAAGAAAGACTAATCTGCAAATTTAGATCTTTAATGGACAATGGACTAAAGAGTATTTATAGGTGGGGAGATGACTTTATGTCCAAGGTCACCAATATATAAAAAGGGGGGAAATGTATGGGAAGTAGCCTTAGATATAATACCAGAATCTCCATTTTTCAGAATTGCAAGGAGTCTCTAAAATTATTAAGTCCAGTTAATTAACCTTTGAAAAAGGATTCCTTTCACATCATTCCCACCAAATGATTATATAGTTACTGATGAAAAGTCTGTAATTGAGAATGGGAGAGGAGAAGGAAGGAAGGGAGGGAGAAAGGAAGAGGAAGAGAGGGAGAGGGAGAGGGAAAAAAAGGAAGGAAGGAAGAAAGAAAGAAAGAAAGAAAGAAAGAAAGAAAGGAAGGAAGGAAGAAAGGAAGGAAGGAAGGAAGGAAGGAAGAAAGAAAGAAAGGAAGGAAGGAAGAAAGAAAGGAAGAAAAAAGAAAGGAAGGAAGGAAGGAAGGGAAGGAGGGAGGGAAAATGAAGAAAGGAAGGAAAGAAGGAAGAAAGAAAGAAAGAGAAGGAAAGGAAGGGAAGGGACGGAAGGGAGAAAGGAAGAGAGAGTGAGAAAGGAGGAGGAGAAGGGGGAAAGATGGAAAGGGAGAAGTGGAGAGACAGAGACACAAAGGCACATAGAGACAGAGAGACTCATTTCATTAGTTGTCTAAGCAATCCATTGAAATTTTAGAAAGCTCTCATTTTGTTAAGGATTTGAAACACCTACTTGTGGTTCATTTGCCTTTTTTTTTTTTTTTTTCATTTAGGACATTATGGAGTCTAATCTTTTACCAATTACAAGCCTTCAGATACTTGAGGACATCTATTGTATCATTCCCCATATAAAATGCCTCTTCTCAAGGCTAAAAAAAAATCCCCAGTTTCTTTAATCAATATTCATTTCCTTTGAACTCAAGACCCTCACTATTCTGGTTGCAGTACTCTAGATTTTCTTCATTTTATCATTGTAATCCAAGTTGAATAGTTCAGTACTCAACTTGTAGAGTAAGTTCACAGATTGAATTTCTTAAAAAAATAAAAATATGTAATTTTCTGTATACTAGAATATTAACAATAATATAATATAGATGGTATTTGTTTATATTATAAATGACACATAGCCATGAGTATGGATGTACACATTGATAGTATAAAGTGCAATGGACCTCGAGTCACATGACTCAGGATTCAATCCAGCTTTGATCAGTTGCTGTCCTTATAACCTTGAAATGAATCTTTTGAAACCTCAATTTTCTCAATTATAGAATGAGAAGGGTTGTAGAAAATGTCTGTTGTCTCTTCAAGCTCTGTATATGTAATCTTTTAAATACATGTATACTTATATACATGCATATATGTGTGTAATCATATATATTTAAATAATATATTAAAAGGGAAGTACAAAGCTGGGAAAAATTTTTACAGCCAGTTTTTATGATAAAAGTCTCATTTCTAAAATGTTTAAAGACTGTGTCAAATTTATAAGAATACAAATCATTCCCCAATTGATAAATGGTCAAAGGATATGAACAGACAATTTTCAGATGATGAAATTAAAGCCATCTGTAGTTGTATGAAAAACACAGCAAAACACAGGATTTGGCCACATCCACCCAGTACGCAAAGGATGTCAGCAGCACTGGCCTCAGGGCAGCTTGAAACCTGCCTTGCATAGAGGAAACTTGTCCCAAAAAGTCCCCCTTTGCTTTAAGAGAAGACCTTAATCTTTAAAAATGAGTAAAAAAGCAAAAAGAATTCTGACTATAGATAGCTTTTATGGAGACAGGGAAGAGAAGACATTAAAATCTAAAGACACTAAAGGCAAAATGCCTCCAAATGAAGCTCTAAAAGGTGATATGAATTGTTCACCATCTCATAAGATTCTTGTGGAAGAATTTTAAAAAGAATCTTAAAACAGTTAGAAGAAAAATGGGGAAAGGAAATGAAAGCTTTGCTGGAGAGTTTGGAAAAGGAAACACAAATTATCTGAAGAGAACACCTTAAAGATAGATTTTTCAAAATGGAAAAAGAATATAACTCCTTAAAAAGTATATTTGGTGAAGTGGGAAAAAAAATTCCTTCAAAAACTGAATTTATGAAATGAAAAAAAAATCCAATGAACAAAACAACTCATTTAAAATTTCAATTGGCCAAATGCAAAAGAAGGTATAAAAGCTAATGGAAATAAATAATTCACTAAAAAATAGAATTGAGCAATTAGAAATGAATGATTCAATGAGACATCAAGAATCAATCAGAAAAAAACAAAAAAAAAAGATGAAATAAAAGAAAATGCAAAATACCTCATTGGAAAAACAACTGACCTGGAAAATAGATCCAGGAGAGATAGTCTAAAATTATTGGATTACCTGAAAATAATGATGAAAAAAAGAGCTTAGACAATATATTTCAAGTAATCATTTGGGAAAACTGCTCTCATGTGCTAGGAAAAGAGGGTAAGATAGCCATTGAAAAAATCCACCTATTACCTCCTGGAAGAGATCCCAAAATGAAAACTCCAAGGAATAACATAGCTTAATTTCATAATTATAAGATAAAGAAGAAAAAACTGCAACCAGCCAGAGTGAAAAAATTCTAATATCAGAGTCACAATCAGGATGACTCAGATTTTAACAACTTTCAATTTAAAGGATCAAAGGGCAAAAGAGCTTGGACTATAGTTGTGAATCAACAATCCAGCAAAATAAAGCATTATTTTTCAGGGAAAAATGGATATTCAATGAAATAGGTGAATTTCATTTATCTTTTCTGAAAAGTCCAGAACTAAAATGAAAATTTGAACTTCAAATACAAAACTCATGAGAAGCATAAGAAGGTAAAAAGGGAAGGAAAAACATTTGTTTAAATGTTGAAACATTTACATACCTAAAGAGAAAATGATATATTTAACTCTTGAGAACTGTGTCTTTGTTAGAGGTATATTTAGAGAGTGTAAGTATAATTTCACTTAATTGTGATGATATAAAAAAGAAACAAGGCTCAGAAAAGAGATTTTCTAAATGAAGAAGAAAAGAGAGATAAAGTGGAATAAATTATATTGCATGAAGAGGTAAAAGAGACCTATTACAATTGAGGGAAAGAAGGGACAGGAATAAGCATTGTGTTAATCTCATCAAATTTGACTTAAAGAGAGAATATCAGACATATTTAGTTTGATATGGAAACTTGTCTTGTCCTTTAGAGAAGTAAGAGGGAAAAAGGGAAAGGAAAAAGGGAGGCTAATAGAAAGCAGAACAGAAGTAGAAGGGGAAATGGATGAAGGGAGAGGGGGCTGTAAAAGAGGAGAGCAGACTGTGGGAGGTGGTGTTTTGAAGCAAAAGAAAAAGGGAAAGGCAGGAAAGGAAAGAGAAAACTATAATTTGGAGTAAATCCAGCAGGATGAATACAGAGAGGATAGGTGAGACTTACATGAACTGATACTAAGTGATATACCTCAACAACGATACTGTGTGAGGATGTATTCTGATGGAAGTGGATTTTTTTGACAAAGAGATCTAACTCAGTTTCAGTTGATCAAGGATGGACATAAGCAGCTACACTCAAAGAAAGAACACTAGGAAATGAATGTAAACTGCTTGCATTTTTGTTTTACTTCGTGGGTTATTTATACCTTCTGAATCCAATTCTCCCTGTGCAACAAGAGAACTGTTCAGTTCTGCACACATATATTGTACCTAGGATATACTGTAACATATTTAACATGTATAGGACTGCTTGCCATCTGGGGGAGGGGGTGGAGGAGGGAGGGGAAAAATTGGAACAGATGTGAGTGCAAGGGATAATGTTGTAAAAAATTACCCTGGCATGGGTTCTGTCAATAAAAAGTTATTAAAAAAAATAAGATGGTTGGAAATCCAAAGTTAATAATTTTAACTGTGAATGTGAAGGATATGAATTTTCCCATAAAATGGAATTATTTAGCAGACTGGATTAAAAGCCACAATCCTACAATAAGTTGTTTACAAGAAACACATTTAAAGCAGACCATTACATACAGAGTAAAGTAAACGGCGGTAGCAAAATCTATTGTACAAAATATTTATCTTTTATAAAAAGGTAAGGGTAGTGATCCTGATCTCAAATCAAGCAAAAACAAAAATATATCTAATTAAAAGAGATAAAGAAGAAAACCACATTTTACCAAAGGGTATTAGTGATAATGAAGTAATATCAGTACTAAACATATATGCATCAAGTGTTAGAATATCAAGATTCCTAGAAGAAAAGTTAAGAGAGATGGAAGAAGAAATAGATAGCAAAACTATACCAATGGGGAATCTCAACCTTGCTCTACAAGAACTAGATAAATTGAACCAAAAATAAATAAGAAAGAAGTTAAGGAGTTAAATAGAGCTTTAGAAAAGTCATGTATGATAGACCTTTGGAGAAAATTAAACAGGGAGATAAAGGAATATACTTTTTTTGATGGTAAATGGAACCTACACAAAAGTTGACTATATATTAGGGCATAAAAAGCTCAAAATTAAATGCAGAAAGGCAGAAATTATAAATGCCTCTTCTTCAGATTATGATGCAATATATGTAATAAATTAATAAAGTAAAAAAAATTACATGCAATAAAAATCCAGTGAAAATAGACCAAAATTAATTGGAAAATAAATAAGCTAATATTCAAAGAAGAAATAAATCATAGACCCAATTGATAATTTCCTACAAGATAATGACAATAATGGGACAACATAGCAAAATTTATGGGATGTAGCCAAAGCAGTTATTAGGGAAAATTTTATGTCTCTAGCTGCTTACAAGTATAAAACAGAGAAAGAAAAAAATCACTGAATTGCAATATAACTAAAAAAGCTAGAAAGAGGACAAATTAATGCCCCCCCCATTAGATACTAAATTTGAAATTCTGAAAATAAAACTGTAGAATAAGAAAATTGAAAGCAATTATTGAACTAATAAAAAACCTGAGTTGACTTTATGAAAAAAAGCAACAAAATAAACCTTTAGTTAATTTGATTTTTTTGTTTGAATTTTGCTTCCTTTCTAATATTTTATCTTTTGATCTGATTTTTCTTGTGCAGCATAATTGTGGAAATATGTGTAGAAGAATTACATGTTTAACATATATTGGATTGCTTGCCATCTAAAGGAAAAGGGGGTGAATGTTGAAAATTACATAGGCATAAGTTTTGAAGATAAATTGTAAACAAAAAAAAATATCATTCTCTTGGAAATGATGAGCAGGATGCTGTTAAAACAAAACAAAACAAAAAACCCTGGAAAGTCCTTCATGAACAAAGTGAAATGTACTTTATACAAAGTAATAGCAATGTTCTGAGATGATCAGATGTAAATGACCTTGCTATTCTCAGAAATTGAATCATCCATTTTACTATTTATGAAAAATTCTATCCATACCCTGAAAAGGAACTGATTTTATCAGAACACAGACTGAAAAACTCTCTCTCTCTCTCTCTCTTTCTCTCTCTCTCTCTCTCTTTCTCTCTCTCTCTCTCTCTTTCTCCTTTTATCTTAATTTTTTTTGAGGGTTTTTATTTTCATTAGAAGGGAGATCTATGTTTTCTTTCACACTTTGACTTTTATGAATATTTTGCATAACTTCATATATGATTTCTTAATTGTGGGTAAAGATAAAAGAGAGGACCTGGAACTCAAAAATCTTAAAAACACACATGAAAAAAACTGCATTAAATGTAACTGGGTGAAATATTAAATAAATAAAATGCAAAGAAAAGCTAAAACAAAAAAAACTAAAAATCTCCAGGGCCAGATGTATTTATAAGTGAATTCTGCCAAACATTTAAAGAACAATTAATTTTAATACTGTGCAAACTATTTGGAAAAATAGGGAAAGAAGGCATCCTATCAAATTCCTTTTATGACACATATATGGTGATGATACCTAAACCAGGTAGGGTCAAAATAGAGAAAAAAATTATACACCAATTTTCCTAATAAATATTGATGCAAAAAATCTTAAATAAAATATTAGCATAGAGATTATAGCAAATTATCATTAGTATAATACACAATACAATAATATAGGTGAATATAAAAATATAAAGGAGTACTAGATAGTGGAGGACATAGCAGGGCATATAAGTACCTGTAGGCCTGGACCCTCATAATATAAAGCAAAACGTCTTGGGAGTGGGGAAATTGATAAGGGGAAGGACATTCTTGTTCTAAAGTTTAGTTTAAAGAGGTAAATATAGCTGTTTACTTTTGCATTTACAATTGCTACAGGAAACACTATGTCAGTCAAATATGTTGTAGCACCAATGAACTTCCCTGCAGTCATGTCTGACTCTTTTGTGACCCATTTGAAGGTTTTTTGAGGGCAAATATACTGGCAATGGTTTGCCATTTCCTTCTCCAGCTCATTATACATATGAGGAAATTGAGACAAACTTAAGGAACTTGACCAAGAAATCACAATTATTAAGTGTTTCAGACCAGATTTGAAACTCAGAAACAATTCACTGCATTAATTTCCATATATATGTTTATTGCCTTATTTATTACTATTTTCTTTAATTTTCTTTCAGATATGCCCAGAGAAAATAGATTTAAACATTACATTAACCTTTTAAAAATTATTTAGTATTTTATTTTTCCTCAATTACATATGCATTTTAATATTCATTTTAAAAACTTTGAGTTCCAAATTCTCTCTCTTCCTCTTTCACCATCCCCTTCATGGAGAAGGCAAGCAGTTCACTATAGACTATATATTTGTATTCATTCAAAACATATTTCCATATTACTCAGGTTGTGAAAGCAAACATCAACACCGTCTTATCCCCTGCCCCCACACACAAAAAAAACTTAAGAAAAATTAAAAAAAGCAAAAAATAGTATGACTCAATCTGTATCCAGACACCAATATTCTTTGGGGATGGAAAGCATTTTTTATCATGCCATACAGAGTTGTTTTGAATCATCATATTTCTAAGAATAATGATCATTCACAGCTATCAACTTACAAAATTTGTGTCACTTTTTACACAGTACATTTCACTTTGCATCTACTCATGGAAGTCTTTCCAGATTTTTCTGAGTGTATACTGCTTATCACTTCTTGTATCATAATAGTATTCCAACACAATTACATATCACAATTTATTGATCCATTCCCCAATTGATGGGTATTCTCCCAGTTTCCAACTCCCTGACACCAGAAAAATGCTGCTACAAGTATTTTCATAAACATAAATATTCAATTTCTTTTCCATTTAAAAATTATTATTTTTTGAATATAGACATAGCAGTGGCACTTCTTTATCAATGGATAGGCACAGATTTATAACCCTTTGGACAGAGTTCCAAATTGATTTAAAGAATAGTTGAATCAGTTCACATTTTCAGTAGCAGTTCATTAATGTCTCATTTCCTCCTTCAACCCTTCCAACTTTTAGTTATTATCCTTTTCTGTCCTATTAATTAATCCAATAAGTATGAGTTAGTCCATCAGAATTGTTTCAAATCCCATTCCTCTAATCAAGAACAATTTAAAGCATCTATTCATATGGCTATTAAGTTTTGATTACTTTACCTGAAAACTATTCATATCCCTTAATCATTTATCAATTTGGGAATAAATCCTATTTTTGTAAATTTGACTCACCCAGTTTTCTATATATTTGAGAAATAAGGTCTTTATCAGAAAACCTTGCTTCAATTTTTTTTTTCACATTTATGATTGCTAAATGTATTTCACCCCATCTTCTCCCCCTTATTTATTTTATTCATTCTCCTATTTCACTCTTTCCCTCCTCAAAAGTGTTTTGCTTCTGACTACCACCTCCTCCAATTTGACCTTTGTTCTAATTACTTTCAAGCACATTTTTATATTCCCTTCCCCATTTACTTTCCTGTAAGGTAAGATAGTTTTTTATATACACTTAAGACTATATGTTATTCCTCTTTAATCCAGTTCTGATAAGAGTAAGGTTCACTCACTCACTTCATTCTACTTCCTCATCTTCCACTGCAAAATCTTTTTTCTTTACTATTTTATGTGAGATTATTTACTCCATTCCATCCCTCCCTTTTCTTTCCCCAATGAATTCCTCTTTCTCATGCCTTAATTTTATTCCTTTATATTCAACTCATACCTTTGCCCTCTGTCTATATATACTTATTCTAACTGCTCCAGTAATGAGAAAGTTCTCATGAGTTAAAAGTATCATTTTCCCATGTAGGAATGTAAGCAGTCTTATTGTATTAATCCATTATTGTACTTCTTTCCTCTACTTTTTAATGCTTCTTTTGAGCCTTGCATGTAGAAATCAAATTTTCTATTCCGCTCTGGTGTTTTCATCAAGAATGCTAGAAAGACCTCCATTTCATTAGCTATCCATTTTCCCCTCGAAGGATTATACTTTGTTTTTCAAGATAAGTGATTTTTGGTTGGAATCCTAGTTTCTTTTCTCTCTAAAGTATCATATTCTAAACCCTTTAGATTCTTTAAAGTAAAAGTTCCTAAATACTGTGAGATCCTGACTGTGGCTTCACAATACTTGAATTGCTTTTTTCTGGTTGTTTGTAGTATTCTTTCATTGACCCAGAAATGCTGGAATTTGGTTATAATATTTCTAAGACTTTTCATTTTGGGATCTCTTTCAGGAGGTGATAAGTGGATTCTTTAAATTTCCATTTTACCTTCTGGTTCTACAATATCATTGCAGTTTTCTTTGATAATTTCTTGAAAGATGGTGTCTAGGCTCTTTTTTGAGCATGGCTTTTAGGCAGTAGAATAATTTTTAAATTCCCTTTCCTGGATTTATTTCAGGTCAGTTGTTTTTCCAATGCTATTCCATTTCCTATATTTTTATTGTTTTGATTTTGTTTTTGTTTATTACTTTCTCATAAAGTCATTAGTTTCAATTTGCTTAATTCTAATTTTTAAAGAATTATTTTCTTCATTGAGTTTCTATACCTTCTTTTACATTTAACCAATTCAACTTTTTAGGATTTCTTTTTCCTTCAATGAATTTTTTCTCTTTTTCTATTCAATTTTGCTTATCTTGACATTTTTCCCCTCACTAATTTTTTTAAACTTCTTTTTTAAAATAGCGACCTAATTTTTTATTAATGTAGTATTTTCTTGAGTGGTTCTTTGAGTGTGTTTTTTCAAGATATTGACTCATTTTTTCAGTATTTCCTTGAATCACTCTTTTCTCTTCCCAATTTTCCCTCTAGCTTTATTAATTGATTTTTAAAAGCCTTTTTGAGCTTTTCCATGACCTGAGAATTCATATTTGTTTTGAAGCCATTAGATGTAGGGGTTTTGAATATACTCTTACTCTAGTGAGACAGACTTTTCCTGCTGAAATACTAAGTTGTCTTTGACTGCAAAATTATTTTACCTTATACTTTTGTGGGTTCTGCCATTTCAGGGATTGTTCTATGATATTATTTAAATGTGTTCAGGGATGTCTTGGGGAGAACTCAGATGAATTGCTGCCTTTAACTCCCCCCCTCTCTACTCTACCTCAGTAATATTTTTCTTGCTAGAAGCTTCAATAATTTCAACATCTTTTTTCCTTGATTTGCATCTAGAACTCATGCTAAGGTTTTTGATAAAACCATAAGTATCTTTTTGACTATAAAGATCATTTTTTCCCCCATTTTTTCCATCTCTTGCACCATGTACCACATGGAAAAATAAATTAAAATATTTATTTACAAATAATAGAATTTTAGAGAGAAAAGAGATCTTAAAAAGAGGATATTCCTTATTTCATTGAGAAAAGAGCTTAAGAAAGAGAAACTAAGTAATAAGTGGTGGAAGGTAGGTAATATTTGCAAAGGGCTTTGTAAACCTTAATGGACTACACAAATGCTAATGATTATTAGTATTATGTATCAAGTGCTTATTAAATATCATGATAGTAAATGCTGGAAATATAGATACTAAATGGAAAACAATCCCTGTCTTTAAAGAATTTGTATTTGAATAACAAAGGAGACTATATGAAGTGATGTAGTGGCCAGGGATATGTTTTTCCTTTAGAAAGTTTTAGGGATCTTGATTAGCAAATAGGTGGTACAATAGATAGATCATCAGGCTTGGAATCATGACGATCTTCCTTATTTCAAATATGTCCTCAGACACTGGCTGTATGACCCAAGAAAAATCACCTAATCCTGTTTGCCTCAGTTTCTTTATCTGAAAAATGAGCTTACGAGAAAATAGCAGTATCTTCATCGAGAAAACTCCAAATAGGGTCATGAAACATTGGACATGACTGAAACAAGTGAACAAAAATGCAGTGAATAGAGGATTAATCTCAGAATCATAAAATTGCAATCAATGTTTGCCTCAGGCATTTAATAGAGATGTGACTCTGGACAAATATTTACCTCACTTTCCATATGTGACAAACAATGGAGCTGGATTCAGTGGCTTCTCAGTCAGCAAGCATCTTTTAAATCCTTAAAATAATCCAGTCACTGTATTAAAGGCTAGAGATAGAAATAGAAGTAGAAAGAGTCTCTACTCTTAAGAAGCTTGCATTCTAATTAGAGAAAGTACATAAAAAGATGTTTAAAGGATGTTGATGGTTTGGAAAAGTTACCTTTTTATTTTTAAAGCTGTGGTCCTTGGATTGAAGAAGGAGCTTATTCCAAAGTCTTATAGCAAGTAAATAGTACTTGAGCTCATGTCTAATAATAATAACAACATTGTGATTATAATAGTAATAATAATAATTAGTATTAACATTATACTTTAAAGCTTGCAGAATACTTTATACATATTAGCTTATTAATTAATTCATACAACAATTTTGGGAGGTAGATAATATTATCATGTCTATTTTTACAGGTGAGAAAACTAAAACAGAAAGATGTTAGATTATTTATTCTAGGCCACAAAGCAATGAAGTATCTGAGGCTGTATTTGAAGACTCCAGGTATAATGCCCTATGGTGCCAACTAGCTTCCAATCCAGTGTTCTTTTCATTATATCATACTACCACTATATAACTTCATATAAAATGAAAGATAATGCAACCAACATTGAAGCTCACCCCCAAAAAACAAACAAATTATTTGGTTTATATCTAATTTCTAACTGCATTCAATTTACATGCCACCAGCAAGGTCTCCATAACACTCAATTGTAATGGGCTGAGGCTTGAGTTGATGCACTGAGGTCCCAGGCATGTGAGACTAAATAGTAATTGGACTATACTCTATTAATATACATGCTTGGATAAAGAATGGCCCCCACCCACTCTCTGTGCAAGTCCTGACGTGTTGTATAGGAAATGATGATTTTGGTGGGTGGAGGCAGAGAGACAGGAAGAGAGGCTGGGAGAGATTGGCCTGGGTTCTATGCTGGTAGCTGTTGGTCATGTGGCTTCTGTTCTAGCTAGCTTCTTGACTCAGCTGCACACATTGCTATTGCCCATTCTCTTCCACCTCCGATCTTTCTTCACGAGAATAAAGATTGACGATTTTCCCCTAACCTGAATTCCTGACTCCAGCTGATTTTAAAATACATGGTCTACACACTCAATGATATTTAACTCAAATGTCAAAGAGAAAGTGACTATCAACACTTTTAAAATGAAGTAGATAAAATTTATGATAAGGAAAATGGGGAAAATAAATGCTTAACAGATTTTTTTTTTGTTTACTAAAAATAAAAATAAGGGAGAGACAGGAGAAAAGGGGATATAGACAGAGATAAAGGTAGGCTTAAAGATACTGACTTTGACTTATTCTATTGTAATTCTTTGAGAGTGTGTCTGGGTGCTAAAAGTATTAAAAGGAATAAAGGAAATTCAAATACTGTCATGAAGATGTTGGAAAAATGATCTAGATTATATAGTTTTGGCAAATAGAGTCTGTTCATTTCTTTTCTTGGAGGTGAGAAAGAAAAAAAGAAAGTAGGTATTTTTCCCACAACAGTATTTTATTTTTCCAGTTACATGTAAAGAGAGTTTTCAACATTCATTTTTGTAATATCTTGAAGTCTATATGTTTTATCCATTCCTTCCTGCCTTATCTTTTCCTCCTCAAGACAGCAAGCAATCAAATAGGTTATACATGTTTTAATCGTTTTAAACACATTTCCATATAAGCCATGCTGTGGACGAAAAACTAGATCAAAAGGGAAGAAACCATGAAAAAGAAAAAGCCAGCAACAAGAAAGGTGAAAATAGTATACTTTATGAGCATTCAGTCTCCATAGTTCTCTGGATGCACATGGCATTTTTCCAACCCAAGTTTATTGGAGTTCTCTTGGAACACTGTAAGCAAGTAGTTTTTGAAAGGACAGGGACACAGAAGAATTCAAGTCCTTAAAAAGAATTGTATTTCTAGGTTGATTTTATCAGGTCCACTGATAGGAAAGGCCTTTTTATTGAAAAATAAAAATTTTCATTTTTGTTCAGTTGTTTCAGTCATGTCCAATATTGAAAAATAAAACAAACAAACAAACAAACAAAAACCCCTTCTGTTTGAGGTCCAAACAGAAGGGGCAGGACCTGATGGAGCTTTTCTTTGTGGTCAGTTTTATTTACTAAAAAGCTAAGATAATCTTTAGTTGAAAATCATTCCTTTAGTGTAATGACTACGCTAGCACCCAGGACACCCCAGAATCAGCCGGAGTCTGGATAAGCAAAAGTCCATCAGTTTTTTTTCTTTTGCATCATTATTTATGAAAAATAAAATCAGTCCAATTAATAATTTGAATTTCTTCTCAAAAAGATGAAAAAAAATTCAACATTTTTGTTTACCACTTCATAAAACATTATATAGCCTCTAGATATACTGTCAAAAAACAAAAAAACAAAAATAACAATAAGGTAGAATACAGACACAGAATTATAAAAAGTAGAATTATTGGACAGCTACTTTACCAGGGAAACCATACTGGTGAGGGTCCTCAAGAATATGTCATATAAAGATGTTTAAGATTGGTTTTGAGATGATTAGGCTGGAGAAGAGCAATAAATCAAATAAGCAACCAAATCAACAACCATCTATTAAATATCTACTGTGGGTCAAAAACTGTTTAGGCACTAGGGATGCAAATACAATTAATTATACAATCCTGTACATATATGATTGTATATATACATGTATACCCGTAGATGTACACAACTTTATATGTTAATATTCACAACTGTGTCCATATGTAGATACATGTGTGTAACATGCAGTCCACATGCCTCTATGTTTGTATCTGTATTCATATATCAGTATGCATATATGCATACCATACACATTCACATATATATTCATATGAGTATTTGTGATATATCTCAGTGTGTGTGTGTACCTCTTATCTCACCAGCAAGATATTAATTCTTTAAAACCATTGCATTTGTGTATGTATATACTCATATATGTGTGTGTGTTTGTGTGCGTGTGAATAGGATATATGTACATATTTAACTATATTTAATACTTATATCTGTATTAGGAGTGACCTTCTTAATAAATAAAAAAAAAGGAGTGATCTTCCAAAGCAAAATTGTCTCACTTTTTGGGTATAAGTATGTATATTCACATATATGCATATGCAAGTATATATGCATATGCATTTGAATGTTTATACCTTATATAAGGACTGAGCTATTTGTAGAGGAAACTTCTAAGTTTTCTTTTTCCAGAGATTTTCAACTTAAAGTCCCCAAAATAGTTGCTTATAGTATAGGATCATGCAACCAATATATATATAAAGGTCCAAGGCCAATTCTTTATTTGCTATTCCATTCTGTGTCTCATTTGTGTGTATCTATCTGTGTTTTATATAAAGAATACATATGAGGAAAATAAATAAAATATTAGACTACAAGGTAGTTTGGAAGTGATGGACCTAGCAGTGGGGAAGTCAGTATAGGCTTCATTGAAAAGGTCAAGTTTGAACTGCATTCAGAAGGAAGTTTACAAAGGAAAAGTGAGGCATTGAGAGAGGATATGACAAGAGATAAAATGTCATGTATGAGACAGAGTAGATAAATTTGATGTGATCACAAAAGAGGGCTATAGAGAACATGGTTATTATTTTTAAGTATTTGATATATGTAACAGAATTATTCTGCAGGTTTTTGTTTTGACCAAGTGGATAAAAATTGAAGTAATGAATACAAATGAGAAGGCAATGTGATATATTTTTGGGGAAAATTCTGTGAAATTAAAGGAATTTAGAAATACTCTCTGAATCAGGGGGAGGGTCAATTGTTAAATTTTTTTATGGTAAATAATAACATTTTAGAAATTAGTGAATACTATGCAAATCAGGGATTAATTTATTGTTTTTATTTATTGGTGAGACTTAAAATGTTGGGAAAATCCTAATAGTAAATTAAACAGATTAAACTTAATTTTTTTTCCTTTTTTCTTTTGGAGATCCTTTTGTTAAATATTCCCCAGCATATCCTTCATCTGACGCTTTCTACCTATCAACTTGGACAAGTTGGAGGCCAGGATGAATCTTTCAGGAATGCTTGCATTTAATAACTTTAAAATATCTCAAATTCAAATTTTGGAGTGGCAGAGCCAAAAAAAAAAAAAAAAAAAAAAAGAGGCAGGAATGAGACATTTTTCTAATATAACAAAAACTTAAGAGATCCACAAGAGAATTCTGACACTGGAATAGAGTTTTGTTTGGAGTCTATATATATAACAATGGCAACAATGGCCACAGTAGCAGCAGCCCAGTTTCAGGAGCTTTCAATCCAGAGCTGCCAAGGGGGTCAGGCAACTGATTAATTAGATGTGGCTGGCACTGATTTTTCAATTCTATTTTCTATATGTAGAATAAGTCATAGTTCTAGGGCAAAGAGGAGCACAAGTATTTGATCTCAAGGGCGTTAGGAGCCTTGGTCATGGTTCCAAAGTTCTTAAAATTGTAAGGGACCAAGGACACTTCATGTGTAAAACCAGTTAGTAGATAGAGTAGTTTTTATAACTTCTTTTTTAATAGCTTTTTATTGACAGTACATATGCATGGGCAATTTTTTACAACATTATTCCTTGCACTCACTTCTGTTCCAACTTTTTTCTTCCTTCCCTCCACCCCCTCCCATAGATGGCAAGCTGTCTTATACATGTTAAAAATGTTATAGTATATCTAGATACAATATGTGTGTGCAGAACCTAACAGTTCTCTTGTTGCACAGGAAGAATTGGATTCAGAAGGTTAAAAAATAACCTGAAAATAAAAACAAAAATGCAAACAGTTCACACTTATTTCAGTGTTCCTGCTCTCAGTGTAGTTGATTCTGTCCATCATTGATCAAATGAAACTGAACTAGATCTTCCCTTTGTTGAAGATATCCACTTCCATCAGAATACATCCTCATATAGTATTGTTGTTGAAGTGTATAGTTCCTGGTTCTGCTCATTTCACTTAGCATCGGTTCATGTAAGTCTCTCCAAGCCTCTCTGCATTCATCCTGCTGGTCATTCCTTACAGAACAATAATATTCCCTAACATTCATATACCACAATTTACCCAACATTCTCCAATTGATGGGCATCCATTCATTTTCCAGTTTCTAGCCACCACAAAAAGGGCTGCCACAAACAATTTGGCACATACAGGTCCTTTTCCCTTCTTTAATATCTCTTTGGGATATAAGCACAGTAGTAACATTGCTGGATCAAAGGGTATGCACAGATTGGTAACTTTTGGGGCATAATTCCAGATTGCTCTCCAGAATGGTTGGATTCATTCACAACTCCACCAACAACACATCATGGCCCAGTTTTCCCACATCCCCTCCAACATTCCGCATAATCTTTCCCTGTCATTCTACCCAATCTGACAGGTGTGTAGTGGTATCTCAGAATTGTCTTAATTTGCATTTCTCTGATTAATAATGACTTGGAGCATCTTTTCCTATGGCTAGAAATAGTTTCAGTTTCTTCGTCTGAGAATTCAACTGTTATTTTGAATGGAATTTCTCTTTGTATCTCTTGCTGTTGGATTTTGTTGGTGATGTATAAAAATGCTGAGGATTTATGTGGATTTATTTTGTATCCTGCAACTCTGATAAAAGTTATGAATTATTTCTAATAGCTTTTTAGTAGAATCTCTGGGGTTCTGTAAGTATACCACCATATCATCTGCAAAGGGTGATAATTTGGTTTCCTCATTACTTACTCTAATTCCTCTAATCTCTTTCTCAACTCTTATTGCTGAGGCTAGCATTTCTAATACAATATTAAATAATAATGGTGATAGTGGGCAACCTTGTTTCACTCCTGATCTTACTGGGAATGGTTCCAGTTTATCCCCATTACTTATGATGCTTACTGATGGTTTTAAATATGTGCTCCTGACTATTTTAAGGAAAAGTCCATTTATTCCTATACTCTCAAGTGTTTTTAATAGGAATGGATGTTGGATTTTATCAAATGCTTTTTCTGCATCTATTGAGATGATCATAGGTTTTTGCTAATTTGATTATTGATATAGTCAATTATGCTAATAGTTTTCCTAATGTTGAACCAGCCCTGCATTCCTGGTATAAATCCTACTTGGTCATGGTATATTATCCTGTGAATGATTTTCTGTAATCTTTTTGCTAGTATTTTATTTAAGATTTTTTCATCAATATTCATTAGGGAAATTGGTCTATAATTTTCTTTCTCTGTTTTCAACCTACCTAGTTTAGGTATTGGTACTATGTCTGTGTCATAAAAGGAATTTGGTAGGACTCCTTCAATCCCTATTTTTTCAAATAGTTTATATAGCATTGCAGTTAATTGTTCTTTAAATGTTTGGTAGAATTCACATGTAAATCCATCTGGTCCTGGAGATTTTTTCTTAGGGAGTTTCTTACGGAGAATAACTTGCTCTATTTCTTTTTCTAAGATGGGACTATTTTTACCAATTTACTTCTTCCTCTGTTAATCTGGGCAAGCTATATTCTTCCATGTCACTTAAGTTATCAAATTTATTGGCATAAAGCTGGGCAAAGTAGTTCCTAATTATTGCTCTAATTTCCTCTTCATTAGTGGTTAGTTCTCCCTTTTCATTTTTAAGACTAACAATTTGATTTTCCTCTTTCTTTTTTTTTAAATCAGATTTACTAAGGGTTTATCTAGTTTGTTGGTTTTTTCATAGAACCAACTCTTAGTTTTATTAATTAATTCAATAGTTTTTTTATTTTCAATTTTATTAATCTCTCCTTTTATTTTTAGAATTTCAAGTTTAGTGTTTGACTGGGACTTTTTGATTTGTTCCTTTTCTAGCATTTCTAATTCCAAGCCCAATTCATTGACCTTCTATTTCTCTATTTTATGCAAGTAGGCCTGTGGAGATATAAAATTTCCCCTTATTACCATTTTGGCTGCATCCCACACATTTTGGTATGACGTCTCATTATTGTCATTTTCTTGGGGGAAGTTATTACTTATATCTATGATTTGCTGTTTCACCCAATCATTCTTTAGTGTGAGATTATTTAGTTTCCAAATATTTTTTGGTCTATTTTCCCCTGGCTTTTTATTGAATGTAATTTTTATTACATCATGTCCTGAAAAGGATGCATTTACTATTTCTGCCTTACTGTATTTGAGTCTGAGGTTTTTATGTCCTAATATATGGTCAATTTTTGTATAGATTCCATGAACTGCTGAGAAGAAAGTGTACTCCTTTCTGTCTCCATTTAGTTTTCTCCAAAGATCGATCATATGTAACTCTATTTACCTCTTTGACTTCTTTCTTATTTATTTTGTAGTTTGATTTATCTAATTCTGAGAGTGCAAGGTTGAGATCTCCCACTATTATAGTTTTGCTGTCTATTTCTTCTTTCAGCTCTCTCAATTTCTCTTTTAAGAATTTAGATGCTACACCACTTGGTGTATATATGTTTAATATTGATATTGCTTCCTTATCTATGCTACCTTTTAGCAAGATTAGTGCCCTTCCTTATCTCTTTTAATTAGATCAATTTTTACTTTTGCTTGATCTGAGATCAGGATGGCTACCCTTGCTTTTTTGACTTTACCTGAAGCATAGTAGGTTATGCTCCAACCTTTTACTTTTACTCTGTATGTATCACCCTGATTCAAGTGTGTTTCCTGTAAACAACATATTGTAGAATTCTGGCTTTTAATCTAATCTGCTAACTGCTTCCTCTTTATGGGGGAGTTTACCCCATTCACATTTATGGTTAAAATTACCAATTCAGTATTACTTGCCATCTTGTTTACCCCTGCTTATGCTTTTCTCCTTTCCTCCCCCCTTACCCTCCTTCCCAGTATTAAACTAGTGGGCACCACTTGCTTCTCACAGCCCTCCCTTTTTAGTGTCTTTTCCCCCACCATCTTAGACTTTTTCCTCACAATTTCTGTATTCCCTTCTTCTTAGCTTACTCCTTCCCTTTTCACTTTTCTCCTCCCACTTTTCAATGAGGTGGGAGAAGTTTCACCATAAATCGAATATATCTAATATTTTTCTCTTTAAGCCAATTCTTATGGCAGTAAGATACACACTGTGTTCAACTCCCTCCATTCTTACTCTCAGATAGAATAGGTTTCCTTTGCCTCTTTGTGAGATGTAGTACCCTTACTTTACCTTTTCCAGATATACTTTTTTTCCCCATCCTCTAGTTTCTAGAACATAGCATACATGTGTTCTTTATATATCTTTATAGTAGAAATATAGTTCCAAAGATTTCTTTTTACCTTTTTTAGGTTTTTCTTGAGTTCCATATTTGTAGATCAAACTTTTTGTTTAGTTGTGTTTTTTTTTTCATCAAAAATAGATGAAATTCACTTATTTTGTTGAATGTCCATCTTCTTTCCTGGAAAAAAGATGCTCATTTTGCCTGGGTAAGTTATTTTTGGCTTCATACTAAGTTCCTTAGCCTGTTGGAATATCATATTCCAGGCACTTTGATCCTTTAATGTGGTTGCTGCTAGATCCTGAGTAATCCTTATTGTGGCTCCTCTATATATGAATTGATTTTTTCTAGCAGCTTGCAGTATTTTTTCCTTCATTTGATAGTTCTGGCATTTGACCATTATATTTCTTGGAGTTTTGATCTTAGGGTTCCTTTCAATAGGTAATCAATGAATTCTTTCAATTTCTATTTTACCCTCTGTTTCTATAACATTAGGGCAGTTTTCTTTGATAATTTCCTGGAAAATAATGTCCAGGCTCTTTTTTTCATCATATTTTTTCAGGAACTCCAATAATTCTCAGATTATCTCTCCTAGATCTTTTTTCCAGATCTGTTGTTTTCCCAAGAAGGTATATGACATTTTTTACATTGTTTCATTTTTTTGGTTTTGCTTGACTGATTCTTGATGTCTCCTCAAATCATTCATTTCCATTTGTTCGATTCTGATTTTTTAATGAGTTATTTTCTTCACTCACTTTTTTATATCTTTTTTCTAATTGTCCAATTGAGTTTTCAAGTGAGTTGTTTTGTTCTATAGAATTTTTTTTTCCATTTTGCCAATTTTATTTTTTAGAGAGCTATTTTCTTTTTCCAACTCACTAATTCTGTTTTTCAAGGATTTGATGTTTCTCCACTCTATCTTTAAATGAGTGGGATGACTTATCCAGACTCTCTTGCCAAGTTTCCCTTTCCTTTTCCCATTTTTCTTTTAGCTCTCTCATGAGAACCTTTTAAATTTCTTCTATGAGAGTCTTGTGTGTTGAGGATCAGATCATATCCCTTTTTGTGGATTCATCTCGAGGTAGTCTGTTTTTAGTTTCCTCTGGGTTTAACATCTGCTCTCTATCCATATAGAAGCTATCAATAGTAGAGTTCATTTTAATTTTTTGCTTATTTTGTCAAAGAAGAATCAAAGAAAACAAACTAACAAGAAAAACAAATGCAATCTGCTTTTTTTTTTGAGGGAGCACCGGAGGGCGGGGGGGTGGATGGTACTACTGAGCTTTCTCTATACTGCAGGGAACAGTAGTGAGGCACTAGCAGGACAGCAATGGCTGTGCTAGCTTTTCGAGGTTATAGTCTTTACCCACTGTGTTTTTAGCTTTTCTGCTTGTCTACTGGCTTGCTGTCAGGGCAAAGTAGCCATAATTATAGTAATGGTCTCCCTGCAAAAATGACTGAGATTACACCCCACCCCCACTCTGGTCTGCTCAGCTGTTAGCTGCCTCCCTTACTCTGGGAGTAAGCAGAACTTACTCTGTCTGTTGTGCTGCCACTGCCTGCCTTCAGTTTGTGCCCAATCTAGCCATCCTCACCCATGAGCAAAATCAGATCTTTTATGGCGAATTTCAAGGATATCTTCTCTTGGTAATTATTTGTGTGTGTGTGTGTGTGTGTTTTTCAGTCGAGCACTAATTCTGAGGCTTGTCATGAAATAAATTATTCTGAGAGAAAACATGGAGTTTAAGTAGATGTGTGTGTCCTCTCTGCCATCTTGATCAGAAGTCTAGTTTTTATAACTTTTACAGAATCACACCATTTTGAAAGCATAAAAAACTTTTTAGATCACTGGAACTGTCCCTAACAACAGTAGCACAAAAAGCTTGAAGATTAAGACAGTATCTCCCAACCCTAAGATAAACAGAACCAAACTTTAACATAAAATTCAAAGTTAAGGAATTGGCTAAAAAATGAGCAAACAATAAAAAAAAGACTACAAAAGGTGACAACAAGGACAGAGAAGACTAAGATAAACTCAGAAGAAGAAAAGAGCTGCAAAAAAGCTTTAAAGAAAAATACTATTTGAACCCAAATCCCATAATTTCTGTAAGAGTTAAAGAAAGAGACAAGAGTGGTAGAGGAAAAATTGAGTAAATAAAATGAGTGTGATGCAAGAAAATGATGAAAAGAGAATTAATAGCCTGTTAAAGGAAACCCAAAATACTGAAGAATATAACACCTCAAAAATAGAATTGGCCCAATAATAAAAGAGGTGTGCAAATTCATAAAGAGCAGATGTCCTTATATACCAGAAATGGCCAACTGGAAAAAGGGAAAAAAAATTCATCAAATGAAAATAATTCCTTGAAAATGTGAATTGGGAAAACTAATGCTTCCATGAGAATTCAAAAAATAATAAAACAAAGTCAAAAGACTGAAAACAAAGAAAATGTAAAATGTCTTAAAGGAAAAGCAACTGAGCTGGAATATTGATTGAGGGGAGATATTTTGAAAATTATTGGACTATTTAAAAGTCATGGTAACATATAGAAACTAGATATCACATTTCAAGAAATTGTGAAGGAAAACTGTCCTCCTATTCCAAAATTGAAATTAAAAGAATCAATCAATTCCTGAAAAAGTTTCCAGATGGAAACTTCTAGGAATATTATAGTCAAATTTCAGAACTCCCAAGTCAATGAGAAATTACTTCAACAAAACAGAAAAAATATATCATGGATCTACAGTCAGAATCACACAAAATTTAGTGGCAATTTAGGAGTAGACATTTTAGAATATAATTTTCCAGAGAACAAAACAGGCAGGATAATAATCAAGAATAACTTACCCAGAAAAACTGAATGTAATTTTTTTCAGTGGAAAAAGGAGGTATTTAATGAATCAGGGCTTTCAAGCAAATACTGAATAGGAAACTTGATATTCAAAAAGAAGACTCAAGAGAAGGTAATCTTAAAAGAGCAACCATAAAGGATTCAGGAAAATTACTGTTTTCAACCCTATATGGGAAGGTGAATACATTTAACTCCTAAGAAATTTATTAAGACAGTTACAAGAAATTTACATAGACAAAGGGCATGAGTGTTAAGGAATTATGTTGGAATGATCTCCAAAAAAAATGAAGGGATAAGAAAAATAGATGCTCTAGGAGAAAGAAAAAGGAAGAATTAGAATGGTGACTTTTTTTTCGTAAAAATGTGGCATTTCTGCTTTTACATTGAAAGGGTGGTAGGCAATGCTTGACCCTCAATCTCATTAGAATTGGCTCAAAGAGAGAAGAACACATGTGTAAATTCAGTTGCATAGAAATGTAAGCTACCTAAGAGGTAAGTAGGAAGGAAAGGGGATAAGAAAAAGGGTTGGGATAATAGAAGGAAGGGAGAGAGAGAGGGAAGATAAATAAGAAAAAGGGAAATTCAGTTAGCAATTGTGACTGTAAATGTAAATGAAATGAACTTACCCATAATAAAAAAGTCTATAGCAGAATGGATATAAAACCAGAATACAATAATGTTATTTAAAAGAGATAACCAATCATTGGGCTTTTGGTCAATAAAATTTTTGCTTAGCTGCTAGCCAGTCTAGTCCAGTCCAAACTCCATAATTCCTGATGATATACCTCTATTATTAAGATAAATAAATGAATTAACAAATAAATAATTCAACATGACTCTCTCAGGATTTAGAAAGTTTATATATGTGCAAAAATAATGATTATTGCATAATAATTATGTGCAATATTAAAACATAAACAAAAATAGCATTTTAAAGAGGATAAAAAATGAAGAAATTATATTTGATCCTACAATTAAAAGATTGTCAATTTGTGTGAAGGATATGGCAAAAGAGGATGGATGTGTGGATAAAAGAAAATAAGAGCTGGCAGAAAGATATCCCTTCTTTACTTCACTTTGCCACAACTCCAAACATAATTAAGCACATAAATATGCTGCCTGTGTGTTTCTTGCCCTCTAGATATATGTGTAAAATAAATAGTTTTTGTTTGTTTTTGTTTTGTTTTGTTTTGATTTGGATTTGGAGATCTCAGGAACTGAGATTAGAAGTGAAACTACTTCTTTCCTTAAAAGGGAAGAGAAAAAAAGGAGAAGTCTCTTTGGAGAGAATGTCAAGGACATGAAAAAATGAGACAGTCTGCGATGGTCTTCCTAATTCTACAGAAACCCTAGCTGCTGCCACATACTTGTGCTGCCACCACTGCTACAACTATTAGTTATCTTATACATTCCTAAAGTAATGGAAAAAGATTCCAGTCTCCTGTCACTGTACTTTCATTATCATGATAGAGTGTGTGTAGGTGTAAATACGATAATGGCTGTAGTGTTGGGTGGAGAAGTTTCTGTGCTATGGAGAAGACACATAAGACTATGCAGGAGAGACTGCCGGTTCCTGAGAATGATGATGATATTCACTATTTTTCTTTTATTCAATGTAAAAATATAGAAGATATAACCTAAAATCTAGATAAAATAAGGCTTGATATAACCTAAAACCTAGGTAAAATAAGGCTTGCTTTGGCAAGCCATGTTCTTTAGCTGCCATATAATGGCAGTAATATATTTCTGGTTAGTAAAGGGGAAAATTTCCTCTTCCACCACTTACCAAAGTACTATTTCCTACATGGAGAATTGAAAGAATAAGACAAAAAAAAAAAAAGAACTGGAAGTGTCATTAGTCCCAATCTCCCTCTCCCTATTTCTCTGTTTCTCCCTATCTATCTCTGTCTCTCTTTGCCTTTCTCTGTCTCTCTGTTTGTGTCTGTGTCTGTCTGTTTGTCTGTCTCTTTCCTTCTGTCTTTCCTCCTTTATATTCCTCATTGTTTTTCTGTCTTAGAGAGATGAACAATTAAGCTTTTGGTCAGTTCCAAAACTCTCTATTTAGGCAAACACAAGTGAGTCTCTGATACAGACATATAAACTGAGAAGAAATTTGGAACTTTAATATGACCCAGTCCAATCTTCTCAATTGACAAAAGAAGAAACTGAGCCTTTGAGAGGTTTAAGTGACATAAGATAGATAGCTGGTAAGTAGGAGACTCCAAACTAGCATTAGATTTTGCTAACTCCTAGGCTTGTAATAACATCTTATTGACATGAAGGGAGTGGCATTAAGGGAGAAAGGAAAAACTGTAGAACAAAACCAAGGCTGATGTTGCTATGGCAATTAGGTTTGAGGAAAGTCTTTTCTCCTTTCCCCTTTGATACCCTGGAGCTGTCTCACACATCAAGGAACACAGCTGTGACAGTGCTGAGTGCTACTCTGGGGGTGGACAGGCATATGTTTGGTCACCTCCAAGAAACTGTTATAGAAGACAGAGAAAAATTTGGGTTCAGCTAATGTTCCTTGCTCACATTTTTTCCTGTGGTACTCCAATAATAATGTAAAAGAAATATTTCAGCTTAACTCATCACTGTGATAATTATGACATATAGACAAATGAAATATATATATATATATGTACATATATATATATATATATATATATATATATATATGTATATACTTGCCCCTAATTTGCTGACATCCATTCTTAAAACAAGGTATGTTTTCAAGAGCAAAATGTCAAGAAGAAACATTGCTTAAATACAGTCATGGTTCTGTGATCAAATGATAGAATATTTATAAAGTAATATTTACAAAAGCAGAGTGAATCACACATAGTAGGTAGGTACTTAATAAATATTTGCACCCTGCTCTCCCTTTATCTTTCCTTATGACTTCTGAATTGCAATAAATGTGTTTGAAGACAGATAAATATGTCTTCAAACACATCCTAGCTATGTGATCCTGGGTAAGTCACTTAACCCTGTTTGCCTTAGTTTCCTCATCCATTAAAATGAACCAGAGAAAGAAATAACCAATCTTTCCAATATCTTTGTCATGAAAATCTGAAATGTGTCATGAAGTGTTGGAAAAGATTGAAAATGATGTAACAGTAACAATGGTATTTGTCTTATCTTTACCAGGAAAACTTGAAGTGGTCATATATGTTATTAATTCTATTTTAAAGTTACATATCTGTCCTTATTTTATTTCAATGACATATTAAAATAGATCTCTTATTCAAAGATCAGACACAATTATACCAATTTATTTTCTAACTTTAATTAAAAAAGCAAGTATATGACAAAATTATGTGGTTTTTTAAACCACATTACAATCTTAACATACTTATTAGTTGCCTTGAAGAAACATGTTTTATTAAATAGATCACTGGTAGGATTTTGAAGTCAGGATATCTTGGTTACAATCTAAGCCTTCATTCATTATTAGCTATGTATAATTATGGATATTTCAGTTTGCCTCTCAGAATGTCTTTTTCTTCATTTGTGAAATGAGTACAATAACTGAATTATTCATTTCATGGGATTATTATATAGAAATAATTTTGAAAACCTTAAAACATTATCAAGAAGATTACCAGCTGGCACAGTGGACAGCATATTAGACTTGGAGTCAGGAAGACCTATGTTCAAAACTGACTTCAAATACTTAATCTCTCTAACCACTTTAACCTCTTCCAGCCTTAGGTTCCTCATCTGTAGAATGGGAAAAAACTTCTTAACAGGATTCTTGTGAGAATAAAATTAGATAATATTTGTTATGCACTCTTTCAAACATTAACAAGTTATAAAAATGCTAACTCATCTAGCTATTTTGTATGTTATTATTGTAAAAAAATAAAATTAGTTGGCATCAAAGATATATTAAACCTATCATACAATATCACTTTTAAGATTAAAACACACAAATGTGTAATATTTAATTGAAATAACATCAAATCATTGTAAAAAAAATTTATATGTTGAAAAGAATACTTCATAGAAATAGTGAATTATAGGTTTTCATCTTTACTGTATTGTAATTCATTGAGTGACTATGAACAAATCATTTATTTTTCTATCTTCACTTGTCTCACCTATAAAACAAGAATACTGAACGTGTGTGTGTGTGCCATATAGAAGCACTTAATAAATGTTTTCTTTTTTTTTTTCATTTATGAACTTCTACCCATACTTACCTGTAACAATCAGTAAATAAAAGTATCTTAGAACAATGACATTTACTGCCATTGCAGCACAAGCATCTTATTAACAAAACCTTCTCACAGATTTGGGTTACATTCTTGCATGATTAAAAACAAGTACAGTGGAAAGAGTAGTCATAATGTCAGACTACACTATAGACATAGCACCAACTTAGAGAATGCAATTGTTCAAGGTATCTCACATGTCTGAGTCTAGAAGATATCTTATATCCTTTTCTTTTAATGGCATGTTAATGCAGCCATACTCTTTAGTTCAGTCTTTGTTGAACATGTTACTCAACTGGACTTTCTAGATTTTTTCCTTTTGACAATTCAAATTATAATGATCAGGTTTTAATCTCTTTTCAACTCACAGAATCTGCATTCCTCAGAGCAGTTTCCTCCTTTCTTTGACTGACAAATAATCTCTTATCTCATATCTTGATTTATTGGATATAGTGTCTCCTAAAGGCTCCACTTCAACACTCCATGAACAATGAAGGGGTAGAGTAACCCCTGACCCCTAGACAAGGAAAAATTCTCTCTCAAGGGCTGGGTTATTTTTTCATAGATGACTTTCCTTTGTTAGAACTCATATCCCTTATAACTATCTACAACCTTAATTGACTCCGGGGAGATGCTATCTGATTTTAAAAGAATCAACAGTTTTGTATTTCGATCTTATCTAGCTGCTCTCTGATTTCATTGATTCTGACTGGAGGATCACATCCACATACTTCAAAAAGGGATGAGAGTAAAAATGTATTTTCTTAGGCTTCATTTAATTCTTCTTTGTTTCTATTTCTTGACCCTTATTAATGTGAAGGGAAATTAATTAAGAAAAGTGTACTGATCAACAACTTCTCCTTACCAAACATGCTTAAGAGTAATGACATATCTCTTTTTGAAGAAACAAGATCTTTAAAACTATTTTTAAAAAGCACAAAATAGATGGATTTGATAAACTTATGCTATTTAGTTTAACACAATGGACTTAATGCCATATTATACTTCATTGCATAACTAAACAAATAGAAAATATCCACAATTATGTTTTCTCAATTCTCTCAGCTTTTATATTAATTCCCAATCATCTAAAAACAATATTGTTGCTTCTTGTGTGATTTAGAAAACAAAAGACAATTTCCACATCTATCGTTCTCTCTCCAATTGTGTGTATGTGCATATGCACATGTCTGCATTTATACATATATAGGTTATATTGACATGTGTATATATGGATAAATGCACAGATGTTATACAAATATACATATAGAGCAACACAAGCATCTTAGTTAGTTACAAAAACTTACTCCTTATAAATTTGGGTTATATTCTTCCATAGTTTAATACAATTACAATGGGATGAGTGAGCACAAACTTAGAATACACTGATAGACAAGTACACATATACACATGCACACAAATACACATGTACACACAAATGTACATATGTATGAATGTATGCACACTCAAAAACATATACATTATATGTGTTCTGCTCATATACACATGCATTCACGTGTACATGATCATCTGCATACATATATGCATACATCAACTAGCCCAGAGATAGGAAAAACTGGGTTCAGGTCCTACTTCTGCCATCTAGTCCAAAATTACACAGATTTTAAGTGTCTGAGCTAAGATTCAAACCTGGATCTTTTGATTACATAATCAGTATCTTTTCCTCTGAACCTATAGCTTTAGAAAAGAGATGAGCCAAAGAGATTAAGAATCTCATCCAAAACTGTAATGGCAATGAATATCAGTAATAAAAACTTCTCCTTCATAAATTTGGATTATATTTTCCCATAATTAAATGGAATTACAATGGGATAAGTAAGCATAAATTTACAATACACTAATAGACAAACACAAACACACATGAACACACATACATATGCACATACAGAAATGTGCTTATAAGTATGTATACACACACATGCACAGATGCTCTTTTATTTCATGTTTATATTGTAAACTGTTTAACAGTGGTTTGATTTTCATTGAAAGGAAGTTTCCTTTTCATGAATTAAATCATGTGAAGCTAATGGTACTCATAGTTGGATAATAATTTATACTTCACGGAATAATAAACTTACAATAGCCCAATGAAGTGAGTAGTATCATTGTTATCGCAGTTTTCCATATGAGGAAATGGAAGTTCATAGAGGAAAAATTTCTTATGGACCCTGAGTCTTCTAACACATAAGTACTCTCCATTTTCCCATCATATGGAACTCCATTTCTATAAATACTTGGAAAGAGAAAAGCCCAAATTTGAAATGATAGAAAACATATCATATCATCACATAATGAGGATAAGTGCACAAGAGTTCCTCATGAAAGATGAATGTGAGATCTCAGGTTCAGCTTTCTTCTGAAAGAATCTTGACAAGGGGCGTCCTACCATCCTAAACATGTTCTACTTGGGTGGAGGGAGGTGTTTAAATTCACAGTTCAGGTACATTATTGTTATTATTGACATAAATAAAGTATATTCAATCATCTTCTGAATCCATTACTAAGAACAAATACACATTTAAATATTTATTATTATCTAAGACTGTGGTCATACACTTCCTGGTCCTCCCACATCCCATCTGGCATATGATTGACTAAACAGATGGGTATTGCACCTAGTTCTCAAAGTCAGAGTATATGTGTTTCAAATTAGGGAAAAAAAATCTGCAGCAGCAAAGACTAACTTTTCTTTTCTAGTATTAGTAGGAAATTTTCTGCTGTTTTGAGTTTCATAGGATCTCAGAGCTGAAAAAGACCTTAGAGTTCAAAGATCAATCTCTCATTTCCTCAGGAAGGGAGCTGAGGCTCAGAGGAGAAAGTACTCTCCAAGATAGAGTATCAAAGTAGAAAAGAATCAAGGTAGAGATATGATAGAAAGAATCTTCTCCTTCTCTGTACTATAGTCTGCATGGTTGCACATGGGAAAAGGATTACATAGTCATCTGGGAACCAGAAAAAATGAAAAATGACTTACAGTTTGGGTGCTCCAAAGTTCTTTAATTTTGCTTTTAAGTGAAATTGATGTAAATTGTGTCCCCTTTAATCTTTGTGGGGGCCCTGAAATTGTGCCCCCTTTAATCTGTGAGAGAAGGGTGATACAGGGTCTCAAGTTCTCTCTGGGAGAGGCACACCCTTCTGTCCTTAAGGGAAACATCATTTGGAGATCTTTGGCCAGGGATTTAATCACCACCTTCTATTGAATTAAAGATTAGTAATCCCCCCCAGCCCAAGCTGTACCCAATATAACCAAGGGTTGGTCAAACTTATTTTTGTAGAAGTCCTAACAAGACTTTGCCCACTGCTGAAGATATTTTCTTCTCAGTGTACCATCTTTGCTATATTCCTTGTCCACTAAGAAGTCTGTCTTCCTAGCAAGTTTGCTTTTTAGTGTAAATAAATCCCATTTTCTGCCACAAACCTTGTGTCTCTATTCATTGGGGTTTGCAAATTCTTTTGCAAAGCCTCCACCAGCTAAGGGGATCCTGTTACTGTTAGGATCTCTTTCCCTCAATTCTCCCAACTCATCATTTGCACTGTTGTGCCACAGTTCTCTTTTCATTTCCTGACCCAGTTTCCCTGCCTCAGGCAGGTTATAACCATTCCCTCTTAATGTTTGATAGGATAAAGGTCTTATATCTTAGACCTTAGGCTATACTCATTCCTTCTTAATATTTGATGGGATAAAGATCTTTATCCATTTTAGACATCATTAGAATACAAGAAACTCTTCAGTACCTCCCATTATGTCATCTTAGGTGCCTTCCCCCATTAGGTCATCCCCATTCAGGTACCTCCTCCATTATGTCATCGTTCTTGTAACCCTATAAAAAAATCTTATATCTGACATTTGCTGCTGGATTCTTTGAGACAATAGTCTCATTCAGCCCTGGGACCAAACCATGGATCCATTTGGTCCCAATAAATCTCTCCCATTTAATAAATTATTAAATTGTTCTCTAATCTCTATCTTGCTCAGTTTCTCTGGCATTACATCACCTCATCAAAATTAATACATCTATCTTAATACAACACATAGGCTAAAGATGTTAATGCTGACAAAAGGTTTTGTAGTTGATTGTTGTTGTTGAATAGTTTTAGTTACATCTCACCTTTCATGATTCCATTTGGAGTTTTCTTAGTAGAGATAGTGAAATGGTTTGCCATTTCCTTTTGTTAAGTGTTTGGCTCAGGGTCACACAGCTAATAAATTTCTGAGGCTGAATTTGAACTCAGAAAGATGTGCCTTGCTGACTTCAAATGGAGCATTCTATTTACAGAATTATTTAGCTGCTCCTTGACCAATAAATAAATAAGACCAAGTATGGTGGAGGGAAATTGTTTATAAAGGCAATTTTTAACTTTAGATAACTAAAACTGGAATCAACAACAACAACAAAATGAAACAAAATCTAAATGAAGGTTCACCTAATGATTATGATTCAAGGTTAGGATTGAAAGTAGAATTCAGCAAATAATCAAGATTTTAATTAAGTCTGTCTAATGTAAAGAATTTTGTAAAGAATTCCAATTAGGGACAACTGAATGACCAAGATTTAAATTAGAGTTGAATAAAGTCTCATAACTACACTCCCTCCATTCCTTTTCAATTACAAATGATTGTTCAGTTTTTCACCCAAATACTATTAAAGTAATGGGGACCCAACAAAGACCAGCATAAAGGCTGAACCTTATCCTCATTCAAAGAATCAGGAATATATTTGGATACTTAAAGATTCAGCTCCATAAACACAGGTGACAGAAATACTTCCTCTCAGTCATCATCATCATAACAATAACAAAACTAACATTTACATAGCACTTACCATGTACCAGATAATATGCTAAGTAAGTTCTTTATTCTTATTATCTCATTTGATTACCACAATAATCCCTGGAGGTAGATGCTATTATTAACCTTGCATTACAGATAAGAACACTGTTTATGAAGGTAAACAGAGGTTAAATTAATTGATAGGCTGTATTAGCAAGTACAGGAGGTTGGGTTTAAACTTCTATCTTACTTATTCCAGATCTGGCACTCTGTCCGCTGTATTACCATTCCTAAGAGTCAGGATTGCTGAATACTGTCCCCCAAGGCATTTCTGCTTCCTTTTTGGGATCCCAAGGATTGGGGAGAATGAATAGGAAGAGTAGGAATGAGAAAAGAAAGATATGTTGGATGTAGAGCCTAAAAGTATAAGAACTGTATCAAATATGAGTATATGATAACAACAACTACTACTACCACCACTACTATAACTACTACTACTACTACTACTGCTACTATTGGCCTTCACAAATAAATCCCAATATCAATCCTTTTGAGTTTAACTATTATTATTCTTACTTTACTAGTAATACAATGAGATTCACAGAGGTGAAGGGATTTGGCTATTATATAGATAGTAAAGAGTGGGCCCAAGACCCAAACATAGTATTCTTATTCTAAATCTAGCTCTCTTTCTACTATAGCAGGAGTTCTTAAACTGAGATCTATGAGCTTGCTTTTTAAAAATTAATACTTATTTCAATATAATTGCTTTCCTTTATAACTCTATGGAATTTATTTTATGTATTTATAAACATCATTCTGAGAAGGGAGCTGTAAGCTTAATCAGACTCCAATACATACACATGCATATATCTATATACAGAATGCATACATATATGTGCACACATGTGTTACATAAGTAAATACTATCATGACTGTCAAATGTGAAATTTAATGGTTTAAAAATGTATTCAACCTAATTTAGCAATTTGATCTTTAGGATAACAGACCTTTTTATTAGCTTACTTCCATGTGATATAAGAAAAATAATTGGAATCATACAGCTTAGAATCATATATTCTAAGCTGAAAGTGACCCTTAGATCACTTCATATAATTCTTTCAATGTATTGATGAAGAAACAGACTCTAGAGGAGTTTGTGACTTTCCCAGAGTCACATATATAGTAAATGAAAAAGTCAGCATTTGAATACAGGGCCTCTGATTCAAAATGCAGTCTTTTTCCCATTGGAGTAAACTGATTGTCAGGTTGCTTTGGTTCTTCATATTTGGAATGGGAACAACTTCAGACTACACATTCAGATTTTGGAAGAGAACTTTAATTTTCTGAACTTTGAACTTCAATAGAATTGGAGTTTACCATGTCTTCAATCTTCAAGTGAGAGCACTTTCCTTTCATTGCTTGCCTAGTTCTCATTTAGAATGCATACTTTTTGAATTAAATTTGCTTTTCAAAACAACGGTGCACATTAAAAATAGAAAAGTCTTATGAAATTAGAAACCCAAGACATCAAAGTCCTAGAAGTTATGTGAGATTTCAAAAACAATTTTTCTTATGGCATTAAATATATCTTGGAAAGAAGGGTTATAGCTCGTTTGAGTGTTTAATCATTTTATTCCTTAAAAATGTGTAAAGAGCAGCACTAATGTGTGTGTTCATTGAAAACTTCATCTGTTACTTTTACAAATTTTACAAATTGCAATTTTAAGGGAAAAAAAAAAAACAGTTCTCTTTGTTTCACTGAGAAGACATAACTGGTTCTGGAGTCAGAGGATCCAAATTCAAATCTCTTTGTCCTTGTAATACAATGGAAAAGTTAATTAAAAACCAGAACATAAATTTATCTAAAGATGTAACCTGTTTGGGTTTTAATTTCCTTCTATAATATAAGAAAGGTGAATTAGTTGGATTTTCAAGTGTCTGTGAACTCCAAATATATTATCCTATGATTCAAATCTTTTGTAACCAGTAGTTGTACAAGGCATGAACCAGACTACTCTTCATTATTCTAGCAAATTATCTTTGTTATATGTGCTATTTGGGATGATGAATACCTAGGTTGCTTTTTGATGGTCATATGTGATAAACAGTCAAATTCTTTGTGGATGCTGGCCAATGAAGAGGAATGTCCAGTGATTCATTGGAATTTAAAAAAGAAATAATTCTGCTTCTGGCCCTCTATTTAATCCTAACAGGTACACCATGTAGTTTTGGGGTTTAGAAGGATGAGGTGGAGTGAACCTTCTCTTTAGCACATTGAATGCTGAGCCATTGGCTTCCTTTTCTGCTTTTTATTTTCATCCTCTCAAATGGGGAGTGACAATCAATCTTAATATAGATATATCCTGACTTGGGTACAACTTTTTGAAAGAAATGATTCATTGAGCATTAGTTTGCAAATTCCAATAAGCATTATTCTATTCGTTATGACTTTATAAGAGATAATGATCATTAATAATTATTTTAACATATACATCTAGTAATACACATTTAATTAATAATCTAATAATAAGTAATATAATAAAGTATTAATTCATACTTTGTGTAAGTCATATAGAAATATAGATTCTAACAGAAGGGCCCTATAAAAAGTCTCAAATGCTAATGTAAAGCTCATTACTTATTCCCAGATATGGAATTTACTTGTGCAACCACAAGAATGCTGAAAAAGATATATCCATGCTGCTTTGCTCAGATTCCATGACCAAACCAAGCATGAATGGTGGCATGGTACAGAAAATCTTCCCCACCCCTGATATGCTCTAGAAGTATAGATGTTTGTATCTATCTATCCATAGACACAGAAATAGATATATAAAGTAGCTTGTGCCATCTCTTTCTACCTAACCTAAGGAGGAGCCCATCCATTGTGGTACCTCCTAGTCAATGGAGATATTTCTTGCTTCATTCCAATTGTAACTATGCTGACATTTCATTTTTGTTTTTTACTTTATGCACCATATGCTAACCAATGAGATTCTATATTTTACCATGGATCTTTTGCACATTTGGGTATCAATCTTTGTAAATAAAAGGTTCTGAAATAAAGGGGTATCTCAGATAATGAGGAAAATCTGAGGTCTACTTAATTAGAGGAGGCAATGAACCCTTTGATAAAATTCTTTTGGCTTAGAGTTCTGTCTCAATCTTTTTTATTGTAGTAGATAATTTTATTCCCCATACTTCCTAAATATTAGTGGTCCAAAAGTCTTGGGCTGATCAAGTAATATTCAGTGCAGGTGAAAGGGATTCTATATAAAATATAGAAAAATAAAACCAAGATGAAAAGTCCAACCTTGGCTTTGTTTAGCAGAAGACATGGACTTTGATTGAATACAGTGCAGTGAGGTAAAGTGTAGCAGTTCCTATTCAACTATCCCACAAACTACTTTATGTCCTGCCTAGGTTTAAGTGGCTTCCCAGGAGAATCGCATATGAGATGTGAGTTAAATGACTGAATTCATTTTTGTCTTTCTGTTAAATGCACTTTTATTTTGTGTTCAACATTACTTTTGAGTATAAGAAACAAAGAACAATCCCATACTTGATTTATTTTTTTTAAACTGAATATTTTTTTTTTTTTTTTTTGCTCTCTCATATGGGGAGACCTTAGACATGAAACAAAACCTAAATGTGATGCAATTTCCTCTTCCGGCACTGAGTTATGAACTTAATGAACTAAGTTGTTATTGAGTCATTTTTCAGTAGTGTCCAAATCTTCATTACCCCATATAAGTTTTTGTGGCAAAGATATTGTGATGGTTTGTTATTTTCTTCTCTAGTTCATTTTACAGTTAAGGAAAGTGAGGCAATCTGGGTTAAATGACTTGTCTGGGGTCACACAAGAAATCCGAAGTCAGATTTAAACTCAGGAATATGAGTTTTTCTTATTCCAAGTCTGCTATTCTATCCAATGCTACACCTAGCTACTTGGTTAATGAGCAAAAGAATGTAAGAAAAAGAGTCTGATACAACTAATAAATGGTGAATCTACCCCAAAATTGAACTTTTTTTGGACTGCATGAGCAAAAGGGACTCTGACTTTAAGTGTTTTCAATAGGAATGGATGTTAGATTTTATCAAATGCTTTTTCTGCATCTATGGATATGATCATATGGTTTTTGTTAATTTGGTTATTGATATGGTCAATTATTCTAATAGTTTTCCTAATATTGAATCAGCCCTGAATTCCTGGTATAAATCCTATCTGTTCATGGTATATTATCCTGGGGATGATTTTCTATAATCTTTTTGCTAATATTTTATTTAAGATTTTTGCATCAACATTCATTAGGGAGATTGATCTATAATTTTCTTTTTCTGTTTCCAATCTACCTGGTTTAGGTATCAGTACCATGTCTGTGTCATAAAAGGAATTTGATAGGAGCTCTTCATTCCTTATTTTTTCAAATAGTTTATATAACATTGTAGTTAATTGTTCTTTAAATGTTTGTTAGAATTCACCTATAAATCCATCTGGTCCTGGGAATTTTTTCTTTGGGGGTTGATTAATAGTTTGTTCTATTTCTTTTTCTAAAATTGGACTATTTACTTGTGAAGACTGAGTTAGCATCCTAGATACTTTAGAATCAGCTGGAGTCAGGATAAGCAAAAGTCCTTGGTCTTTATTCTTGGTTGAAGTGAGAAGGATTGATACAGGAATCTCCACACCTCTTTTCCTTGTCTCCCAGCCAGAAGTCACACTGGCTTGTCTTACTCCACCCTCTAATTCCTCCTCCAATTCTCTGTATACACCAACAGATAGAGCCAGCACAGAGAAGTGGGGTGGGCAATTTTGCAAGCATATGCTAATAGAGAATTGTCCAATCGGTAGATAGCCTTAAGTGCTTGGTTATCCCACCTCAGTGCAGGAACTCAAGAGTTTCAGCCCTTTACATTTACTTTCTCCTCTGTTAATCTGGACAGTCTATACTTTTGAAGGTAGTCATCCATTTCACTTTGATTATCAAATTTATTGGCATAAAGTTGGGCAAAGTAACTCCTAATTATTGCTCTAATTTCCTCTTCATTGGTGGAAAGTTCTCCCTTTTCATTTTTAAGACTAACAATTTGATTTTCCTCTTTCTTTTTTCTAATCAAATTTACCAAGGTTTATCTATTTTTTTTCATAAAACCAATTCTTAGTTTTATTTATTAATTCAATAGGTTTTTTACTTTCAATTTTATTAATTTCTCCTTTTAATTTTAGAATTTCAAGTTTAGTATTTGATTGGGTTATTAAAATTTGCTCTTGTTCTAGCTTTTTAAGTTGCAAGTCCAATTCATTGATCTTCTCTTTCTCTATTTTATTCAAGTAAGCCTCTAAAGATATGAAATTTCCCCTTATTACCGCTTTGGCTAGATCCCACAAATTTTGGTATGTGGTCTCATTGTTGTCATTCTCTTGGGTGAAATTGTTAATTGTGTCTATTATTTGATGTTTCACCCATTCATTCTTTAGGATAAGATTATTTAGTTTCCAATTACTTTTTGGTCTATTTACCCTTAGCTTTTTGTTGAATGTAGTTTTTATTGCATTGTGATCTGAAAAGAATGCATTTACTATTTCTTCCTTTCTGCATTTAATTTTGATTATGCCAATTTTATATAGGTTCCATGAAATGCTGAGAAGAAAGTGTACTCCTTTCTGTCTCCATTCAGTTTTCTCTAAAGATCTATCATATCTAATTTTTCTAATATTCTATTTAACTCTTTAACTTCTTTCTTATTTGTTTTGTGGTTTGATTTATGTAATTATGAGAGTGCAAGGTTGAGATCTCCCACTATTATTGTTTTGCTGTCTATTTCTTCTTGCAACTCTCTTAACTTCTCCTTTAGGAATTTAGATGCTATACCACTTGGTGCATATGTGTTTAATATTGATATTGCTTCATTGTCTATGCTATCCTTTAGCAAGATATAGTTTCTTTCCTTATCTCTTTTAATTAGATCAATTTTTGGTTTTGCTTGATCTGAAATAAGGATGGCTCTCTTTGCTTTTTTGACTTCACCTGAAGCATAATAGATTCTGCTGCAACCTTTTACTTTTACTCTGTATGTATCACCCTGCTTTAAATGTGTTTCCTGTAAACAACATATTATAGGATTCTGGCTTTTGATCCATTCTACTATCCACCTCCACTTTATGGGAGAGTTCATCCCATTCACATTTATGGTTAAAATGACTAATTCTGTATTTCCTGCCATATTATTATCCACAGATTTTCTTTTTCCTACTCCCTTAACCTCCCCCCCCCACCCCCAGCCCAGTATTAAACTTATGGGCATCGCTTGCTTCACGCAGCTCTTACTGTTTAGAATCTCTCCCACCCTCTTTGATTCCTGTCCCTTATTTTTTCTGTATTCCTTTCTATTTAACCTACTCTTTTCCTTTCCCCTTTTCCTTTCCCACTTTTTAATGAGGTGAGAGAAGTTTCTCTGTAAACCAAATATGTCTAATATTTTTTCTTTGAGCCAACTGATGAGAGTAAGATTCATACAATATTCCTCCCCTCCCTTAATTTCCTCAGATATGATAGGTTTCCTTTGCCTTTTCATGGGATGTGATTTCCCTCTTTTTATCTCCCCTTTTCCCTTTTTCTGATAAAATCCCATTTCCACTTCTAATTCTCCTTTTTTTGTTATTAAAGTAAAATCAAATTATATATGTGCTCTTTATGTATGCCTGTAACAGAAGAAACACAATTCTCAAGAGTTCTTTTTATCATTTACGCTTCTCTTGAGTTCTATATTTGGAGGTCAAATTTTTTGTTTAGTTCTGTTTTTTTTTTTCATCAGGAATAAATGGAATTCACCTGTTTCATTGAATGCCCATCTACTTCCTTGGAAGAAAATGCTCAGCTTAGCTGGGTAGTTTATTCTTGGCTGCATTCCAAGTTCTTTTGCCTTTTGGAATATTAGATTCCAGGCCCGTCGATCCTTTAATGTGGAAGCACCTAGATCCTGAGTGATCCTTAGTGTGGCTCCTCAGTATTTGAATTGTTTTTGTCCCTCTGCTTTAATATCTTTTCCTTAGTCTGATAGTTCTGAAATTTAGCCACAATATTCCTTGGAGTTTTTATTTTGGGGTCTCATTCAGAAGGTGTTCAATGAATTCTTTCAATGCCTATTTTATCTTCTGATTTTATTATATCTTGGCAGTTTTCTTTGATGATTTCCTGTAAAATAGTGTCTAGGCTCTTTTTTTCATTTTAATTTTCAGGAAGTCCAATAATCCTCAGATTATCTCTCTTAGATTTATTTTCCAGGTCTGTTGTTTTTCCAAGTAGATATTTAACATGTTTTCTATTAATTTTTTTTTTTTTTTTTTTGGTTTTGCTTAACTGATTCTTTATGTCTCAACAAATAATTCATTTCTATTTGTTCAGTTCTGATTTTTAATGAGCAATTTTCTTCATTAGTTTTTTTTTTTTACTTCTTTTTTGTATGTGTCCAATTGAGTTTTTAAATGAGTTATTTTGCTCTATGGAATTTTTTCCCATTTCACTATTTTTTTAACTGAGTTATTTTCTTTTTCCAATTCATAAATCCTACTTTCCTGGGAGTTCTGTATCTTGTTCCAATTCACAAATTCTGTTTCCCTGGGAGTTCTTTACCTTTTACAATTCACATTTAGGAAGTTGTTTTCTTTTTCCACTTTATCAAATTTTTCTTTTAATGAATTATATGCCTTTTCTATACTCTCTTGCAGAGTTTCTCTTTCCTTTCCTATTTTTCTAGCCCTCTTTTAAGATCTTTTATAATTTCTTCTATGAGAACCTTATGTTCTGGGGATCAGGTTATTACCCCCTTTGGGGTTTTGTCTGGAGACTGTTTGCTACTACTCTCCTTAGGATTGAAAAAATCTGCTCTCTTTGTGTATAGAATCTATAGATGGTTAGTGATCACTTTGTTTTTTTAATCATTTTTTAAAAATGCTCTTGAGGTCTGCCTTCAGTGTAAGGAGAATACTAGCTTCCTCTACAGAACAGGGATAGATGGACAATAGCTGTCCTGCAAACAGGCTGTAAAGAGCGCCTGAACTGCAGAAGTGCTACTATCCTGGGAAGCTCCCTGCAGTGGAAGTGCTACTGCTGTGGGAAGAGCCCTGCAGCAGAAGTGCCACTGCCCTGGGAAGAGCCCCACTGTGCAGAAGTGTGACTGCCCTGTGCAAAATCCCGTGCTGTGGAATGTGGCTGCGCAGCTGCTCTATGGTCTGCACTGAATCATTCCTGGTGCTAGATGGGTGTGACCAGGCCCTATTAAATTCTGGCATTCTGGGGTACACTCTATCTTTGGTGTTTGTGTAACTTCTCTGCTGGTCTACAGCTTTGCAACCAAAGCAGAGCAGCCAATCTGTGGTAGAGTCCTCCCTGAAAATTCTCCATCCATAAAGACCACCCCCATCCTGCTCCACTCAGTCTGATAGCCTCCATGTTCTGCCTCCCTGCCTGTGCTGGCCTCTTCCCGCCTGATCAGGACAAACCTTTTCTGTCGATCTTCCAGATTATCTTCACCTGGTAATTTGCTGTACTCCTAATATTTGTGCATTCTACCAGTCAAACACTATTTCAGAGGGTGAATCTGGTAATCATTAGTGAGGGCAGAAGGGAAGTTCAGAATGAAATGTGTGTCTTCTCTGCCATCTTGGCTCCACTCCCCAGATTCCTTGGGATGCTGGCTTTAAAAAAGAGAGAATTTAATGTCTTACTTCCTTGTGAGCCGTTATCTTTGTTATAATAATTTTTATAACTGCTAAATTTTGATAGTTGATCAATGGCAGGGAGGTTGTTTAGTAAAGTGAGAGGGAGAGACCTGGGCCCAAAGTCAGGAAGACTATCTATGATTAGGATGCTATCTTTCATAATAAACTCTACCAAATATATCACAACGATAGCTGGGGTTAATCATAATAATAGCTTAAATTTGCTTAGAACTCACAAAATAACAACACTGGTGTGAAATTAATATTTTCTTCTCTGCCTGCATATTTTCCCTGACCATGGTACTCTAAAGGAGAAAATCTTGTCTTAACTCAATCAAAGCACTTAGAAAATTAGGCAATCACCCCAGGATACTGGAAGTAGAAAGTTAAACATACACTAATTAAGAAAAGAACAAAATCTCATGTTGGGTCTTATAACCGACACATAACTAAGTATATGTATGTGTGTGTATACACACACACACACACACACACACACACACACACACACACTTAGATATGTGTCAGAATGCCTGATTTTTAGAATTATCAGAACTCTGGCCAGCAGCCTATCCTTGCTTTGAATCTTGATAAAATAAATGAATCCTAAAATTTTGAATGTGAAGGGATCTTAGAATCATCTAGAAAATTCTTTTAATAATATAGATGGTAAAACCAAAGTCGAGAAAGACTGAGACTTTTTTCTTTAATGATTTAATGTTATTTTCCCAGTTACATGTAAAACATTTTTTTACAATTGTTTTTAAAACTTTGATTTCCAGGTTCTCTACCTTTCTTCTTCCTTACCTGGTCACCCCTACATGTGAAGTTATATAAAATATTTCTATAAAAGTCATGCTGTGAAAGAAAATATAGATTTCCCCTCCCCCCCTGAAAAAAAAGTAAAACACACTCTAAAATAAAATCAAAAAATATGCAAGTGTTTTTACTTCGTATTCTATTATACAAATACTCTTACTTAAAATATTGGATTTTCAGATTCATCATAAAATGAACTATCAAGTTAAGTACTCAAAGGCATAACAAAACAAATCAATAGAAAATTATAGGCATGTGCTCACCACCAATCAAAAAAAATTTACACATTTTATTTTAGAACTCAGTCAACATATGAATTAAGTACAAAATGTGTGCATTACATTGTGATAGGTTTTGTCAAAGAAAGAGCTTCATAAAGACAGATTAGGATTTAACAAAAAATGAATATAAACAACACAGAATAGGAATAAAAACAGCAGAGGGATATACAATATTTAGGAGATAATTGACCACAGAATAATGTTGTGGTGTGGAGAATTTAGTTCTTATGGATTGGCACATGAGGCAACTAACTGACATTCTATTTTTAGAAATAATAGTAATAATAGTTTGATAACTACCTAGAGCAAGGGGATTTAAAACATAAAATGGAGGGTAAGGAGAATTTAAGGTTAGAACACATAGCAAGATGGCCAGGATGGGTGACTGGATGCCATGAGAAGCAGCAAATGGTCTGGATTCTCATAGGCATTCTATGCTAGGTATATTAGTCCTGACTCACTAACAAAGAAAATAGCTCACCCTACAAATGAATTTCTAAATAACTCTCCACCTGCTTAATCTGGAAGAACTGGGTTATAAGATTATTTGAATTGCCATATTGTAACAGGCCAAAATAGATTGTAGCATAATAAAAAAATTCAGTTAATGATTGGTTCTATACTATGCAAGGATTTTGAGCAGCTAAAGGAAACCCTAGATAGATTTCAGTTACTTTGGGTATGGACTGTGTGAAACCAAAGCTAAATAAGGAACTGAGATAATATTTAAGCCTAATCAATCTTCCCATCCCATCTCACTCCCCTGTTACTTCTCTCAAAGGTCAAAATGATATCTGACGAGTTTTGTCCCTGAGATTCTAAGAAAAATGTTTGTATATTTGCTCTTCCTAATACAATTCTAATACAATATTGAATAGTAATGGTGATAGTGGGCAACCTTGTTTCATTCCTGATCTTACTGGGAATTGTTCCATTTCATCCTCATTACATATGATGCTTGCTGCTGGTTTTAAATAGATGTTAATGACTGTTTTAAGGAAAAGTCCATTTATTCTTATACTCTCTAATGATTTTCATAAGAATGGATGTTTTATCAAATGCTTTTTCTGCCTCTATTGAGATGATAATATGTTTTTTGTTTGGTTATTGACATAGTCAATTATGCTAATATTTTTCCTAATATTGAACCAGCCCTGCATTCCTGGCATAAATCCTTCTTTGTCATGGTGTATTATTCTGAGGACAATTTTCTGTAATCTCTTTGCTAATATTTTATTTAAGATTGTTGCATCAATATTCATTAAGGAGATTGGTCTATAATTTTTTTCTCTGTTTTCATTCTACCTGGTTTAGGTATTAGTACCATGTTTGTGTCATAAAAGGAATTTGGTAGGAGTTTTTTGTTCCCTATTTTTCAAATTGTTTATATAGTACTGGGGTTAATTGTTATTCAAATGTTTGGTAGAATTCCCATGTAAATCCATCTGGTCCTAGGGATTTTTATTAGGATGTTGATTAATAGTTTGTTCTATTTGTTTTTCTGAAATAGGACAATTTAAGTAATTTATTTCCTCTTTTGCTAATGTGGGCAATTTATATATTTGTAAGTATTCCTCCATTTCACTTAGGTTGTCAAATTTATTGGCATAAAATTGGGCAAAATAACTTCTAATTATTGCTATGATTTCCTCTCTACTGTTGGAAAGTTCTCCCTTTTCATTTTTTAGACTAACAATTTGATTTTCCTCTTTCCTTTTTCTAATCAAATTAACTAAAGGTTTATCTATTTTGTTCTTTTTTTCATAAAACTACTTCTTAGTTTTATTTATTAATTCAATTTTTTTAACTTTCAATTTTATTAATCTCTCCTTTTACTTTTAAAATTTCAAGTTTGGTATTTGATAGGGGGTTTCAATTTGTTCTTTTACTAGCATTTTTAGTTGCAAATCCAATTCACTGATCTTGTATTTCTCTATTTTATGCAAGTAAGAATCTAGAGATATAAAATTTCCCTTTATTACTGCTTTGCCTTCATCCCACAAATTTTGGTATGTTTTCTCATTCTTATCATTTTTTTGGATAAAATTATTGATTATATCTATGATTTTCTGTTTCATCCATTCATTCTTTAGGATGACATTATTTAGTTTCCAATTACTTTTTGGTCTAGTCTCTCCTTGCCTTTTATTGAATGTAATTTTATTGCATCATGATCTTAAAAAATGCATTTATTATTTTTACCTTTCTGCATTTGATGTTTAGGTCTTTATATCCTAATATATGGTTCTCCAATCCTTTAAGATGGAAGATCCAGGTCCTACTGTGCCTCCTCAGTATTCTTTCTGGCTCTTTGTAATATTTTTTCCTTGGTCTGAGTGTTCTGAAATTTAGCCACAGTATTCCTTGGAGTTTTAATTTTGGGGTCTCTATCAAGAGGTGTTTGGTAAATTCTTTCAATGGCTATTTTACCGTCTGATTCTATGACATGAGGGTAGTTTTCTTTAATGATTTCTTGAAAAATAGTGTCTGAGCTCTTTTTTTCATCATGGTTTTCAGGGAGTCCAATAATGCTTAGATTGTGTCTCCTACATCTATTTTCTAGGTCAGTTGTTTTCTGAATTAGTTATTTTATATATATATATATATATATATATATATATATATATATATATATATATTGTATTTTTTCATTACTTTGATTTTCCTTGTTTGATTCTTGTTGTCTCATTGAGTCATTCATTTCCATTTCTTCAGTCCTGCTTTTTAGTGAATTATTTTTTGATTTACTTTTTTTTTAACTTCTTTTTGTATTTGTCCAATTGCATTTTAAATTGACTTTTTTTTATTTTGTGGAATTTTTCCATTTCACAAATTCTGTTTTTTAAGGAGTTATTTTCTTTTTCTGTTTCACAAATTCTGTTTTTATGGGAGTTATTTACTTTTTCCATTTTGTCCTTTAATGAGTTATATGCTTTTTCCATTTCACTAAGTCTATTTTGTGTTGCCTTTTCCAAATTCTCTTGCACTGTTTTCATTTCCTTTCCTGATTTTTCTTCTAGCTCTCTTTTAAAATCTTTTAAAATTTCTTCTTCATCACACAATCTTCCTTGTGTGATGGAAACCAATTTATATCATTTTTGGAGGCTTCATCTGGAGTTGATCTGCTTTTAGTCTCCTCAGGGTTTGAAATCTGTTCTTCTCTTTCACCATAAAAACTATCTATGGTCAGCGATTTTTTTGCCTTTTTATTCATCTTTTTTTTTTTTTTTTGATGAAAAGACCAGAGCTGAATAGAAAATTTGATCTTCAAAAACAGAACTCAAAGAGAAGCATAAAAATTAAAAAGGAAAAAAAAACCCTTTCTTTTAAAAGTTAAAAATCTTAATATCCTTATATGGGAAGATAAGAGATCTGTATCTCTGTTATGAGTGTGCTTAGAGGTTGTAGGTATAATTTGATTTTATTGTGATGATATTAAAAAAAATAGAGGAGAAAAGATGATTCTATGGAAGAAGAGGGAAATGGATTTAAAATGGGGTAAATTACATTTCATGAAGAGGCAAAAAAGACCTCTTCCAATTAAGGGAAAAAAGGAGGAATGAGCATTGTGCAAATTTTACTTTCATCAGGTTTGGCTCAAAGAGAGAATATCAGACACAGTTAGCTTCACATAGAAACTTGTCTCACCCTATAGGGAAATAGGAGGGGAAAGGGAGAGGCTAATAGAAGGGAAAACAGAAGTATTAGGGCAAAGGTATAAGAAACAGGGAGGACCAGCAAGTGGGGGCGCTATTTAAGAGGGTGGTCAGAAGCAAAATAATAGGGAAGAGGAAAATGGAGAAAGGGAAGTGAAAAGTAAAACTGGGGAAAAACAAGATGGCCAGAAATACAGTTAGTACTTTTATCTGTGAATGTGAATGGGATGAATTCTCCCATAAAATGGAAGTGGATAGCAGGCTGGATTAAAAGAGATTTTTTACCTGAAATATATTTAAAGCAGAATGATACATTCAGAGCAAAGGTAAAAGTCTGGAATTGAATTTATTATGCTTCAGTTGGGAAAAAAAGCAAGTTTAGCAATCCTGATCTCAGATCAGGCAAAAGCAAAAATTGATCTAATTAAAAGAGATAAGGAAGGAAATTACATCCTATTTAAAGGTACCATAGTAAATTAATTAAAATCAATACTAAATATATATGCATCAAATGGCATAGCATCCAGATTTCTAGAGAAGAAGTTAAGAGAGCTTCAAGAAGAATTAGACAGCAAAACTATACTAGTGGGGGATCTCAAAGTTGCTGTTTCAGAACTAGATAAATTGAATCACAAAATAAATAAGAAAGAAGTTAAGGAGGTAAATAAAGTAGTAGGAAAATTATGTATGATAGATATTTGGAGAAAATTAAATGGAGACAGAAAGGAATATACTTTTTTCTCAGCAGTACATGGAACCCACAGAAAATTTGCTTATATATTAGGGTATAAAAACCTCAAAACCAAATGCAAAAAGGCAGAAAGAGAAAATGCATTTTTTCAAATCATGATGCAATAAAAATTACATGCATTACATAGCCTTTTTAAAAAGCTAGGGGAAAATAGACGAAAAACTAATTGGAAACTAAATAATGTAATCATAAAGAACTAATAAGTGAAACAACAAATCATAGACACAAACAAAAATTTCAAGCAAGAGAATGACAATAATAAGACAACAAAAGAAAAACTGTGGGATATAGCTAAAGCAGTTATTAGGGAAAATTTTATATCTCTAAATGCTTACTTGCATAAAATAGAGAGAAAGGGAGAAACAATAAATTGGGGTTGCAACTAATAAAGCTAGAAAAATGATTGATTAAAAACCCCAATCAAATACCAAATTTGAAATTCTGAAAATAAAAGGGAAGGTTAATAAAAAAAAATAAGAAAACTATTGAATTAATAAGTTAAACTAAGAGTTGGTTTTATGAAAATTCCAACAAAATAGAAAAATCTTTAGTGAATTTAATTAGAAAAAGGAAAGAAGAAAATCAAATTGTTAGTCTCAAAAATGAAAAGGGAGAACTTTCCACCAATGAAGAGAAATTTAGAGCAATAAATACAAATTATTATAGATAGCTCAGGTTAACAGAAGAGGAAATAAATTATTTAAATAGTCCTATTTTAGAAAAAAAAATAGACCAAACTATTAATTAACTCTCAAAAAAAAAAATCTCCAGGGTCAGATAGATTTACATATGAATTCTACCAAACATCTAAAGAACAATGAATTTCAGTACTATGCAAACTATTTGAAAAAATAGGGAAAGATGGAGTTCTTACTAAATTCTTTTTATGACACATATATGCTGCTGATACTGAAACTAGGGGTGAAACCAGAGAAAGAACAATTTCCCTAAGAATATTGATGCAAAAATCTTAAATAAAATATTAGTAAAGGGATTATAGCAAGTCATCCCCAGGATAATACACCATGACCAATTTGGACTTATACCAGGAAGACAGAGCTGGTTCAGTATTAGGATAAATTATTAGTATAATTGATTATAACCAATAACCAATACTAACCAAATTAACAAAAATCCTATGATTATCTCAATAGATGTAAAAAAAAGCATTTGACAAAATCCGAAAACATTCCCCTTAAAAATACCAGAAAATATAATAATAAATGGACTTTTCCTTAAAATGCTAAGTAGCATTTATTTCAAACCAGCAACAAGCACCATATGTAATGGGGACAAAGTAAAGCCATTCCCAGTAAAAGGGGTGAAACAATGTTGCCCACTATCACTATTACTATTCAATACTGTATTAGAAATGTTAGCTTTGGCAATAAGAGAAGAAAAAGAGATTAAAGAAATTAGAGTAGGTAATAAGAAAACACAATTATCACTCTTTGGAAATGATATGATGGTATATATTTAGAGAATGAATTCAAAAACTACTAGAAACAATCAACAACTTTAGCAAAGTTGCAGGATAAAAAATAAATCCCCACAAATTATCAGCTTTTTATATATTATCAACAAAATCTAGCAGCAAGAGATACAAAGAGAAATTCTATTTAAAATACCTTTCAATAATATAAAATATTTGGGAGACTACTTGTGAAGGAAAAGTCAGGAACTATATGAACACAACTATAAAACCCCTTCCACATAAATAAAGTCATATCTAAACAATTGGAAAAAAATATCAAGTGTTCATGGGTAGGCCAAGTAAATATAATAAAAAAGACAATAATACCTAAATTAATCTACTTATTCAGTGCTATACCAATCAAACTCCCAAGAAATTATTTTACAGATCTAAAAAAAAATAATAACAAAGTTCATCTGGAAGAACAAAAGGTCAAGAATTTCAAGGGAATTAATGAAAATAAAATGCAACTAAATATGATCTAGTTATGCAAGACATAAAACTATATAACAATGCAGAAGTTATCAAAACCATTTGGGACAGGCTAAGAAATAGAGTAGTCAATGATTGGAATAGATTAGGTTCACAAGACAAAATAGTCAATAAGTATAGTAACTTAGGGTTTGAAAAACCCAAAGACCCCAGCTTTTGGGATATGAACTCACAATTTGACAAAAACTTCTGGAAAAATTGGAAATAAAATATTGCAGAAACTAGGTGTTTTCCCATATCTAACACAGTATGCCAAGATAAAGCCAAAATGGTTTCATTGTCTAGACATAAAGAGTGATATTATAAGCAAATTAGATGGACAAAGAATAGTTTACTTCTCAGATGTGTGAAGGAAGGAATTTGTGGCCAAAGATAGCATTGGATTACATTATTGAATACAAAATAGATAATTTTGATTAAAAAGTTTTTGTACAAACAAAACCAATGCAGACAAAATTAGAAGAGAAGCAATAAATTGAGAAAAAAATTACATTAAGGGTTCCGATAAAGCCCTCATTTTAAAAAATATATAGAGAATTGACTAAAATCTATAAAAACACAAGCCATTCTACAATTGATAAATGATCAAAAGATATGAAAAGACAATTTTCAGATGAAGAAATTGAAACCATTTCTAGTTATATGAAACGGTGCTCTGAATCACTAATGGTCAGATAAATGCAAGATATCACTACACACCTCTCAGGTTGATTAAGATGACAGGAAAAGATAATGATGAGTGTTGGAGAGAGTGTTGGAAAACTGGAACACTAATACATTTTTGGTGTAGTTGTGAACTGATCCAACCAGTCTGGAGAGCATTTTAGAACTATATCCAATGGGCTTTCAAAATGTGCATCCCCTTTGATCCAGCAGTGTTTCTACTAAGTATATATCCCAAAGATATCTTAAAGGAGAGAAAAGATTCCACATGTGCAACAATGTTTGTGCCAACCCTTTTTGTTGTGGCAAGAAACTGGAAATTGAGTGGATATCCATCAACTGGAGAATGGCTGAATAAGTTATGGCATATGAATGTTATGGAATATTATTGTTTTTTAATAAATGACCAGCAGGATGATTTCAAAAAGGCTTTTAGAGACTTACATGAACTGACATTAATTGAAATGAGCAGAACCAGTAGATCATTATAAAAGGCAAAAATGCCATTATATGAAAATCAATTCTGATGTATGTGGAGATGTTTGAGGACAGTTTTAATGATCTTGTGATGAAAAGAGACATCTACCCACAGGGAGAGGACTCATTCTTCTCTAAAATATAATGTTCTTTGGGAGCAGGTTTCTCAGGGGTCTTCTGAAGGCAGCCTTCTTTTCAGTTCAGTGTAATCACCCCAAATGCAGCCAGGAGTTAAAATACAAATATTTTATCTTCTCCTTCAAAGTCTTGTCTCCAGTTGAGGCTCGGCTAGTTTTTCTGCCTTCTGCAGTCTTGGTTCCAAGAGCTTAAGCTGCCTTATCTGGTTTGTGAATCTCCTCGACTGAATCCTGACTGAAGTTTGAGAGCTTCTAGTGGAGTTGTCCTCTAGTGGGCTTGTCCTCTAGTGATCTTGTCCTCTAGTGGGCCTGTCCTGGCCCTGAGAACTTCTTGCTTATAGGCTGTACACTGAGTACATACTAATCATTATATCACTAGGAAACTATTATTTGTTGTAGGATTAAATCAATGCTAAACTAGATTTAACCCACTGTCCCCTCAATTCCACTTACTTAGCACCTTGTAAGAATCCTAACACAACATAGCATTTTAACTCTTTTTGTTGATTGCTTGCCTTCTGTTTTTTTCCTTTTGATCTGATTTTACTTGTACAAAATGATAATTGTATAAATATGTATGCATATGTTGGATTTAACATATATTTTGTAACTTGTTTAACATATATTGGATTATTTGCCATCTTTGGGATGGGGTATGGAGAAGTGAAAAAAATTTGGAACAAAAAGTTTTGCAAAGATACATGTTGAAATATTGTCCACGTATGTATTTTGAAAATAAAAAGCTGTCATAAAAAAGAATCAGTAAAAAAATAAAAATAAATATTTTTTCATTTGATTCTGATCAAATAAAATACCCTTTCAGGATACTTTATTTCAGTTTGTTATATTTACTGCTGTCATCTTACATCAGTTTACATTTTCTAAAATTTATTCTGTTAAATAATATGTTTGCTACATTTAATATCATTTCTTATAAACATCTGAGATTGACTTGTCCTTGGGCTGGTTAATGTCTCTTTGTTTATGATACCAAGACATAATAGGGGAAATACAAGAAGGAGGAAACTTTCCTGACTTGAAGCTAGGGCTAAATTTCCCAATTTGTAGATTATTATTTTTCCAATGTAGGGTTGGGAATTAAGCCAAAGTTATTTCACAACTACAATTATAAGTGCAAAGTGACTATTAATACAGAACATATTTTATACCTTTTTTTATAGATACAAATAAATTTACATTTTTATTAAGGTTAGTTATTATTATCTCTAATAATCATCATAATAATCATCTATTTGAAAGTATGAGCATCTCAGGTGGTAGCCAAAAGAACTAGTAAATAATAGGATCTTAGGCACATAAAGAAAGTATTTTGAGGAAAAAAGGAAAATGAGATCAAGTATATCAGGCCAGAAAGAGTGTGACCCCATAAGTATAGTACAGATGAAGAGCAATGGCTATGTTTGGTGTCCCCATCTGTTAAAAGTTGAAAGCTGTCATCAGTCTATAAAAAACCAATAGTAGCAATATGTTTCAGCTTGTAATATGATCTTGATCTGAAGCTGGCCTCTTTCATTTGCAAAATTATTAGGGATAGGCCAAGATGAATTCTGTGAATTTGTTGATGATGACATTTGCAGGACTGATGTCTCTGGGGAAATCATAGACTATCATAGAATGGGGTTCTTTTTCATTCTTGTACCATGCACAGAAATAATTTATGATATTCCCAGGAGATCTTCCCTATTAGTATTGTCTAGAGAAAGAGCAGAGACAACTCTGTGCATGATTTTAGGGGAGAAGGGATTACTGGCAGAATAATCTGCCCATTTGTGCTCAATTTTGGGTAGTGGGCAATAACCACAACATTGGCCATAGGTGATCAAATTGCTCAGAGAGACCACCAAGGATATATTGTGGCTGAATTCTATAGTGATTGAGATTATATCTGAAATGGTACTTTAAAATTTCCACTTCTAAAGAAGCACAAGGGGAAAGGAGAAGAAATAAGACTACCTCATTCTGGATCAACATGGAAACAATATATTCAATTCAATGAAAAATTTGTCAAATTATTTATTCTGCATTGTACATATGCAGCTACATATTGAGCCTTTTTTAAAAAATGGTTTTCAAGCTTGTGTATGCATGTGAGTATGTTTCATAGACATAAGTAGTGTTAACTCAACTCAGGTGGTCTATTATTTAGCAAGCAGGAGAATTTCCCTCTCCAGGAGTAGATGAGAGGTTCCTGCTTCTTTTGTGTAGGTAGCTTGGGCCATTGTAATGAAACAATACAATGTTGAGAAATTGCAATTCAGAGATGTAACATGGTTCATTTTTAAATGTTTCACATGAAGTGGACAGAGAAATGCCTGAATTGTCTTTCAGCAGCAGGGTGCCCATTAGAGGGGGCACTCATATCACCATTTTACCTGAACAGATGCTCAAAACACTGTGCCGTTCATGGCTCTTAATCTTCTCCAACAGAGCAAAATGTTCAGCATGAACTTATAAATAGAGTGACACCTTGTGTGTCCAATCTGCTGAAAGGTACAGCGGGAAACCAATAATGGGTAAAGCTGTGAAGGCTCACAGTGATTAACTATTGCCAAGAGCCCACATCTTTGGAAAAATAAAGATGGTTGACTTAGCAATTGTAAAGCAAATGCAGGATTTTTGTAGTACTTCCACATATCTGGATTCTTTGTGCAGAGAAGCCAAAGGAAATATATTGCTCTAAAGCAATTTTCTTAAAAGCAACAATCCTGGTTGTTTCTTTTCTACTTAAAAAATGATGGTCATAACAAATTTTACATTTTTACATTTACCAAATTCTTTTACAAATAATATGTTTTAGCTAATATTTAATTTCTCTCTATTCTATTCTTCCACCTTCTAAAATAAAATAAAGAAAAAATATAATTTTTGTAACAAAAATAAATTCGCATCTTGGCCATGTGGCCATGTTTCAAAACTCATATCTCATCCCGGAGTTGTAGTAATAACAAAAAGAGTGGTTATCCTATTCCTACTACCACTTTACTTATTTGATAGCCTTCTTTCCTGGGAATTGCTGGTAGTAGTATTTGATTTTTAAAGCTTTGCAAAGTACTTTGACAAATTTAAATTAAGATTAAGAGTTGTATCCTGTGGATTAGGGTTAAAAGACAAACTCTTCATTTTATTCCTGAATGCAGATCTAATACTAGTGCCCTTCGTAGCAAACTATCTGTAGTTGGATAACATTTTTCATTTTTGTACTCTGGGATTATTAATCATTTTATTAATCAGAATTTTAAATTTCTGAAAATTTTTCATGTTGTTACTCTACTCTGCTATTCTACTAGATTAGCTCACTGCCCTCTGCCTCAGTTCATGCAAATCTTAGTTTTCTTTGAAGTTTTTCCTTTCATTATGTATGGTGGCACAATGATATTCTAATACATATGTGGCACAATGATATTCTAATACATATACAGATTAGTACAAATAACATTTTAAATGAACCAATTAACCATTAAATTGAATTCAGTAAAAATTTATTAAGCACATATTAATATGTGTTAGACACAGTGATAGTTACTGGAACTATAAATGCAGAAAATAAAACAACTTCTTCCTTGAAGGAGCTTTCTATTGGACATGAATGGGAGGAAATATTTGTAAGACAAACATTGACTTTGTATTAAAGCAATCACAGGAAGACTATAATTTATTCATGGAAAGAGAAAATGCTACCATTTGTGTGATGGAGCTATTTTCTCTGATACTGAAGTATGGCTTGAAAAAACAAAAAGGCAGTACTTAGGAATCCCAATCCCTGAAAGGGACCATTAATAAATTGGGAAAAAATACAAGTCAGAGGAGGTAAGTTTGAATCCTGACTCCATTGTTTTCTGGTTGTGTGTCCTGTGGTAAGATACTTCACCATTCCTCCAAGTCATAAGAAGTAGGAACCTATCACCTTTAAAGTCCTTTACCTTGTATACAATCTTGATGCCATAGTTTAATGAAAAAATTAATGACTGAGAATTTTCTTCCACATCCAATTGCTAGAAGCATAAATGTTTGATATGTATTTGCTAATATAAGAGCATTTTCAAATTGTTTCTCAATTCCTCTCTCTACAATGCATCACATAGACCAATCAATCAATCAAACATTTTTAAAGCACTCACTATATGCCAGGTAGTGAAAAAGAAACAAAAGGAAAACAGTCCTAGCTCTAAAGGGGCTTACCATCTGTCTAAGAGAAACACATGTACATATTTATATAAAATATAAATAAGATCACTTCAAGTCACTAGTAGTTGGGGTGGTATCCTAAATGACTTCACAGCGAATGTAGAATTTAAACTGAGATCTAAAGAAATTAAGGATTCCAAGAATTGGAGCCAAAAAGGAACAAGAAGATGTGTTAAAGGACAGGTCAATTCCCCAGGAGTCTCCACAGCTGTGAATTATAACATCTGAAGGAGTTGCAGGGCAGCCTTTGCTGACACAGCTGTTGTGGACTGGGAACGAGATAAATTCGAGGCAGAGGAAAGAGGAGAGAGGAGAGAGGTCAGACAACTGAACGGCCTCTCAGTCAGAGAGGTAGGAGAGCAGCAACTGCCTTTTAGTCTCCTTGTATCATCATCTCACAAGAGGTGATCCATTCTGGGTTGGAACTCCAGCAGCCATTGTCAGGTGGCTCCCATGTATTCCAGCAACTCTCCCATGTATTCCAACAGAAAGGGAATTATGTTTATGATTGCCTGTCTCAGAAATGTTTCTCCCAGTCATGTCCAATAGAATGTAAACTCTTTGAAGGCAGAAGTCTTTTTTTCTTCCTTTGTGTCTCCAGTGTCCAACACTATGCCTAACACATACAGGAAGGAGATGGCAGTACCATACATGAGAAATAGGAGGAAAGACAGTTGGACTGAACAACTGTGGAAATGAAGAGAGGGCAATGCGGAGTAAAACAATTTGTAGTAATGGCAGTAAAGGTTCTAAAGTGCTTAAATTGTCCCAGAAAAGACTTATGTGAACTGATGAAAAATAAAATTAGCAGAACAAATGAACATTGAACATAATAATAACAATATTACAACTATGAAAAACTAAGCTACTCCAATATAATGCAGTGACCCATGACAATTCCAAAAGACTCATAATTAAAAATAATATCCATTTCCAGAGAGAGAAGGGGCAAACTCTGAATATAAGTTGAAGTATGTTCTTTTTCACTTTTATTTTTTTCTTGTTTTTATTTTTTAACATGGCTAATATAGACATATATTTTATATGACTTTCCATGTATAATGGGTTTCATATTACTTGTCTTCTCACTGATTGGGGAGGTGCTAGAGAGAGAGAGACAATTTGAAAGTCAAAATTAGAAAATAAAAGAAGATTTAAATGCCCACCAAATAAGTTTGCATTTGATAAAACTCTATTGAAATTTATTGTAAAGGGGACTAGTATGATGAGATCTTAATTCAGAAAGAACAAATGGATTTTTTCTTTTTTTTTATTTATGGATTTTTTCTTTTAATACTAATCCACAGGATACACATTTATGTCTAAATTTAAATTTGTCAAAGTGTTTTGCCAAGCTTACAAATCAAGCACTACCATTAGCAGTTCATGGGAAAGAGGACTATCATATAGAAGAGTAATTACATTATTAGGAATAGGACAGCCATTCTTTTACTCCTTTCTACAAATCATTAGCTATAGAATTCATTAAATTCTTTTTATTTTATTTCTATTTATCCATTTATTAATTTTTTAAAACTTTGTTTACACAGAGGAGAGTTAGATAATGCGTTTCCAACGCATGATATGTGAAGTGATAGGTTAGGAGGGAGATTTAATAAAATGTTTAAATTTTTAAAAAATTGACAGGAATACTACTAGAAAACATATTTTTTCCATGCTATTTCTCTTTTAATAAGACAACCTGTGGGAGGTAGAGCCAAGACAGTGGAGAGTTGACAGGTCTTTGTTTGACTTCTTCCTTGCTTCCTTCAGATCAACATTAGAATAAGCCTCTGGATGGGTTTTAGTGTGACAAAACACACAAATATTTGTAGTGTAACAAGTTTCCAGCAAAAGATATTGGAAGAACTTCAGGAAAGGTCTGTCTCAATTGAACAGTGATGGGAGGGGTATAGGGCAATCTAACACATGCACAGTACAGAGATCAAGGGCACAGAGGCCTCTGTAAGCTGGTAAATCTACTGAGAGGCTCTTACCCAAAAGATAGCAGTGTTGGCCACCCTGTCTTGATTCAGATGCAAGTGGATCAACAGACTAGCTGTGAGACCTCCATCACAACTATAAAAGTCAAATAGTGAGCCTCTGAACCACAACACTGCAAGAAGGACTTTGCAATACTACAAGAGGGAAGGAAGCTGGCAGCTTCGGGTCCAGGGTAGAGTGAAGCTCCTGCTGCCTATAGAGGAAGCTTGGTACAATCTTACCTTTGCCCTAAGAGGAGACTTCAACCTTTTAAAATGAGTAAAAAAAGTAAAAAGAGCTCTGACTATAAATAGCTTTATGGAGACAGAGAAGAACAGACTTCAAACCCTGAAGACACTAAAGTCAAAATGTTACCAGATGAAACCCTAAAGTAGAGTTCCTCAAACTTTTTAAATAGGGGGCCAGTTCACTGTCCCTTAGACTGTTGGAGAGCTGGACTATAGTAAAAGCAAAAACTTTGTTTTGTGGGCTTTTAAATAAAGAAACTTCATAACCCTGGGTGAGGAGGATAATCTTCCTCAGGTGCCGCATCTGGCCCGCTGGCCATAGTTTGAGGACCCATGCCCTAAAGGGTGATATGTGTTGATCTCCAACTCAAAAAGCTCTCTTGGAGGAATTCGAAAAGGATAATAAAAGGGAGTGAGAAGAAAAATGGGGAAAAGAAATGAGAGCTTTGCAGGAGAGTTTGGAAAAGGAAACACAGAAATTATCTGAAGAAAACTCCTTAAAATAGATTTGGTGAAATGGAGAAAGAAAACAACTCCTCGAATAAAAGAATTAGGAAAATGAAAAAAGAGAACAACTCCCTAAAAATAGAATAAATGAAAATGAAAAAATAATATCCCATGAACAAAATAACTCAATTAAAAGTTCAACTGGACAAATGCAAAAGGAGATCAAAAAAGCTAATTGAAGAAAATAATTCACTAAAAATTAGAATTGAACAAATAGAAATAAATGACTGAATGAGACATCAAAAATCATTCAAACAAAGCACAAAAAATGAATAAAAAGAAGAGAATGTAAAATATCTCATTGGAAAAGCATGTGACTTGGTAAATAGATCCATGAGATACAATCTAAGAATTATTAGAACTACTTGAAATTCATGATGAAAAAAAAAGAGCCTAGATAATATCTTCCAAGAAATCAATAAGGAAAAATTCCCTGATGTTTTAGAACCAGTAAAATAGTCATTGAAAGAATCTACCAATACCTCCTAAAAGAGACTACAAAATGAAAACTCAAAGTAATATTAAAGTTAATTTCAGAATTATCTAATCAAGAAGAAAATATTGCAAGCAGCCATATAGAAACAATTCAGTTATGAAGGAGTCACAATCAGGATAACCCAAGACCTACCACCTTCCACTTTCAAAGAACAAAAGGCATGGATTAACATATTGTAGAGGAAAGGAGCTTGGATTGCAGTCAAAAATCAACTATCCAGAAAAATTAAGCATAATTTTTTTAGGGGAAAATATGGATATTCAATGAAATAGGGGAGTTTTATTTATTTATTTATTTTATGAAAAGACCAGAGCTGAACAGAAAATTTGATTTTTCAACTACAGTACTCTCAAGAGAAACATAAAAACATAAAAAAGAGGTCCCCCTGTTTTTTAAAGGTTAAAAAGTGGACATACCTATTAGGGGAGATATGTTTAATTTGTAAGAATTGTGTCTTTGTTAAAAATATACTTAGAGGGTATAGGAGTAATTTGACTTAATTGTGATGATATTTTAAAAAAACCCTAAGCTTGGAAAAGGGATTTTCTAGAAGACTAGCAAAGGGAAGGTAAAATGCAATAAACTATATCAAATGAAGAGTCCAAAAAACCCCATTAAATTTGAGGGAAAGAAAGGATTGGGATAAACATTGTGTGAAGCTTATTGGCATCAGATTTGGCTGAAAGAATATCAGGCATATTTAGTTTGATATAGAAACTTGTCTTACCCTATAGGGGAGTAGGAGGGGAAAGGGGAAAGGAAAGAGGGAGATTAATAGAAGGCAGAAGGCATGTAGAAGAAGAAAGGGATAAGAGAGGAAGAGGGGCTGTAAAAGACAAGGCCAGACTGAGGTAGGTAGTGGGTAGAAGCAAAATACTGGAGAGGAGGGAAATGGGGGAAAGGAAAGAAAAAAAAAGTATAAGTTGGGGATAATAAGATGGAAGGAAATACTGACTTAGTAATTTTAACTATGAATATGAATGGGATGAACTCTCCCATAAAATGGAAGAGAATAGCAGACTGGATTAAAGCCAGAACCCTACAATATGTTGTTTACAAGAAATACATTTAAAGCAGAATGATAAATACAGAGTAAAATAAAAGGCTGGAGCAGAATCTATTATGCCTCATCTAAAGTACAAAAAAGCAGAGATACTTATTCTGATCTCAGATCAAGCAAAAGTAAAAATAGATCAAAGGAAAAAAAAAAGATAAGGGACTGCATTTTGCCAAAGGGTACCATTGATAATGAAGTAATGTCAGTACTTAATATATATGCACCAAATGGCATAGCATCCAAATTCCTAGAAAATAGGTTAAGAGAGTTGCAAGAAGAAATAGACAGCAAAAGTATGTTAGTGAGGGACCTTAATCTTGCTCTATCAGAACAAGATATACAAAACCACATAATAAAGAAGAAAGAAATTAAAGCAGTAAGTAGAATTTTAGAAATTTAGGTATGATAGACCTTTGGAGAAAACAATGAGGACAGAAAGAAATATACTATTTTCTCGGCAGCACATGGTACCTACACAAAAATAGATCATATATTATGGCATAAAATACAAAATCAAATGCAGAAAGGCAAAAATAGAAAATATATCTTTTTCCAGATCATGATGCAATAAAGATTACAAGTAATAAAAGTCCAGAGAAAACTAGACCAAAAGAATTTCAATGGAATTAATGAAAAAATGCAAATAAAGGTGGCCAAGCTGTACTAGAACTAAACCTGTATTATAAAGCAGCAGTCATCAAAACCATTAGATACTAGCTAAAAAATAGAGTAGTTGATCAGTGGAATAGATTAGGTTCACAAGACACAATAGTTAACTATACTAATCTAGTGTTCGTTAAATCTGAAGACACCAGATTCTGGGATAAGAACTCACTATTTGACAAAAATTTCTGGGAAAATTGGTTGGAAAATAGCATGGCAGAAACTAGACATGGACCAATACCCAATATCCTGTACCAAGATAAGGTCAAAATGGGTTTAGATTTAGACAAAAAACATGATAAAATAAACAAATTAGAAGAACAAAGAATAGCCTATCTCTCAGATCTGTGGAGAAGGAAGGAATTTATGGCAAAGAAGAACTAGAGTATATTATGTATGTAAAACAAAAAATGTTGGTTATTTTAAGTTTAAAATTTTGGTAAACACAAAACTAATGCAGAGAACAATAAAAGAGAAGCAGAATACTGAGGAAAATTTACATCCAAGGGTTTTGATAAAGATCAAATTTCTAAAATGTATAGAAAATTGACTCAAATTTATAAGAATACAAGCCATTCTTCAACTGACAAATTATCAAATTATGAGAACAGACAATTTTCAGATGAAGAAAGTAAAACCATTTCTAATCTTGTGAAAAAATGCTCTAAATCATTATTAATTAGAAAAATGCAAATTAAGACAACTCTGAGGTACTATTACATACCTCTCAGATTTGTTAAGATGACAAGAAAAAATAAAGATAAATGTTGATGGGGATGTGGGAAAACTGGAACACTAATGCATTATTGGTGGAATTGAACAAAAGAATATGAAACTGTGCATACCCTTTGATACAGTCTACTGGGCCTGTTTAGCAAGTGATCATAGAAAAGAGAAAAGGACTCAAATGTGTAAACATGTCTGTAGCAGCTCTTTTTTAGTGGCAAGAACTGGAAATTGAGTGGATGCACTTCAGTTGGGGAATGGCTAAATAAGTTATGGTACATTACTGGTATATTATGGTATAAGTTATGGAATATTATCATTCTATAAGAAAAGATGAGCAGAATGATTTTAGAAAGACCTTGAGAGAGTTACATGAACTGATGCTAAGTGAAGTAAATAGAATCAAGAGAATATTGTATACAACAACAGCAAGATTATGTGAAGATCGATTCTAAAGGACATGGCTCTTTTCAACAATGAGGTGATTCAGGCCAGTTGTGATAGACTTGTGCTGGAGAGAGTTACCTGCACCCAGAGAGAGAATTGTGGGGACTGACTAAGGATCACAACATAGTATTTTCACCATTTTTATTTTCGTTTTGTTTGCTTTTTATATTCTTTCTCATTTTCCTTTTTTTTTGTTGTTCTGATTTTTCTTGTGCAGCATGATAAATATGAACATATATATAAAAGAATTGAACATGTTTTTTTTTTAATATATATTGGATTACTTGCTATCTGGAGCAGGAGGTGAGAAAGTGTAAGAAGAAAATTTTGGAGTACAAGGTTTTGCAAGGGTGAATATTGTAAACTATCTTTACATATATTTTGAAAATAAAATGCTGTTATTACAAAAAAAAGTAAAACAAAGTTAGCATTTTAACTAAAAGTCATGTTAATGATAGTTTATTTTAAAAAATAAATTTATTGTGCAAAACCACAGTAAAGACATCATAGAATTGTATATGGATTTAGAGTTGGTAAGAGCTTTGTTCCATTGTAACCAGTCCTTGATACTGGCTAGCATTCACATCTGTGAAAAATTCATTTGCACATTATTCAGTGATTCAGTTTTCTCAACTGTAAAATAACAGTGTAGATAATTGTAGCATCTACAAAGTAAATTTAATCTATTGTTGTTCATTATTTTATTCTCAGATCAGGTTGCTGCATTGGGTAGGACAATTATGCATTTTGAGAGATTTTTAAAACTATAGTTATTCCTTACACATTGTGGGGGCTAGTGATATGGAAAATCTTATGTACAATGTTTTGGTCCTCTTTTAATATCAGAGAAAAAGTCTGAATTATTATGGTATTAAAAGATAAAATATATTGATATTTTACAAGACTATATCTATAATTTCTGAGTTTCTAAACATTTTCTGTGACATCCGTTAGCCTTCATTTGTCCTCTGTGATTTTAACAAAACTCCTTTAAAATTTCTTATGCTACTTCATGATATATTGAAATCTTTTTTTACATTTGTTTTTTAAAATTTTTGAGTTTCATATCCTCTCCTTTCTTTCCTTCTTTTCATTGAGAAGGCACATGTAAAGTCATATAAAACATTTTTATAAAAATCATAAAATATTTCCCCCAAAAAAAACCCTCAAGAAAAAAAAATAACTATATTTTAATATGTATGCAGACATAATTAGTTCTTTCTCTGGGTATGGATTCTATTTTTCATTATAGGTCCTTCATAGAGGACAATGTATTGAAAGTATGATAGGGAAAGTCATGATGTGCAAGAAATAACTGTAGTAACTATGAAGTTCAAGAAATGAAGACCATGTGAATCAAAAATTGAAAATCTCAGAGCTAGAAAGTACCTCAGAGGCTCTCTATTTCAACCCATCCTCCAAACAAAAATCTACCACCCAGCATTCATGAGAAGTGCTTATCTAGTTTTCCTTTGCATTTCCAGTATTAGTATTTCATTACTTTATGAAGCTGTGTATTCCATTTTTGGAAAACAGTAATTGTTAGGAAGTTTTTCTTTATATGGAGAAGCGATCTCTTAATAGATCGGTAATATTTCTTTCAACATACTATTCTGATTTCCATAAGACTCAAATGAATCTGTGATCTCATCAATTCAAATGTTATCTTCAGAAAAAACATAGTAACTGTTCATATCTATGTATTATTGACATTTATTGCCCATGTCACCTTTCAACATTTTAGAAGCCCTTTACTCTCTCAAGATATATCAGAAAAATCAAAGAACAGCATTAGTTGTCAAAGGAGGGCAAAGGACCCATATGTGCAAAACTTTTTGTAGCAGTTCTTTTTGTGGTATCAAAGAATTGGAAAATGAGTAGATGCCCATCGATTGGTGAATGGGTGAACAAGTTGTGGTACATGAAGATAATGGAGTTTTATTCTTCTATGAAAAATGATGACCAAGCTGATTTGAGAAAGGTCTGGAAATATTTACATGAACTGATGCTGAATTGAAACAAACAGTACCAGGAATACATTATGCACAATAACAGTAAAAATATGCAATGATCAACTATGAAAAACTTGTTTCTTCTCAGTGTTTCAGTGATTCAAAGCAACCCCAACAGATTTTGGTGCATAAAATGCCATTTACATCCAGAAAAAGAACTATGGAGACTGAATGTAAGTCAACATATGCTATGTTTGCTTCTTTTTTCCTGTTTTTTTCTCTTTCCCATGGCTTTCCTTTTTGCTCTCATTTTTCTCTCTCAATATGAGTTTTAAAGCCATGTGTATTAAAAACAAATAGATTAGAACAGCATTAACTATCACCTATCATTCCTCTTCTTCAGCACATGATCAGCTCACCTTCTCTTTCTAGCTAATATGTCTCTAATTACAGCTTTTATTCTTGTTTCTTCAAAGATCATTAGTGATAGGGTTCACTGTTCTCACACCCAACGTACTGTCCATTGCTCTATGTTAATTGTTAATTCTTCAAAGATTTGTGTTTCATGTCTCTTTGATGTACAGCAAGTAACTTTTCTAATGGAAGGATTTGTTGATGTCATTTAATATAACATTACTAAAACTATGGAAAAAATTCAAAGCCCCATTTACCTATTTATACAAATACTGAGAAACCCAGGGCATCTTTACAAAAAACAAGATTAAAATTCTCAATTTGACCTTTAAGAAAGCATGTGAGAGAGCCTTCCCCACCCATACCCCTAGGAGATCTTCCGTTTTCTGTTATGAGGGTCCAGTTGCATGCCCTTGGCAAGTCAGGATAGATCAGTGATTAACTCCTCCTTTTGTCCAAATGTTCATGCTATCTCTGTGCCATCTCTTCCTTGCACCTAAGACTGTCTGCACCATCTGGTTCCTTTGGAAGCACAATCTGAAGCTCACACTCTGCTATTGAGCCAGGCGAGTAACTTGTCCTGACATCAGTAGGCTTTGTGTGCACAGATGGAGGGCAGGCTTCTGGCCTTTGTCTGAATGAGGCTAGGGACCCCCCTCCAGGGCTTTGGAGTCTTACTCTGTTACACCACAGGGGCTGCCTTCCCAGGTTCTGATTCATCAGCTTTGCCCTCACAGGCCCTTCCTAGGTTGCTGTAGCTTTGCTTGAGAGCTAATGTTTTTATAATGTGCTTTCTTTGCAACAGATTGGGACCAGAAAGCAGACTGTTAAATGCCCTCTGTTTCTCAGCAAACAAGGTTCTTTTAAAATCATCACTCTCATCAAATCAGAGCTGGCATTTCTGCTTGACAGGGCCAATTGCAACAGCCGTCATCTTGGGTTGTGCCATCAAGCTGGGCCCTCCACTCACTTTTTGTGTCATCTGTGGGTGTCACAAGTTCAGTGTCAAGCAAGTAAAAGCTTGATGAAGATGCTGTTGATTAATGTTCACTACCTTCAACCACTTTGTCTTTGTGTAGGAGAAGCACTGGGGCCTTGCTGGTCATAATGAGTGGGAATCCTTACCTATATTTAGGAATTGTCTGAACCAAGATGAGTTCATATGGAGTTGTAGAATTTTAAACCTTGTGAGTACCTTAGGAATCAACTTTTCTTGTCTTCCTCCTCCTTTCCCATTTTCACAATTACTTTGATTGAGAAAGCAGCTAAGGCCTATAAAGGGATGATATTTTTTCTCCCAAGATCATACAGCAAGTAAGTAGCAGAACAAGGATTCAAAATACAGGACCTCTAAGAGAAGCAGCTTTGGAATTGTAGTTCCTGTATTGAAATACTGCCTTCGATATATTTCATGTGTCTCCTTTTTTCTGCTTATATTTTAGCTTATTTTAAATTTTACTTGGTAAATAGTATATGAGAAATTTCATTTGCAGTTAAGCCTAGCACATGACTGACATTTAAATGGTTCATTAGTTTACAAAGAAAGAAATATCTAATCAATATCTAATATAACATAGGTCTTTATAAGGTCATATAATGTTATGTCTACCCTCTTCCACCAAAGAAGATACAGCCAGCTTCTTATGTAAAGGGTCTACATATAGCAAAGAAAAGTTTTAGATGATGAAAGCAAAATGGGGAATATACATTTAGTCCACATATTGTGACTGGCCTAATTAAGATGCTTTTGAGACTGGTCAAGGAGGAAATTATTGAATGTCAGTGACTCAGTAGCAAATGACCATTTGGCAAACTTAATATATATGCCTTATGACAACAACAATATAGTTACATTCTCATTACTTAAGCCTTGCGATAATTCCAGTGTTGCCTCAATCATGAAACATTTAATAACCCACTTTCATAATTGAGGGCCAAAAAGATTAATGCTTAGATGTCAATGTAAATGTGATGATACTTGAAATATTTTCATGAGAATGTTATGCAACTTATAGAACATTTCTTCAGAAATATTCTGTGGTAAGAGGAACTGTACAATCCTAGAAATTCTTCCACCCCATCAAGTCATTTCCATGATGAAACTTTTTACACATTTAAATACAGGTTCTGTTCTCCTTAAGCACCATGGTATAGTCATGTGTCAGCAAGAGAAGAATACTAGTTGTTGTGTTGTCTTTAGTATGGCAGAGTTTCAGAATATTTTCGAGGCCCATTATGGCAGAATTATGATTGTGATCTAGCAAATTGTTATTCTACCAGATCTGATGTTGTCATCCACAATATAATTAACTTTAATATCACTTCCTCCATTCCAGTGTCCTGAATCCCTTGGTTCTTTCAATTTATTCCTTGTTTAGTTCATGCACAAAGCACCACCATCTGGACAATTTCTATCTGCCCTTAAATACAAGAAAAATGGAAGCCAGTGAATTCTTGACAAACTAGCAAAAATCTCTTTTAGTATCACTGTATGAATTGATATAATTATCTACCAATAAAATGAGGATACAGAAAGATGATGATTAGAGTGAGAGTACTAATAGAATGAGGACACGGAAAGATGATGAATAGAGAGTGCTATCTGTTGCTGATGGAGCTTTATATCACTCAGATGATTTCAGTTGTGCTTGCAGAAGTCCAACATGTCTGCTCTCAGAAATCCCAAATTATGCATGGTTTAGGAGTATGAGCTCCTAAGTGAATGGTAAAGCTTTCTTTTAACTTTCTTTGATCTTCATAAATTCTTTTATTTGCTTCTACAAGTTTTCTGAATTGAGTGAGCTGAAATTTAATTTATTCACTGAGAAATATGTTTGGATTTTTTTTTTTGGTTTTGATTAAGTTTTATTACCCATTCTTCATATTCTTTTTTTTTTTTTGATGGTGATTGACTATTTTAGCTCACTGGTTCATTTATTCTCTAAGATATGTTTTGATTCAAAATGTTGAGGAGCCAATGAATTTATGACCTGATCTGTTAGTGAGTTACTCAATTCCTGCATTATATTATCCATTTTTACATGTTACTTTTTTTCTAACATTTTCAGTTACACATCTCTTTCTCCAATAACTACTGAGAAATGAACAAATAATTGTGTTCCAAATTTAAGAGTTTCAGAGGCAGATGAATGGTTTAGAATTGTTACACATCTGCAAAATCTTCATTCCCAACTTGGCTCTTTAAGTCTTGCTTGTCTTTATGTTCTCTCAGTATAAATTTTTGCCCAGACATTTATCAGTTGGTACACATCAACATCTCCAGATTCCAAAGCTTCTAGTTTATGTTCATTTTTATGTTCATCCCCCTTCCTTCTTTCCTTCAATTATAATAGGTTTTCTTTGCTTCTTCGTAAGATGTAATTTCTGTCATTTTACCTTTACTTTTTCCTTTTTTTCAGTACAATCCTCTTTTGACTTCTAGTTTCTTTTTATATTATAATAGAAAAATCAAATATACCTAAACTATCTAAATATATCCATAACGGAGATATGGTTCTCAAAAATTCTTTCCTTTTTATCTTTTTATGTTTCTCTTGAGTTCTATATTTGGGGGTCAAACTTTTTGTTTAGCTCTGGTCTTTTCCTCAGAAATATATTAAATTCATCTGTTTCATTGAATGTTCATCTTCTTCCCTGAAATAAAATGCTCAGTTTAGTGGGATATTTTATTCTTGGCTGAATTCTAAATTCCTTTGCCTTTTGGAATATCAGATTCCAGGCCCTTTAATACTTTAAAGTGGAAGCTGCAAGGTCCTGGGTAATCCTTATTGTAACTCCTTGATATTTGAAGTGTTTCTTTCTGGCTGCTTGTATTATTTTTTTCCTTTGTCCATTAGATATGAAATTTAGGCACACTTTTCCTTGGAGTTTTCATTAGGGGTCTCTGATAGGAGAGTGATCAGTGAATTCTTTCAATGCTTATTTTATCTTCTGATTCTAGGATATCAGGGCAGTTTACTTTGATGATTTTCTGAATGATAATGCCTAGGTTCTTTTTTCATCATGGTTTTCAGGAAGTCCAATAATCCTTAGATTTTTTCTCCTAGATTTATTTTCCAGGTCAGTTGTTTTACCAAATAGGTATTTCACATTTTCTTCTATTTTTTCATTTTTTTTGTTTGACTGATTCTTGATGTCTTATTGAGTCATTCATTTCCATTTATTTAGTTCTAATTTTTAGTGAATTATTTTCTTTATTTACCTTTTTTAGTTTTTTTTTTTTGTATTTGTCCAATTGAATTTTTAAATGAATTGTTTTGTTCGATGGATTTTTTTCCATTTCACAAATTGTTTTTCAAGGAATTGTTTTCTTTTCCCATTTCACAAATTCTGTTTTTCAGGGAGTTGTTTTCTTTTTCCATTTCAATTTTCAATAGTCAAGTCTATTTTGTAAGGAGTTATATGCTTTTTCCATTTCACTAAATCTATTTTGTATGACATTTTCTTCAGATAATTTCTGTATTTCCTTTTCCAAACCCTCTTGAAAAGTTTTCATTTCTTTTCCCTGTTTTTTTTCCTAGATTTCTTTTGAAATCCTTTTTCATTTCTTCCAAGAGAGCTTTGTGAGATGGGGACCAATTTATATCACCCTTTGGGACTTCACCTGGAAACAATGTGATCTCAGAGTTTGAAAACTGTTCTTCTCTTTCACCATAAAAAACTATCTTTGGCCAGAGTTTTTTTTTTTTTTTTTTGTTTTTGTTTTTGTTTTTTGTTTTTGGCTCAATTTTTTAAAAAGTTGAGGTCTGCTTTTAGTACAGGGAAGAGATTGTCCAAGCTTCCCCTACATGCTGTAGTTACTGTGCTGGGTAAGGGCTAACTGACTTCTGGTGCTGGGTGGGTGTGTCCAGGTTCTGTGAAATTCTGGCATTTGGGGGTTCACTCTTTGCCTTATGTGTTTGTATTGGGTTTCTTATAACTAGTCTGCTTATCTACTGTCTTGCAATCAGGGCAGAGTAGCCAACACTGCTGTAGATTCCTCCCAGGTGTGTGAAGCCCACACTATACCACACTGCCTGCACTGATGTTTGTGTTCAGCCTACTTGTGATTGACCCACCTCCCTCAATGCCCAATTGAAACAGACCTTTTCTGGGGATGTTAGAAATTATCCTCTGCTGATAATTTGTTATACTCCTGATATTCATGGATTCTGACACTCCAAAATTAGTTCAGAGGCTGGATTTGATGTTAGTGTGAGCTTTGTGGGAAGAGTTCAGAAAAAGACATGTGTCCTCTTTACCGTCTTAGCTTTGCCCCTCAGGCTCATTTTTAAAAATAAAAGCTTTTAGAGATTTTTTTCCTCTATAAACTGGCTCAAAATTCTCTTAAATCACTTTCTGTCAATCAAGGTAAATTGTGGAGAAGTATCAACATCCATTCAAGTAATTTGGGCTCTCTTAAACAGGAAATTTCAGACACCATAAGTTTAAAGCACTAGCTTCATACATTGAATGTATATACAAATTCTTTTTCTTAGACACTGAATTTTTCATGGTTTGCTTTCATCTTATGTGATACTAGAATAGCAGTCTTCTAGATTGTCCTGTTTTCTTCACTATCTGAACAGGGAATAGCCATGTGTAATCTTGATCATATCATTGAATCACCCTTTGCCTTAGAATTTTCATCTCTAAAATGGGAGGGCTAGACTAGTTGGCTTCTAAGAGACTTCTAGCTTTTGATATATGATCCTCATATTATAATTGAATCAAGAATTCCTCATAGAAAAGAATATTGCTATTCATATCAATCAATCAATCAGCATTTTCCAAGTACTTACTATATGAAAAGGCACTGCAGATACAAAGAATCAAAGAAAAAACAGAAAAACAGCATTTGCCCTTGAAGAACTTAATATTTTAATGGAAGTTTGAATGTCTCCCAAACATAATGAAAGATATGGTATGGAATTCCTCACCTACATGACTTATAGAACATTATAATGGTTAATTTCTGGTTAAACACAGAAAACCATTTCTGGAGGTGTCTGGGTAGCCTTTGTTTCAGTTCCATAATCACCACAGGAGTAGCTAGGTGCTGAAGTTCAAAATTCTTTATTGTCTGTTTCACTTGCTGCTCAGCTAGCTTTCTCATGGCCTTCAGTGTGGACTTGGTTTCAGTGGAGAAAATGCAGGAGGCCAGGTCCACCACCACAAGGCTGATAAAGATAGAAATGAATCTCTCTCTCTCCTTGACTTCGAGAGCTACAAACTGTTAAGCCATTAGAGTTGATAGACACAATAATTATCTAATTTGGCATGGTTCAATGATTGATTTCATCTTGGAAGGAGATGTTTTGGGCCGGAACTTGAAACAAGGTACTAAATACAACTGATAGACAATAATGCTTGTGTTCACACCTCTCTTGAAGTTCTTAGGGCCAGAGAGCACTCTGGGAGATAACCCAGAATCCCATTCTCTCCAGAAGGAGAGAGAATTGGGAAATCATATATATAGAAGAAGCTCTTAGAGCTTGGAAGAATTTCTCCAGAACATTGACTGCAGTTAGAGAGGAGAACTCTGGGAGGAAGCCCACAAGCCCTATCTTCAAGGCAAGAGACATTCATTGCATCTTCCACCTTGGTGCTGGCTGGAGGCTGAAGAAAGCAGAGGCAGAAGCAAAGAACAAAGCTGCAAGAGCTCTTGGAACCAAGCAGAGAGATAGGCCTCAACTAACCGGGCTATTTTGGAAGGAGAAAACAAACTTTTGCATTTCAGCTGGCTGCATTTTGGAGTAATTATTTACTTTCAACTGAAACTAAGGCTGCCTCCAGAAAACCTCTGCAAGAAGCCTTCTCCCCCAGAGAGAGAACCATTATTATTTTAAAGAAGAAGATCACCACATCCTCCAATCTGCTTGTCTTCTCTGGCTCTGAGTGAAACTGGCTCTGACCCTGGTTTATATGCTCTACACTGAGTATAAACCAATCATTATATCACTAGGAAACCATTATTTGTTGTAAGATCAAATCAATTATACTGAACTTAGAGAACTATTAATCACCATGCTAAACTAGATAACCATTGTCTTTATCAATTCCACTGACTTAACACCTTGTAAGAATCTTTGTGTTAGAGTTCTGGCCCATAACAGAACATGAATTCTATTTTTTGGGTCAGTGGGACACTTGAATAGCACATGGTAAGATAGTCCAGTCCTATACTCCCAGAGATGATTTTTCTCTATCACCTCTCATCTATTCTATTTATGGTCAAGAATGTAAATAAAATGACAAAATGAAAACATTTTGATGAATCCATGAAGATTTTAGAGGAGGAATATGGAAATAATACACTTTTAAGTTCAAGTATTTTGTTCTATGTTGCTTCTATAATGCGTGGAGCAGGACACCATTTATCCATGACAACAAAACTATAAAGGGAAAACAATCCACATTGTTTTGTTTCTCTATCAACTCTCTTCTTTTCCATTTATGGTCAAGAATATAAATAAATTGACAAAATGAAAACATGTTGATTAATCCATGAACATTTTTGAGGGGAAATATAGAAATATAGAAATAATAGAAATAATACACTTTTAAATCCAAGTTCTTTGTTCTATGTTGCTTCTATAATGTGCAGACCAGGAAAAAAATTATCCATGACCAGCAAAACCATAAAGAGAAAACAATCTACATTTTTTCAGTCATCTTTCATTGTATTAAATTCTTCTTGGAACTATTTTGGGTTTTCTTGGAAAGGATATTGAAATGGATTGCTATGTCCTTCTCCAGTTCATTTTACAGATGAGGAAACAGAGTAAACCAAGTAAATTTCCCAAGATCACAAAACTAGTAGGTTAAAATAATGGGAAATATATTGAATTTGGAGTCAATTTAATTAAAATAAACAGAAATTTCTACAAGTCCTACTATGTGCAGTTTTGGGCGAGGTCCTAGTCCTACAAAGAAAAAAAAAAGTGAGAAATGACTCCAACCTTCCACTAGTGTGCATTATACTGAGGATGAAACATGTACATAAAATATGTAAATAAAAGATAGTTTGAGAAAGGAGGAAATGCTAATAATTATGAAGATCAGGAAGCTTCTGGAGTCATGTCATTTTGATGAACCATTATGAAACTTAGAGAATCTAACAAGTAGAAGTGAGAAGAGTGTGGATTCCAAATTAAAGGGAGAGATTGCCTGTAAAAAGACATAGAGGGGGAAGCTGAAATGCCTAAAAATGAAGTAAGCAGCAAATTTATTTTTGGAATGACTGAGACAAAGGGATATAGCATGAAGTGCAATGAAAAGTTCCAGTATTTCTGAGATCTCTTAAAATGTAGTTGATCTTAAGTAGGTAAAAATTTTTCCATCTCAGCTTCCTATTTTCTCCCAAAGAAAGAGCATATTTGACAAATATAATTTTAAGATATTATCATTTAGAAGTATAGTGATTAAGAAACTTTAATTTGCAATATGACCCTAATTCAAATACAAGCTCTGCCACTAATTTACTATGTGTTGTTACTTAAGTCACTTGATCTCTTGTTTGATTTTCTTAACTTTTCAAATCATAAGAGGTTGGGAGGGAGCCAAGATGGTGGAGAAGGCACATGCGATTTTCTAAGCTCTTCTCTTACCCTCTTTATCAATATTATATCGAGTCTCAAAAATAGTCTTGACTGTGACAATTCATAAAGATTAGAAGTATAACAACTCACCAGTTAGAAGTATAACAACTCACCAGTTTGAGAAGTTAAGAGAGTTGCAAGAAGAAATAGACAAGAAAACTGTAATAGTGGGAGATCTCAACCTTGCACTTTCAGAATTAGACAAATCAACTACAAAACAAATAAGAAAGAAATTAAAGAGGTAAATAGGATATTAGAAAAATTAGGTATGTTAGATCTTTGGAGAAAATTGAATGGAGACAGAAAGGAATATACTTTCTTCTCAGCAGTTCATGGAACCTATTCAAAAATTGACCATATATTAGGACATAAAGACCTCAAATTAAATGAAAGAAGGCAGAAGTAGTAAATGCTTTCTTTTCAGATCATGATGCAATAAAAACTACATTCAACAAAAAGTTAGGGGTAAATAGACCAAAAAGTAATGGGAAACTAAACAATCTCATCTTAAAGAATGATTGGGTAAAACAACAAATTATAGATACAATTAATAATTTCACTCAAGATAATGACAACTATGAGACGTCATACCAAAATTTGTGGGATGCAGTCAAAGTGGTAATAAGAGGAAATTTTATATCCTTAGAGGCTTACTTGAACAAAACAGAGAAAGAGAGGATTAATGAATTGGGCTTGCAACTAAAAAAACTAAAAAAACCAAATTAAAACCCCCAATCAAATACTAAATTTGAAATTCTAAAATTAAAAGGAGAAATTAATAATATTGAAAGTAAAAAACTATTGAACTAATTAATAAAACTAAGAGTTGGTTCTATGAAAAGCCAATAAATAGATAAGCCTTTGGTAAATCTGATTAGAAAAGGAGGGAGGAAATGAAATTAGTAGTCTTAAAATGAAAAAGGGAGAACTTTCCACCAATGAAGAGGAAATTAGAGAAATAATAAGGAGTTATTTTGCTAACTTTATGCCAATAAATTTGATAACCTATGAAATGGATGACTACTCCAAAATATAGACTTCCAGACTAAAGAGGAGGAAGTAATTGTTTGAATAGTCCCATTTCAGAAAAGAAATAGAACAGGCAATTAAACAACTCCCTAAGAAAAATCCCCAGGACCAGATGGATTTATATGTGAATTTTACTCAAACATTTAAAGAACATCATTCCTAATATATATATAAATTATTTTATATAATAGGGAATGAAGGAGTCCTACTAAATTCCTTCTGTGACACAGACATGGTACTGATACCTAAACCAGGTAGGTTGAAAACAAAGAAAGAAAATTATAGACCAATCTCCCTAATGAATATTGATGCTAAAATCTTCAATAAGATATTAGCAAAAAGACATCAGAAAATCATCCCAAGGATAATACATTATGATCAAGTAGGATTTATACCAGGAATGCAGGGCTGGTTCAATATTAGGAAAACTATCAATTGGCCATATTAATAACCAAATTAACAAAAACCATATGATCATCTCAATAAATGCAGAAAAAGCATTTGATAAAATCCAACATCCATTCCTATTAAAAACACTTGAGAGTTTAGGAATAAATGGACTTTTCCTTAAAATAATCAGTAGTTTCTATTTAAAACCAGCAGTAAGCATCATATGTAATGGGGACAAACTGCAACCATTCCCAATAAAATCAGGAGTGACTCAAGGTGCCCACTATCGCCGTTACTATTTAATTTTGTATTAGAAATGCTAGCTTTGGCAATAAGACTTGAGAAAGAGATTTAAGGAATTAGAGTAGGCAATGAGGATACCAAATTATCACTCTTTGCTGATGATATGATGGTGTACTTAGAGAACCCCAGATATTCTACTAAAAAGTTATTGGAAATAATCCACCTTTACAAAGTTCGGATAAAAAAATAAACCCATAAATCATCAGTATTCTTATTATCACTAAAAATCCAACAGTTGATTAAAAAAGAAATTCCATTTAAAGTAACTACCAAGTATAAAATATAGGAATTTATGTGCCAAGGGAAAATCAGAAACTTTATGACCAAAATTACAAACCACTTTTCACACAAATTAAGTCTGATCTAACCAATTGGAAAAATATTAAATATTCTTGGATTGGGCAAGCAAATATAATAAAGATGACAATACTACCTAAATAATCTATTTGTTTCCTATAAACAGACTCCCCAAAACTATTTTAATGACCTAGAAAATAACAACAAAATTCATATGGAAAACAAAGGTCAAAATTTCAAAGGGAATTAATGAAAAAAAATCAAATAAATGGCTTAGCTGTACAGATCTAAAATTATATTATAAGGATTACCAAAACTATTTGGTATTGTCTAAGGAATAGATTAGTTGATCAGTGGAATAGGTTAGGTTCAAGGGAGTAAACAGTCAACAACTATAGCAACCTAGTCTATGACAAACCCAAAGACTCCAGCTTTTGGGGTAAGAACTTAATGTTTGACAAAAATTGCTGGGAAAATTGGAAACTAATTTGGCAATAACTAGGCATTGATCCACACTTAACACCATACACCAAGATCAGGTCAAAATGGGTTCATGACCTAGAGATTAGAATGAGATTCTAAATATAAAGAATGAGATTATAAATAAATTAGAGGAACACAGGATAGCTTACCTCTGAGACCTGTGGAAGAGGAAGGAATTTATGACCAAAGAAGAACTAGAGATCATTACTGATCACAAAATAGAAAATTTCGACTATACTAAACTGAAAAGTTTTTGTACAAACAAAACTAATGCAGACAAGATTAGAAGGGAAGCAATAAACTGGGAAAATATTTTTATAGTCAAAGTTTTTGATAAAAGCCTCATTCCCAAAATATATAGAGAATTGACTCTAATTTATAAAAAATCAAGCCATTCTCCAATTGATTAATGGTCAAAGGATATAAACAGACAATTCTCAGATGAAGAAATTGAAACTATTTCTAGTCATATGAAAAGATGTTCCAAGTCATTATTAATCAGAGAAATGCAAAGTAAGACAACTCTGAGATACCACTACACACCTGTCAGACTGGCTAGAATGACAGGGAAAGATAATGCGGAATGTTGGAAGGGATGTGGGAAAAACAGGGACACTAATACATTGTTGGTGGAACTGTGAATACATCCAATCATTCTGGCGAGCAATTTGGAACGATGCTCAAAAAGTTATCAAACTGTGCAAACCCTTTGATCCAGCAGTGTTACTATTGGGCTTATATCCCAAAGAGATCATAAAGAAGGGAAAGGGACCTGTATGTGCATGAATGTTTAACAACAATACTATATGATGATCAATTCTGAGGGACTTGGCCATCTTCAGCACTAATATGAACCAAATGAGTTCTAATGGAGCAGTAATGAACTGAACCAGCTATGCCCAGTGAAAGAACTCTGGGAGATGACTAAAAACCATTACATTGAATTCCCAATCCCTATATTTTTGCCCACCTGCATTTTGGATTTCCTTCGCTGGCTAATTGTACAATATTTCAGAGTCCAATTCTTTTTGCACAGCAAAATAACGGTTTGGTCATGTATACTTATTGTGTATCTAATTTATATTTTAATATATTTAACATCTACTGGACATCCTGCCATCTGGGGGAGAAGGTGGGGGGAAAGAGGGGAAAATTGGAATAAGAGGTTTGGCAATTGTCAGTGCTGTAAAGTTACCCATACAAATAACCTGTAAATAAAAGGCTATTAAATAAAAAAAAAAAACAAACAAAAAAACCCAAAAAATAAAATAAATAAATAAAAACAAATTATAAGAGGTTAAAATCAGATGTTCTAAAGTTGTTTCCAGTTGAAAATCTTATAATTTTTTAGAAATATTACTTACATTTGAGATAAAGCATTACATTGCTGCCCATAATATTTATTTATTAACATGCAATTTTATTTATTTTTTTATGGAAACACAGTGTATATTAAAATAAATATTAGGATGAAATATCTGGAAAGATGTTTTATCTTCTGCCCTTATGCCTATACTGTTTCTAAGACAATCAAAGCATCCTCCTTATCTTATCCAGACTCCCATAACTCTCTTTCTTCCATCTGGTATGAGGAAGACTTGCAGATTCATAGGCTAAACCATCATTATACTTGGTTGTTAGCTGAACATCAAGGAAGGATTTTAAATTGTTGAAACGTGTTTTTCTCAGTGGACCTTTCTCCAATCACAGACATCTTTGTCTCTATCAAATAATCTATGGTTAGCATAGTTTCATTCCCTTCCTAAAGACCCTGAAATCCTGGCTGCCAATGTACAGACCCTCTTCCCCATTTTTAACTCATTACTATCTCTTAGTGTAGTGAGTCTTGCTAGTACTGTTTTAAGAGAGACTATTGTTATTTTTTTTAAGTTTAAGCCTTTATTGCTTGAAAACTGGAAAATATAACTAAATATAACTTTATTTATTGTTCTGTGGATTGTCTAGACTTAAGAAACTGATGGAGAAAATGCTAATAATTCAGAGCAAACCTAAAAGTGTGTCATGCATACATTTCTTTTTTTTTTTCTTTTGTCCAAGAGAGGCAGTTGTTTGTTGATCATTAACAATATTCTCCTGCCACTAGTACCACTTATCTCCTGCAATCTTCCTCCAAAAAATGTGTCACTTCAGATTTTTTTACCCTTTCAACTATACCATCTGGAATGACTATTCCATAATTAATAAACTTCCTTTCACATTAAACACCTTTCTTTTTAACTCTTTCTATCTTCTAGCTCTCAAAAATATATATATGAAGTGCATTAACAACCTTAGTTTCTTATCTTTCTTGGATACTTATAATCATCTTCTACCTGATATCTTAGCCTCAAGTCTCTTTCCACTCCAATCTATCTTGCATTCAGTTGCCAGAGAAATTTTTCTAAAATATCAGTCTAATTCTGTCTTATCCCTGCTTAATGAGCTCCAGTTTTTGTCTACTACTCCCCAGTATTTTGGTAGGCATTTTTAAGCTGTTGTAATCATATTTTTCTCCTCCAGTTTTCCTCTACATTACTTTAATCCCCCTTCCCTGTGATGCAGGTATACTGGCCTTCATACTTCACTTCAAACAGTACAACATATTTTGAACATCTGGGCTTTTGTGCAGACTGTTCTGCACTATCACCTCCACCTTTTGCTTTTGCTATCTTCCTTCAAAACTTGACTCAAATTCTATCTTTTGCAAGAGGCCTCTTCTGATCTCTTTGCTGCTAGTATCTTTATTGTTGTCCTATCTATGAACTGTCTTTTTCTTCCATTAGAATATAAGTTCTTTATGCTCAAGAAATTATCAAACTGCATACCCTTTGATCCAGCAGTATCTCTAATGGACCTGTATCCCAAAGAGATCTTAAAAAAGGGAAAGGGATCCACATGTGCAAAAATATTTGTGGCAACCCTTTTTGTAGAGGCAAGAAACTGAAAAATGAGTGGATGTCCATCAGCTAGAGAATGGCTAAATAAGTTATGGTAGAATGTTATGGAATATTATTGTTCTATAAGAAATGATCAGTAGTCTCATTTTAGAGAGGCCGGGGGAGACTTACATGAACTGATGCTAAATGAAATAAGAAGAACTAGATTTTTGTACATGGCAACATCAATGTTATAGGATGATCAATTCTGTTGAATGTGACTCTTTCCAAAAATGAGATGATTGATATCGGTTCCAATGATCTTGTGATGAAGAGAATTATCTGCACCCAGAGAGATAGGTCTATGGGAACTGAATGTGGATCACAACATAACATTCTCACTCTTTTTGTTGTTCTTTTCTTGCATTTTGTTTTCTTACTCATTTTCTTTCCCTTTTGATCAGATTTTTTTATGCAGCAAGAGAATTGTATAACTAAGTTTGGATTTAACACATATTTTTATATGTTATACATTTGATTGCTTGTCATCTAGGGGAGGGGCTGGGGGAAGGAGGGGAAAATCTGAAACACAAAGCTATGCAATGGTCAATGTTGAAAAATTATCCGTGTATATGTTTTGAAAATAAAAAACCTTTAAAAATAAAAAAAATAAGGAAAACAATTTTAAAAAAGAATATAAGTTACTTTATGGTTGAAACTTTTTTCTTTTTGCACTCTTGGTCAAGCTATTTAACCATTCTCTAACCATAACTAGTTTCCTAACAAGAAAAATTAATTCCTTAACCATAAAGTCACTTGTATTTATAAACTGTTGATCCTAACATCAAGAATATATATATATATATAATATATTTTTTACGAGATAAGTACATTTCCTTAGTGTTCTAAGATGTTCTTCAGAATGACCAACACACACACATACACACACACAATTTTGCATTATATATATATATGATGTCTGCAAATGAGTATGAATTATTTATAAATAAGAATCTTTTTTCTTAAGTTTTCACATTATTTCATCAAATTGTGTTAAATGGGGACTCAGTCTTAGTGTTTAATAGAAAAAAATAGTGATAATAGATATAAAAGCACGCCAAAATAAAAGCAACTCATCTAAAGTGATCTTGAAAAGAAGACAAAGGCTAAATGAGAATAAAGTCTAAAGAGAATGTCTGGGCATAACTCTAGGTTAAAGCAGAAAATCTAGTAGCAAGATCATAAAGCAAGAGATGGGATATCAATGAGAAAATAATCTATAAAAAGAAATTGATAAATTAATAAAAATTTTGAAGTAAAAGCAAATAAGTAGAAATTTTTAAAAAATTCCAAAATAGTACAGAATAAAAACGTAAGCTTTATTTTATAAAATAAACTTAAAGACTAAAAATAGAAAGTTGTACACAAATTACGATTCTTAAAAAAATCAATAAAACAAACAAAATAGGGATTTAAAAGCATATAATGGAAGCTATCTCTAAAAATAATAGACATTCTAGAAAAGGAATAACAGGTTTGGAATTTGAAATTAGAAATATGGAAAAAAATAGAATGAATATATTCTACAGGCAACATCATTGGAAGAATGTATGAGTTCTTTGCAAGTCAAACAAATGACCTTGAATTAATTTAGCTGTCTGAAATAATTTATGGATTGCTGTTCTTTGAGAAAAAATGATGAATATTACAGCATAAATAGCATGATATGAAAATAATACAGTAACAATAAAATTGCCTGGAAATATTGACAAAAGAAGGTGAAGTTCAAGATAGTAGAATATACAATTTGCCAATTGAAAGAAAGCTTAAATTTGGGTCAGTTAGAGATAATTAAATTTTATAATTTCACTATATAATAGAAACAAGTTTAGACAATTAAGAGAAAGACCTTCAATTGTAGTTAAGTTTTAATAACTTCAAATTATATACATCATCTTAATATAAACTTGCAACATGCTGATAAGTCATTTTTTATTTCATTAGGGCTGTCTTCTCATTTAGTTAAGATTACACATATATAAGCACCTAGTCATATATTTGTTTATGTTTTTCTCTTACTTTGTCTAGTAATTAGTGATTTTTCTCATTTAGTTAGCACTTGCATAACCAGCATACATTCTCACTATGACTACATTCAAAGCCTCTATGATTTAGTAGATACTTATAGAGCTTGTGTTTCTCTGTCATTGTCTTTAAGAAATCAGAACACCTCTATTCAATGGCGGTATCCCTGAAGAGCATTTTATATATGCATATATATGAAAATATTCATATATTTAGTACATGATATTTTCAGTTTCATATATGAATAACATACTTACTTATATACACATTATATATGGCCAATAAACCATATGCTCCTTGAGGGCAGGGAATTTTTTTTTTTAAATTTCTGTAGCCTTAGCACCTAACAAAGCAATTTTCTGCATGGAAAGCAAAGAAATGTACATAAATAATCTATCCCTTCCTTTTTTTTTCTGGTTTTGGAAACAGTTCTGCCCTAGAGGTAGCAGAAATGGGTTGCTATTCATTTTCTTCTTTGACAGTTCTGAATATTTAGGAAAATGACTTGTGAAAACACCTGTACCCTTTGTCCCAATTCCTATTTTTAAACCCATTTTCAGCAGTGGGACAAGATTGGGTAGTTTAGGGGAATACGAAAATAAGATGAGTGAGTAAATATATGGGGTTAGGAAGGGAGATGATAGACTCGAGGCTCATCTTACTCTGTGATTGATAGCTCCAGCTTTATTGGTACAGGGGGAGCTGTCAGAGTGGCCAGAGTTAAAAAACAGCTGTTCATTGTGCACTCCTTAAACAGCATCTTCTATTGCCCTTCAGGCAAACCAGGTGGCTGAGGTTTTCAGTGGCAGCTTCTGCCCCTGATTCTGCCCTGGCTGGTCTTGCTATGCCTCCCGAGGGGTATATCCCATTAGCTTAAAAATTTTTTTCTCTCCCCTAAACAAACAAATAAGACAACCAAAAAACCTCTGGAAAATGATTCCTTAACTATTCAAAATAAGAATACAGATTCCCACAATGAAGCATGTGTACACAGATATGTGGGTGGGGGAGCAGGGCGACACACACACACACACACACACACACACACACACACGAAAACAAAACAAACTGTTAGGGAAGAAAAGCTCAGATGTAATTGTGCAGGTGCAGGCGTTGGGAAGCTGCCAGGTCATACTGGTGCCATAGGTTTTGCATTAACACTTGTTAGACTTGAGAAAGTTTTGCAGACTATAACACTTCTACTTTCTCTTCATCTGTATATTTGTCTGTCTGTCTGTCTCTTTTTCTTTCTATTTCTCTGTCTGTCACTCTCTGCCTCTTTCTTTCTCTCTGTGTCCCTTTGCCCCTCAACATAAAACCTCCCATCCTACAAATACCCTAATGTTTGCCACTTGATAGAGAATTTCAAAAAGGAACGAATAATATACTGGCTATTTCCTCAACTGAAAGATTCCCCAGATGGAATGTAAGTGATGACTTCCACTTTTTTCCAGTATCAAAAGCTAAAAGAAACCTCAAATAGCAATGTTTTTTAAATATCTTATTTCTCAGAGGAAGAAGCTATAGCCCAAAGAGAGAGTCACTAGCTCAAGGTAACAGACACCAGGGAGGCATCTTTAGATTCAAACACAGTTCTTTAACTCCATATTTAGTGTTCTTTCCATGCTGCCTTATATCATGGTCAATAAAATCACCTACTGCACTGAATGTTGAATGAACTGTGTTCAATTCATGAAACAAATTTTTAATAATTGTGAAACTCTAAAGTAATAATCATCACAATAATTTAGTACTTGATAAAATATAGATCAATAGAATAGGTATTTACTCGCTCATCTTATTCTCATATTTCCCTAAGTCTCTGGTTAATAGTTTATTTCTTTGATCTTTCACTGAATCTCTGATTTCACCATCACTGGTACTGCCACCACCTATAAAGTTCCAATGCTACCCTCATCTCTACTGGTTTCTCTTGTGAATTTCTATCTTATTTAAAATAAAACCTCTATGAATGCTCTATTTAATGTTCTGGAATTTTTCCTTAAGTTCTTTGTTTATTAAGAATCAAAATAATGCCTTCTCTGTGTAGCTGCATGGTTGTTGTGATAATCCAATGAAATAATGTCAATAACTGTCTCTTGGTACAGATGAGTGAACTGATGTCAAAGTTAGGAATTTCATTCTCAGGGATGTCTAACATCCTAAGGTACTACATTCAATTAATCAAATGATTTTTCCATTGTATCACATTATATTTTGCACTATCTAAAATTGCTTGATAATCCAGAAAGTTCTAAAGAAATATATAACTCAAACTGTACTCTAAAGTAATAATCATCACAATAATTTAGTATTTGCTAAAATAGATCAATAGAATAGATTAAAATCACAATATGTAAAGTAAATATATAGTAATATAGAGTTTGATGAATCTTAAGACCTAAATTGCAGAAATGAGGTTCTGCTTTTTCAAAAAGTAGTTGCTAGAAAAATCTGAAATCATTCTAATAGAAATTAGATTTTTGTTAGTAAGACACAAAAAGCTACAAAAGAATATATGTCATAGCTACAAAGAGTTACATTATACACAAATTAGAGGATCAAGGAAAAATATCTTTCACAACATATAGAAAGAGGGTTTATGATTAGAGAAGGTTTAAGGAGGATCATAGGAGATAAAATTTATGTGCTCTTATAATAATTTGAAATGCAAAAAATGCAATTAAAATCAGGATAATCTTTAACTGGAAGAAATGTTTGTAGCAGGTTTCTCTGATAAAATAATTATATCTAAGATATATAAAGAACATATTCAATTTATGCTATTTATTTATCCCCAAATAAATAAATGGACTTGAAATATGAACAGCTGTTCTCAAAGCCAAATTAAAAATCCTGCTAATCATGGAAAATTAGAAAAATCCATACCTACTTGATTGGGAAAGATCATCAGTAAGTCAGCAAATAAATATTTGTTAAACACCTACTACTAGCTAGATACTGTATTAATCACTGGGAATACAGATATGAAAAATAAAGACAAGCTTTGGTTTGAATGATTTGGAATCTAATGGTAAAATGCAATACAGATAAGAAGTGACAAAGTACTTGACAAGGCAGTAATGATGGAGAAGATGGAGGAGTACAGTCACTTTGGAATTGGGACTAGTGCAAGACAGATAAATGAAAAAACTGTTGGTACAGTTTTAAATTAGTTTAACCATTCTGGAAAGCAATTTGGAATACATCTTCAAAAATTAATGAATTGTATATACACTTTCACCTACTGAAGCTATTAATATGTCTATACACTAAAGATATCAAAAGGAAAGGGGGGATAGTCTTATCTACAAAAAAATTTTCATTAGATCTTTGATTACGGAATTGTCAAGGAAGGGGCTTTACATCAAGAAGTAATAACTGAATATGTTTCATGAATGCAATGGAATGCTATTATACTGTAAGAAATGATGAAATGGGTTATTTTAGAAACAAAAACCTGCAAAAAATCATATGGATTGTGGTAAAGTCGAGTGAGCAGAAAAGGTTAAAAAAAAACACAAAAAAATCTCAAAACCCCCCCTAAAAAGTCTTTATAAAAAACAAAAACAAAACCAAAAAACTCTACAAAAGACAACTTTGAAAGTTTTAAGAACTCTGGTCAACATAATGACCAATTACCACTACAGAAATCTATGATACAACATGCTAACCACCTTCTGATTGAAGGGTAAAGGCTTAGTAGTACAAAATTAAATATACATTTTTAGATATGATAATAAGTATATTTATTTTGTTTGGCTGTTTATTAACTAACATGACATTTTTTCTCCTTTTTTTTTATTTGGGTGAGGTATTAAAGGGGGAGAAGAGAACTATATATATATATATATGTATATACAGGGGGGGCAAAAAATAAAAAGGAAATAATAGAGGATAATTGAAATCTATTAGTGAATGAATAGAATTTAAAAATTATACATTCAGAAGCAGAGATGAGATAGCTTTGAAATTAATATACATTCATTAAATGCATTGTAGCATAATTGAGATTCTCAGATCCCAGTTCTTTTACTTTTACTGTTCTGATTTGTATATCTGCATAATTGAGATTCCCATTTTTATTTGTAATTCTCTTTTACTTTTACTGTTCTGCTTTGTATATTAAAATGCCACCTTTCTAGTTTTTCTGTATTCAAAAAATGTGAGGATGATTTAGGCATACATATAAAACCACCATTGACTTGATTGCACAAAAAAATTTGATGATATTGATGATAAAGAATAAGAAATCACAGAGCATTAAAGGGAGAGTCTAAGAGAATAAATAATAAAGGGGAGCAAGGTGCATTTTCACTTTCTCTCCAGGACCTTTCCCATGTATTTGGTGGGACAGGGGCTAGAGTATTAGATCTGAAATTAGGAAAACCTGAGTTCAAATCTGAAATTAAGAAAACCTGAGTTTAAAATAGTCAATGACTATAGAAATCTAGTATTTGACAAACCCAAAGACCCCAGCTTTTGGGATAAAAATTCACTATTTGACAAAAACTGCTGGGAAAATTTGAAACTAGGCATTGACCCACACCTACTATTGTAAAACAAGATAAAGTTGAAATGGCTTGATGATCTAGACATAAAGAATGATACTATAAACAAATTAGAAGAACATAGGATAGTTTACCTCTCAGATCTGTGGAGGAGGAAGGAATTTGTGACCAAAGAACAACTAGAGATCGTTATTGATCACAAAATAAATAACTTTGATTATGTTAAGTTAAAAAGTTTTTATACAAACTAATGCAGACAAGATTAGAAGGGAAGCAAGAAACTGGGAAAATATTTTTACATTCAAAGATTCTGATAAAGTCCTCATTTCTAAAATTTATAGAGAAAGGACTCAAATTTATAATAGTTCAAGCCATTCTCCAATTGATAAATGGTCAAAGGATATGAACAGACAATTTTCAGGTGAAGAAATTGAAACTATTTGTAGTCATATAAAAAGGTGCTCCAAATCACTATGGATCAGAGAAATGCAAATTAAGACAACTTTTAAATACCACTACACACCTGTCAGATTGGCTAACATGACAGAAAAAGATAATGACAAATGTTGGAGGGGATGTGGGAGACATTAATATCTTGGTGGAACTGTGAATGGATCCACCCTTTCTGGAGAGCAATTTGGAACTATGCTCAGTTATCAAACTGTGCATACCCTTTGACCTAGCAGTGTTTCTATTGGACTTATATCCCAAAGAGATCTTAAAGGATAGAAAGGAACCCACATGTGCAAAAATGTTTATGACAGCCCTTTTTGTAGTGGCTAGAAAGAGGAAACTGAGTGGGTGCCCATCAGTTGGAGAATGAATAAGTTATGGCATATGAATGTTATGGAATATTATTGTTCCATAAGAAACAACCAACAGGATAGTTTCAGAGAGCCCTGGAGAGGCTTACATGAACTGATGTTAAGTGAAATGAGCAGAACCAGGAGATCATTATACATGGCAACAACAGGACTATATGAGGATCAATTCTGATGGACGTGGCTCTCTTCCACAATGAGATGATTCAAACCAGTGCAACTTGTTCAGTGATGAAGAGAGTCATATACATCCAGAGAGAGAACCATGGGAGCTGAGTGTGGACCACAACATAGCATTCTCACTTTTTCTGTTGTTTGCTTGAATTTTGTTTTCTTTCTTAGTATTTCTCCTTCTTGATCCAATTTTCTTTACGCAGCAAGATAACTGTATAAATATGTATACATATGTTGGATTAAACATATATTTTAACATATTTAACATGTATTGGACTACCTGCCATCTAGGAGAGGGGATGGAGAGCAAGAGAGGATAATTTGTAACAGAAAGCTTCGCAAGGCTCAATGTTGAAAAATTATCTATGCATATGTTTTGTAAATAAAAAGCTTTAATAGAAAAAAAAAAAAGAAAACCTGAGTTCAAATTTGTTTTTATACATTTACTAGCTATGTGATTCTGGCCATGTTACCTAACCTCTGCTTTGTTTGCTTCAGTTTACTCTTCTCTAAAATGGAAAAAGCAATAGCACCTACATTAGCACAGTCCTCAATGTATAGTAGATGTGATGTAAATGTTTATTCCCCTCCAATTTCTTTGCTAATCTCACAAATGTAATTATTTTTGAAGATATAGGTAATATTTTGATGGAAGTCTGTAGTGTTCTCTTCTCTAAATTATACATTGTTTTCTGGGAGCAGGTTTCTTGGGGAGGTTCTAGGGGCAACCTTCCTTTCAGTTCAGAGTAATAATCACCTCAAATACAGCCAGGTGTTAAAATTCCAGTCCTTTATTGTCTCTTCCAAAATAGCCCAGTTAACTTTCTTAGAGGCCTATCTCTCTCCTTGGTTCTAAGAGCTCCTGTTGCTTGTCCTTTGCCTCTGCCAACTTCAGCCTCTAGCTTTCTCTGACTCCAAAGCCTCCAGCCAGCACAAAGGTTGGAATGAATCTGTCTCCTCCTCTGAGAGCTTCTAGTGGGCTCCTGTGTCTGGCTCTGAGAGCTTTTTGCTTATATGCTGTACACTGAGTATCCATCAATCATTATATTACTAGGAAACCATTATTTGTTGTAGGATTAAATCAATGCTAAATTAGATTTAACCATTGTCTCCTCAATCCATTTAGTACCTTGTTTCAAGTTCTGGCCCATAAAATCTCCTTGTAGGATCAGTTCAATTCTACTGTCTTAGTACCTTGTCAGAATCATAACAGAAGTCCAAAGTTATAACATTGTTATGGGGGAATCACACCTCAAGGAGGCTAGGAGATAGAAGCAATTTGATAGAAAGAAATTCCTGTCAAGGGGAATTTATTTAATATGGGATAGCAAAATTAGATGGCTCAATAAGAAAGGGTGGTCAGCATTGTAATATAATACAAATGGATAGGATTGCATTGACAGATATTGGGGAGAAGAGAACAGGAAGTGGGTTTGGGGGATAGTTATCTCCTATTTGACGACTTTTTGATTAATATAAATATGGGTTTGGTAAAGAAGGAGATTCCATATATAGCAATGAGTGCCATTTTCTCATGGGTCAGGAATATCATTAATATTTTCAAGGAGTAAATAAAAATTTGAACTTAAATGCACAGCATGTCAGGGGCAGAGCCAAGATGGCAGAGAGGATGCACTATCTTCTTAAACTCTTCTTTTATCTCAATCTATTTTGATGAAATTCAGCCTCGAAATTAGTGCTTGACTGTCAAAACCCACAAACATTGGGAGTAAAACACATTACCAATCAAAGAAAATCTTGAAATTCGCTAGAAAAAGGTCTGTTTTTGCTTGTGGGCAGAGATGGCTAATCCAAGTGCATTGTCAGGCAAGTTGGCAGGGAGAGCCTGGAAAAGAGCTCATGCTAAGCAGACTGGAGGGGAGCAGGGTGTGGCCTTTGCTGGTGGAAAAGCTGCAGGGAGAATCTTCCACAGTGTGGCTACTTTGCCCTGACAGCAAGCCAGTAGATCAGCAGAGAAGCTATAAACACAGGGGGTAAAGATTATAATTCAAAAATGCTAGATTCTATAGGGACCTGGCCACACCACCCAACACCCAGAGTGACTCTGTGATTGCAGTAGCTGGTCCCAGTGCAGCCTTTCTGCTGCTGCTGATTTCAGCACAACTGTTAATCCCAGCACAGCCAATGGGTGCTGCCCACTGCCCCTTCACTACCACTTCTTGTTGTCTGTAGAGGCAGCATGGAAATACTCCACTGCCCCTGATAAGCAAACTGTAGGGGTTTTTTTGTTGTTGTTGTTGTTTTGTTTTTTTTCTTCTTTAAAATGAGCAAAAAAGCAAATCTGGCTCTAAGTATTGATAGCTTCTATATGTAAACATAGCAGACTTCAAACCCTGAGGAGATTAAAAACAGTTTGTCTCTAGATCCAAAGGTGGATCACACAAGGCTCTCATACAATCTTATTAATTATCTTAAAAGAGAACTAGAAGAAAAATGTGGAAAGGAAAGGAAAGCTTTACAAGAGGGTCAGGATAAATCAAGTTACTCATTAAAAGATAGAGTGGATAAAAAAAAATCATCTCCCTGAAAAATAGAATTTCCAAATTGGAAAAGATAAACAACTCCCAGGAAAAAAGTAGCTGTGAATTGGAAAAGATAAACAATTGCAAGGAAAACAGAATTTGTGAATTGGAAAAAGAAATTAATTCTTAAAAAAAAAATCCCATAGATAAAAAGCCTTTGTACAAACAAAACTAATGCAACCAAGATTACAAGGGAAGCAACAAACTGGGAAAACATTTTCAGAGTTAGAAGGTTCTGATAAAGGCCTCATTCCCAAAATATATAGAGAATTGACTCTAATTTATAAGAAATCAAGCCATTCTTCAATTGATAAATGGTCAAAGGATATGAATAGACAATTTTCAGATGATGAAATTGAAGCTATTTCCATTCATATGAGTGTTCTAAATCACTATTGATCAGAGAAATGCAAATTAAGACAACTCTGAGATACTACTACACACCTGTCAGATTGGCTAAGATGACAGGAAAAAAATAATGCTAAATGTTGGAGGGGATGCGGGAAAATTGGGACACTGATGCATTGTTGGTGGAGCTGTGAGCGAATCCAACCATTCTGGAGAGCAATCTGGAATTATGCCCCAAAAGTCATCAAACTGTGCATACCCTTTGATCCAGCAGTGCTACTACTGGACTTATACCCCAAAGAGATACTAAAGAAGGGAAAGGTACCTGTATGTGCCAAAATGTTTGTGGCAGTCCTGTTTGTAGTGGTTAGAAATGAATGGATGCCCATCAATTGGAAAATGGCTAGGGAAATTGTGGTAAATGAATGTTATGGAATATTATTGTTCTGTAAGAAATGACCAACAGGATGAATACAGAGAGGCTTGGAGAGACTTGCATGAACTGATGCTAAGTGAAATGAGCAGAACCAAAAGATCATTATATACTTCAATGATACTGTATGAGTATGTATTATGATGGAAGTGGATTTCTTCAACAATGAGAAGATCTAACTCACTTTCAATTGATCAATGATGGACAGAAGCCGCTACACCCAAAGAAAGAACACTGGGAAATGAATGTTTGCATTTTTGTTTTTCTGCCTGGGATATTTTTACCTTCTGAATCCAATTCTTCCTGTGCAACAAGAGAACTGTTCGATTCTGCACACACATATTGTATCTAGGATATACTGTGACATATTTAACATGTATAGAACTGCTTGCCATCTGGGGGAGGAGGTGGAGGGAGGGAGGGGAAAAGTCAGAAGTGAGTGCAAGGGATAATGTTGTAAAGAATTACCCAGGAATGGGTTCTGTCAATAAAAAGTTATAATTATTAAATAAAAAAAAATCCATAGAACAAAACAACTCATTTAAAAGCTCAATTGGACAAATACAAAAAGAAATAAAAATTAAATGAAGAAAATAATTCATTAAAAATCAGACTTGAAAAATAGATCTAGGAGAGATCATCTGAGGATTATTGGACTCCCTGAAAGTCATGATAAAAAAAAGATCCTAGACAGTATTTTTCAGGAAATCATCAAAGAGAACTACCCAGATGTTATAGAAACAGAAGGCAAAATAGACTGAAAGAATTCATCAATCACCTACTGAAAGAGATCCCAAAATCAAAACTCCAATAATTATTGTGGCTAAATTCCAGAACTATCAGACTAAGGAAAAAATACTACAAACAGCCAGAAAAAAAATTCAAATACTGAGGAGCTACAATAAAGATCACTCATGATCTAGCAGCATGCACATTAAAGGATCAAAGGGCCTGGAATCTGATATTACAAGAGGCAAAAGAACTTGTTATGCAGCCAAGAATAAATTACCCAGCCAAACTGAGCATTTTCTTCCAGGGAAGAAGATGGAGATTCAATGAAATAGGTGAATTCCATTTATTCCTAATGAAAAAACCAGAGCTAAACAAAAAGTTTGACCTCCAAATATAGGACTCGAGATAAAAAGAACTCTTGAAAACTGTATTTCTATTATGAGTATACATAAAGAATACATGAATAATTTGATTTTACTGTTATAGTAAAAAAAAGGTAATAGATGTGGAAAGGAGATTGTTCCAGATAAAGGGAAAAGTGGAGGTAAAAAGAGGAAACTACATCTCACAAAGAGGCAAAGGAAACCTATTATATATGAGGGAAAGAAGGAAGGGGGATGAACATTGTGTGAATCTTACTCTCATCAGATTTGGCTCAAAGAGGAAATATTAGACATAATTGGTTTACAAAGAAACTTCTCCCACCTTATTGAAAAGTGGGAGGGGAAAAGCAAAAAGGGAAGGATTAGGGTAAATAGAAGGGAATACAGAAATAGTAAGGAAAAGGTTAAAGAAAAGGGGAGGGATATCAAGGGGGAAAGAGGGGCTTTAAAGAGGGAGGGCTGTGGGAGGAAAGTGGTGTTCATAAGGCTGATATTAGAGAGGAGGGTAATGGGGAAAGGAAAGACAAAAGCAGAATTTGGGGATAATAAGATGGCAGGAAATACAAAATTAGTAGTTTTAACATAAATGTGAATAGGTTAAACTCCCCCATAAAGCAGAGATGGATAGCAGACTGGATTAAAAGCCAGAATCCTACAATATGTTGTTTACAGGAAACACACTTGAAGCAGGGTGATACATAAGAATAAAGGTAAAAGCCTGGAGCAGAATCTATTACGCTTCAAGTGAAGTAAAAAAAAAGCAGGGGTAGCCATCCTTATGTCAGATCAAGTAAAAGCAAAAATTTATATAATTTAAAGAGATAAGGAAGGGCACTATATCTTGCTAAAAAGTAGCATAGATAATGAAGCAATATCAATACTAAACATTTATGCACCAAGTGGTATAGCATCTAAATTCCTAAAGCAGAAGTTAAGAGAGATGAAAGAAGAAACAGACAGCAAAACTTATGATAGTGAGAGATCTCAATCTTGCACTCTCAGAACTAGATAATCAAACGACAAAATAAATAAGAAATTGAAGAGGTAAATAGAACACTAGAAAAGCTAGGTATGATAGATCTTTGGAGAAAACTGAATGGAGACAGAAAGGAGTACACTTTCTTTCCAGCAATTCATGGCATCTATACAAAAATTTACCATATATTAGGACATAATGACCTCAAATTCAAATGCAGAAAGGCAGAAATAGTAAATGCATCCTTCTCAGATCACAATGCAATAAAAATTACATTCAATAAAAAGCCAGGGGAAAATAGATAAAAGTAATTGAAAACTAAATAATTTCATCCTAATGACTATTTGGATGAAACAGCAAATCATAGACACAATTAATGATTTCACCCAAGAGAATTACAATAATGAGATGTCATACCAAAATGTGTGGGATGCAGCCAAAGGTTGTAATAAGGGGAAATTTATATCTATAGGGGCTTACTTGTATAAAATAGAGAAAGAGAAAATCAATGATCTAGGATTAAAACTATTAGAATAATTGACTATATCAATAACCAAATTAACAAAAACCATATGATCATCTCAATAAATGCAGAAACAACATTTGATAAAATCCAACACTCATTCCTATGAAAAACAGTAAAGAGTATAGGAATAAATAGACTTTTTCTTATAATAATCAGTAGCATCTATTTAAAACCATCAGTAAGCATCATATGTAATGGTGATAAACTGGAACCATTCCCAATAAAATCAGGAGGGAAACAAGGTTGCCCACTTTCACCATTACTATTCAATATTATATTAGAAATGCTAGCTTCAGCAATAAGAGATGAAAAAGAAATTAAAGGAATTAGAGAAGGTAATGAGGAAACCAAATTATCACTTTTTGCAGATTATATGATGGTATATCTAGAAAACCCCATAGATTCTACTAAAAAGCTATTACAAATAATCCACAACTTTAGCAAAGTTGCAGGATACAAAATAAATCCACATAAATCATCAGTATTTTTATACATTACTAATAAAATCCAATAACAAGAGATACAAAGAGAAATTCCATTTAAATTAATTGTCGATAGTATAAAATGTTTGGGAATCTATCTGCCAAGAGAAAGTCAGGAACTATATGAACAAAACTATAAAACACTTTCAATACAAATAAATTCAGATCTAAGCAATTGGAAAAATATTAAGTGCTCCTGGATAGGTTGAATGAATATAATAAAGATGATAATACTACCTAAACTAATCTTTTTGTTTAGTGCTATACCAATCAAACTCCCAAAAAATTATCTTACTGACCTAGAAAAAATAACAAAATTTATCTGGAAGAACAAAAGGTAAAGAATTTCAAGGGAATTAATGAAAAAAAAATCAAATAAAGTTGGCCTAGCTGTACCAAATCTAAAACTATATTATAAAGTAGCAATTACCAAAACCATTTGGTATTGGCTAAGAAATAGACTAGTTGATCAGTGGAATAGGTTAGGTTCACATGACAAAATAGTCAATAACTATAACAATCTATTGTTTGACAAACCCAAACACCCCAAATTTGGGGATAATAATTCATTATTTGACAAAAATTGCTGGGAAAATTGGAAATTAGTATGGCAGAATCTAGGCACTGAGTGCCTCTGTGCTCTTTGTAGCCAGTTGGCAGGACAGCTACAAGTCCACACACCTATCCCTGTTCAGTAGAGGAAGCTGGTAACCTCCTGGCCCTGAAGGCAGACTCTACAGGCTTTAAAAAATGAGTAAAAAAATCAAAAGGACAATCGATAGCTTCTATACAGAAAGAGTGCAGCTTTTCAACTCTGAGGAGACTAATAGGAAGCAGTCTCCAGACAATTGTTGGTCCCCAATACAGAAGGCTCTCCCAGAATAGACTATTAAAAACATTAAAAGAGGACAGATGGGCGGAGCCAAGATGGTGGAGAAGGCACATGCGACTTTCTAAGCTCCTCTCATTCCCTTCATAACCAACTATTTAATTCAGCCTCAAAAATAGCTCTTCACTGCTTAAATTCATCAAGATCAAAAGCACTACTATTTACCAGCTGAAGTCAATCTGAAAGATCACCAGGAAAGGTTTGTCCTGAGGGGCCAAGAATAGACTAGCACAGGCAGCAAGAGACTAGCAGACCAAGGGTGGGGGTGATCTCTGTGGCTAGAGAAGTTATAGAGATGACTCTGCTATAGGCTAACTGCTCTGCCTTGATTACAAAGCAGTAAACTGGCAGAGAAATAAAACAGAGGGTACTCTAAAAAACGCCAGAGCCTATCAAGATCTGGCTGTAACTACTCAAACCCGGAAGTGACTCATGCAGACTATAACGCAGCCCTACAGCCACATCCTGCAGTTTGGGGCTTCTGCAGGGGCAGTTACAAACCCACATGGAAGGGGGGCACAGCCTGGGCAGCCTCTAATCGGCACAGTGTGGGGCTCGGCCTGGGGCAATAGAACTTCCCCAGCAGGACTGTGCCTCCCAGGGCAGAGACACTTCCAGTCCCTGCTAGTCCATTCATTGCTAATACCCACAGCCCCTGGCCAGGATTTGGCTTGGGGTAGTAAAACTCTCACTACTCAGCATCTAGCCCTAAGGCAGTCGTTATCCCCCACAGTTGGGGTTCTTTGCAGGGCACTTTCTCAGCTCTGCCCTGCAGGCCTGAGTTACCTCCGATTGGGGAATTCTTTCCCAGAGCACTCCAGTACCTCACTGCTTTTTGTAGCTGGGTGGCAGGACAGCTACCTGACAATACACCTTTCACTGCTCTGCAGAGGAAGCTGGGTAACCTCCTGGCCCTAAAGGCAGACTCTACAGGCTTTAACAAAATGACTAAAAAAATCAAAAGGAGGATTGATAGTTTCTACTCAGAAAGAGAACAGCTTCTCAACCCTGAAGAGACTAATAGTAGATAGTTTTCAGATAATTGTTGGTCCCCAATACAAAAGGCTCTTCTAGAAGAGACTATTAAAAACCTTAAAAGAGAACTAGAAGGAAAATGGGGAAAGGAAAGAGAAGCTATACAAGAGAGTATAGAAAAGACATATAACTCACTAAAAGAAAAATTTGATAAAGTGGAAAAAGAAAACAACTTCCTGAAATGTGAATTGGAAAAGGTTAAAAAAACTGCCAAGAAGTGCAGGGAAACAGAATTTGTGAAATGGAAAAAGAAACTAACTCACTAAAAAAAAAATTAGTGAAATGGAAAAAAATTCCATAGAGCAAAACAACTCATTTGAAAACTCAATTGGACATATACGAAAAGAAGTAAAGAAAGCTAATGAAGAAAATAACTCACTAAAAATCAGAACTGAACAAATAGAAATGACTGATTCATTGAGACAGGAAGAATCAGACAAGCAAAACCAAAAAAAAAAAAACATGAAAGACTGGAAAAAGATATCAAATATTTACTTGGAAAAACAACAGACCTGGAAAATAGATCTAGGAGAGATAACCTGAGGATCATCAGAGTACCCGAAAATTATGATGAAACAAAAAGCCTAGATACTATTTTACAGGAAATCATCAAAGAGAACTGGCCAGAAGTAATAAAACCGGAAGGTAAAATAGGTGTTGAAAGAATCCATCGAACACCTTCTGAAAAAGACCCTAAAATAAAGACTCCAAGGAATATTGTGGCCAAACTTCAGAATTTTCAGACTAAAGAATAAGTTTTACAAGCAGCCAGGAAAAAACAGTTCAAATACCGAGGTGCCACAATAAGGGTCACACAAGATCTGGCTGCCTCAACATTAAAGGATCAAAGGCCCTGGAATCTGATATTCCGAAAGGCAAAAGAACTTGGAATGCAGTCAAGAATAAACTACCCAGCTAAGCTGAGCATTTTTTCCCATGGAAGAAGACGGACATTTAATAAAACAGAGGGATTCCATCTCTTTCTAAGGAAAAAACCAGACTTAAACAAAAAATTTGATCTCCAAAAACAGGACTCAAGAGAAGTAGAAAAAGGTAAAAGGAACCCTTGAGAACTGTATTTCTGTTGTGGATATACATAAAAAGCACATGTATAATTTGATTTTACTGATATAGCATAAAAAAGGGAAGTAGAAATGGAAAGGGGATAGTGTCAGAAAAAGGGAAAAGGGGAGATAAAAGAGGGAAACTACATGTGACAATGAGCAAAGGAAACCTATCCTATCTGAAGGAACTTAGAGAAGGGGAAAAACATTGTGCAAATCTTACTCTCATCAAAGTTGGCTCAAAGAGGAAATAATTGACATATTTGTTTTAATGAGAATCTTCTCTCACCTCATTAAAAAGTGGGAGAGGAAAAGGGAAAAGGAAAAAAGTAATAAGGGAAGGGTATAAAAAAGGGGAAGGGATTCAAAGGGAGGAGGGAGGGATCCCAAAGAGGGAGAGCTGTGTGACACAAGTGGGACCCATAATACTAGGGAATGGGGGAAGGGGAACAAGAAAAAGAAAAGCATTATCTGGGGATAATAGGATGGCCAGAATTACAGAATTAGTAATTTTAATTGTAATTGTGAATAGAATGAACTCTCCCATAAAGCAGAGGTAGATAGCAGACTGGATCAAAAGTCAGATTCCTTCAGAAAGGCCTGGAGAGACTTACATGAACTGATGCTGAGTGAAATGAGCAGGACCAGGAGATCATTATATACTTCAACAACAATACTAGATGATGACCAGTTCTGATGGTTCAGGCCATCCTCAGCAACGAGATCAACCAAATCATTTCTAATGGAGCAGTAATGAACTGAACTAGCTATACCCAGAAAAAGAACTCTGGGAGATGACTAAAAACCATTACATTGAATTCCCAATCCCTATATTTATGCACACATGCATTTTTGATTTCCTTCACAAGCTAATTGTACAATAATTCAGAGTCTGATTCTTTTTGTACAGCAAAATAATGTTTTGGTCATGTATACTTATTGTGTATCTAAGTTATATTTTAATATATTTAACATCTACTGGTCATCCTGCCATCTAGGGGAGGGGGTGGGGGGGTAAGAGGTGAAAAATTGGAACAAGAGGTTTGGCAATTGTTAATGCTGTAAAGTTACCCATGTATATATCCTGTAAATAAAAGGCTATTAAATAAAAAAAAAAGTCAGATTCCTACAATATGTTGTTTACAGGAAACACATTTAAAACAGGGAGATATATACACAGTAAAGGTAAAAGGCTGGAGCAGAATCTATTATGCTCAGATGAAGTAAAAAAAGGAGGGGTGGCTATCCTTATTTCAGATCAAGCAAAAGCAAAAATTGATCTAATTAAAAGAGATAAGGAAGGAAACTATATCTTACTAAAGGGTACTATAGACAATGAAGCAATATCAATATTAAACATATATGTACCAAGTAGTAGAGCATCTAACTTCCTAACGGAGAAGATAAGAGAGTTGCAAGAAGACATAGACAGCAAAACTATAACAGTGGGAGATCTCAATATTGCAATCTCAGAATTAGATAAATCAAAACACAAAACAAATAAGAAAGAAATTAAAGAAGTAAATAGAATATTAGAAAAAATTAGGTATGATAAATCTTTGGAGAAAACTGAATGGTGACAGAAAGGAGTATACTTCCTTCTCAGCAGTTCATGGAACCTACACAAAAATCGACCATATATTAGGACATAAAGACTTCAAAATTAAATGCAGGAAGGCAGAAATAGTAAATGCTTTCTTTTCAGACCACAATGCAATAAAAACTACATTCAACAAAAAGTTAGGAGTAAATAGACTAAAAAGTAATTGGTAACTAAATATCTCATCTTAAAGAATGATTGGGTGAAACAGCAAATTATAAACACAATTAATAATTTCACTCAAGATAATGACAACGATGAGACATCATACCAAAATTTGTAGGATGCAGCCAAAGCAGTAATAAGAGGGAATTTTCTATCCTTAGAGGCTTACTTGAATAAAATAGAGAAAGAGAAGATCAATGAATTGGCCTTGCAACTTAAAAAGCTAGAAAAAGACCAAATCAAAAACCCCCAAACAATTACTAAATTTGAAATTATAAAATTAAAAGGAGAAGTTAATAATATTTAAAGTAAAAAAAATTATTGAACTAATAAATAAAACTAAGAGTTAATTTTATGAAAAAATGAATAAAATAGATAAACCTTTGGTAAATCTGATTAGAAAAAGGAGTGAGGAAAATGAAATTAATAGTCTTAAAAATGAAAAGGGAGAACTTTACACCAATGAAGAGGAAATGAAAGAGATTATAAGGAGTTACTTTGCCCAACTTTATGTCAATAAATTTGATAATCTAAGTGAAATGGATGACTGCCTACAAAAATATAGACTTCCTAGGTTAACAGAGAAGGAAGTAAATTGCTTAAATAGTCCCATTTCAGAAAAAGAAATAGAACAAGCTATTAATCAACTCCCTAAAAAAAATCCCCAGGACCCGATGGATTTACATGTGAATTCTACCACACATTTAAAGAACAATTAGCCCCAATGCTATATAAACTATTTGAAAAATTGGGAATGAAGGAGTCCTACCAAATTCCTTTTATGACACAGACATGGTACTAATACCTAAACCAGGTAGGTTGAAAACAGAGAAACAAAATTATCAACCAATCTCCCTGATGAATCTTGATGCTAAAATCTTAAATAAGATATTAGCAAAAAGACTACAGAAAATCATCCCCAGGATAATACACCCTGATCAAGTAGAATTTATACCAGGAATGCAGGGCTGGTTCAATATTAGGAAAACTATCAGTATAATTGGCCATATTAATAACCAAATTAACAAAAACCATATGATCATCTCCATAGATGCAGAAAAAGCATTTGATAAAATCCAGCATCCATTCCTATTAAAAACAATAAACAGTATAGGAATAAATGGACTTTTCCTTAAGATAATCAGCAGCACCTATTTAAAACCATCAGTAAGCATCATATGTAATGGGGACAAACTGCAACCATTCCCAATAAGATCAGGAGTGAAACAAGATTGCCCACTATTACAGTTACTATTCAATATTGTATTGGAAATGCTAGCTTTAGCAATAAGAGTTGAGAAAGAGATTAAAGGAATCAGAGTAGGCAATGAGGAAACCAAATTATTATTCTTTGCCGATGATATTATGGTATACTTAGAGAACCCCAGATATTCTTCTAGAAAGTTATTAGAAATTATCCATACCTTTAGCAAAGTTGCAGGTTACAAAATAAATCCACATAAGTCATCAGCATTCTTATATATCACTAGCAAAATCTAAAGCTAGAGTTACAAAGAGAAATTCCATTTAAAGTAGCTACTGATAGTATAAAATATTTAGGAATCTATCTGCCAAGTGAAGATCAGAAACTTTATGAGCAAAACTACAAAACACTTTCCACACAAATTAAGTCTGATCTAACTAACTGGAAAAATATTAAATGCTCTTGGATTAGGGAAGCAAATATAATAAAGATGACAATACTACCTAAACTAATCTATTTATTTAGCGTTATACCAATCAGACTCCCAAGAAACTATTTTAATGACCTAGAAAAAATAACAACAAAGGTCATATGGAAAATCAAAAGGTCAAGACTTTCAAGGGAATTAATGAAAAAAAATATCAAATGAAGGTGGCCTAGATGTTCTAGATCTAAAATTATATTATAAAGCAGTGGTTACCAAAACCATTTGGTATTGGCTAAGAAATAGACTAGTTGATCAATGGAATAGGTTAGGTTCAAAGGACAAAACAGCCAATAACTTTAATAATCTAGTGTTTGACAAACCCAAAGACCCCAGTGTTTGGAATAAGAACTCACTATTTGACAAAAATTGCTGGAAAAATTGGAAATTAGTATGGCAAAAACTAGGCATCAACCCACACTTAACACCATACAGCAAGATAAGGTCAAAATGGGTTCATGACCTAGGCATAAAGAATGAGATTATAAATAAATTGGAAGAGCATAGGATAGTTTACCTCTCAGACCTGTGGAAGAGGAAGGAGTTTATGACCAAAGAAGAACTAGAGATCATTACTGATTACAAAATAGAAAAATTTGATTATATCAAATTGAAAAGCTTTTGTACAAACAAAACTAATGCAGAGAAGATTAGAAGGGAAGCAATAAACTGGGAAAATATTTTTACAGTCAAAGGTTCTGATAAAAGCCTCATTTCTATAATATATAGAGAATTGACTCTAATTTATAAGAAATCAAGTCATTCTCCAATTGATAAATGGTCAAAAGTATGAACAGACAATTCTCAGATGAAGAAATTGAAACTATTTCTAGCCATATGGAAAGATGCTCTAAGTCATTATTAATCAGAGAAATGTAAATTAAAACAACTCTGAGATACCACTACACACCTGCCAGATTAGCTAGAATGACAGGGAAAGATAATGCAGAATGTTGGAGGGGATGTGGGAAAACAGGGACACTGATACATTTTTGGTGGAATTGTGAACACATCCAGCCATTCTGGAGAGCAATTTGGAACTATCCTCAAAAAGTTATCAAACTTTGCATACCCTTTGATCCAGCAGTGTTCCTACTAGGCTTATACCTTAAAGAGATACTAAAGAAGGGAAAGGAACCTGTATGTGCCAAAATGTTTGTGGCAGCCCTGTTTGTAGTGTCTAGAAACTGGAAATTGAAGGGATGCTCACCAACTGGAGAATGGCTGAATAAATTGTGGTATATGAATGTTAATGGGATATTATTGTTCTATAAGAAATGATCAGCAGGATGAATACAGAGAGGCTTCGAGAGATAATACATGAACTGATGCTAAGTGAAATCAGCAGAACCAGGAGATCGTTATACACTCCAACAACGAAAATGAGCAATTATGATGGATGTGGCTCTCTTCAACAATGAGAGGATCGAAATCAGTTCCAATTGATCTATAATGAACACAACTAGCTATACCCAGAGAAAGAACATTGGGAAATGAGTATAGACCACAACATATCATTTCCACTCTTTCTGCTATTGTTTACTTGCATTTTTGTTTTTTCTTCTCAGGTTATTTTTACCTTCTTTCTAAATCTGATCTTTCTTGTGCAACAAGATAACTGTATAAATAAGTATATAAATTATATATTTATTATTTACAATAAAAATACAAAATATTTATTTAACATATACTTTAACATATTTAACATGATCAGGACTACTTGCCATCTAGGGAAGGGAGTGGAGGGAAAGAGGGGAAAAGTTGAAACAAGTTTTTGCAAGTGTCAGTGTTGTATATAAAAGATCAGTTTTGTATATAGAAAGCCATTAAAAAAAGAAAAAAAAAATACACAGAATGTCAAATCCTGTTCTCTCCCCTAAAAAAAATTCCCAAAATAATTTAAAGAAGAAAGAATAAAAAAGAATATGAATCTTTAATCTGATCTCTCAGTTATTTAAATTTATTAGTTTTATCTTTCTTTTTCCTCAAACTACTGGCTTATATCCCAAGCCCCAGGCAGAGCAAAGAATGGGGACATATCCATCACACATAGAATCAGGTTGGGTGGAACAAAGCTCATATGCAAATCAGGAAATCTAGTACAGTTTGCAGTGTGACCTTTGTATAGATTCTGTGCCAGAGGCAATCCAAGGCTCAGTTCTTGAACATTGAGTAGGGTATGAAAAAGAGAAAACTGGATGCTTAATACCAAATGGAACAGTTCTTAGAAATAAGGATAACTTCTAGTCTCTTATTTGTAGGCACAAATCTTGCCTCAATTTCTTATTTTTCTGTGCTCACTTTCCTTTGTTAAATAAAAGAGTTGAACCTAAGGGAGTTTAGAGTCTTTCCAGGCCTACATCTATGAGCCTCTGATCCTCTGTGTTAGTGACTGCCAACTTTGACAACTATCAGAGGGAGGAGATAATATAGCACCTAATATGTGGCAGACATCATAATAAGCACTTTACAAATATGTGATTCTTCCAAAAGTCCTATAAGGTAGCCTCTATTCTTATCCCAATTTTACAATTGAGGAAACTGAGGCAAACAAGTTAAGTGATTTGCTTAGGGTCATACCACTAGTGTCTGAAGTCATATTTGTACTCAGATCCTTCTACTGCATTACTGTGCACTGATCCTGAACAGTGGATACCAATTATTGTCATTTATCTCTTCATGATTTAGTTCCTAACTGATGTCTTTGCTCCACAATTACATCACATCACCATGGTACTTTTGAAACAGGACTATCTTGAGCACACACCTATGATTGAAAAGGAAGCTGGACCTTTGGAGGAAAAACACATTTGCTTTCCATGAGCCATCTCTCTATTAAACAGATGCGAGTCTACATTTTCTGGCTTTTTAATCTATGAATAGAAAAAGATGCTTGGCCTAGAATCACAAAGTTTAAAATCAGAGAGTGAGTATGAAGATATAACAACTCTCTGTCCCCCAACATTCCAAATCCCATTTTATCCGGCAATCAGAATTGTCTTTAATTGAAGATGCGTGTGTTTTCTTTGTGTGTGTGTGAATGTGTGTGTCTGTGTCTGTGTGTGTGTGTTGGGGATGAAGATGGAGTTTTACAGATAAATGGGAAGAAAGGATGAAGGGGACAGAAAGATACAGACACACAGACAAAGGAAAGAGAAAAACAGGAAGGAAAAGAGAGACGGAGAGAAGACATAAACATAAATAATTAGATCCAGAAAAAGAAATAACTTAGCAGATTTTTAACAAAGTCATATAGAACTTATAACATAGAATTAAAATTTTAATGCAAATTCTCAAATGTAGATCAATGCCATTGATAGAAGGAACTGTTCTAGACATGAAATATTAAGGTTCCAGATTCTAGACACTTGAAAATTATTAACTTTCAGATAATGTGACTTTTGATATTGCCAAGCAGTGTCGCTATGCATCCTTTTTTAAATACTAAAAGAAAATTGTTCTCAGTTAAACATTGGTAACTTGTAATTTGTGGCTGTTTACTCAATCAAAACTTTCAAACTACAGTCACAACTCATAAAGCAAGGCATTCATAATTTCTGAATCCATTACTCAAGGCCATAAGGTATTAATTACTTAAGGCCATTTCCTTCTGATGATGAATTTGCTGCTTTTCAATCAAAGCATTCTTAATTATGTTGTTGCCATTACATTATTAAAATAGTTTTTTAAAGCATATTTAAATTTTAAGAGTTAAAAACTTTTTTTAAGTTATCAATTCTTTTCCTTCTTCTAGCCCTTCTGTAAAGGAGAAGTAAAGTGATATTTTATTAATTATACTTGTGAAGTCATTCAAAACATGTCTATATTGCACACATTGCAAAAAACAAAATAAAACAAAACAAAAACAAGAAAAAATGCAGTGAAAGAAATAATAATTATTGAATTGATTAGAGTAGAAGGTTTTTCACAGTTGATCATTCTTTTAATATTGCTGTTACTGTGTATAATGTTCTGTTTCTGTTTGTTTCACTTTACTTTTTCTAAGTTTTTCTGAATCATTTTCCCTTTTCATTGGTCATAAAGGAATAGTATCTCCTAATAATTATATACCCCACAGAATGACAGTAATGAGACAACATACCCAAATTTGTGGGATGCAGCGAAACCAGTAAGAAGGGGAAATTTTATATCTCTAGAAGCTTACTTGCATAAAATAAAGAAAGAAAAGATCAATGAATTGGGCTTGTAAATAAAAAGCTAGGAAAAGAGCAAGTTTTAAAAAAAATTCCAAATACTAAACTTGAAATTCTAAAAATAAAAGGAGAGATTAATAAAATTGAATATAAAACTATTGAATTAATAAATAAAGCTAAGAGTTGGTTTTATGAAATCGCCAACAAAATAGATAAACCTTTGGTAAATTTGATTTTAAAAAAGGAGAGCGGAAAATCAAATTGTTAGTTTTAAAATTGAAAAGGGAGAAATTTCCACTAATGAAGAGGAAATTAGAGCAATAATTAGGAGTTACTTTGTGCAACTTTATGCCAGTTACGTGAAATGGATGAATACCTACAAGAATATAGATTGCCCACATTAACAGAGGAAGAAGTAAATTGCTTAAATAGTCCTATCTTAGAAAAAGAAATAGAAGAAGCTATTAATCAACTGCCTAAGAAAAAATCCCCAGAACCAAATGCATTTACATGTGAATTCTACCAAACATTTAAAGAAAAATTAATCTCAATACTATATAAATTATTTGAAAAAATAGGAAATGAAGGTCCTACCAAATTCCTTTTATGACACAGACATGGTAACCTAAACCAGGTAGGATGAAAACAGAGAAGGAAAATTATAGACCAATCTCCCTAATGAATATTGATGGAAAAATCTTAAATAAAACATTAGCAAAGAGATTACAGAAAATCATCCCCAGGATAATATACCATGACCAAGTAGGATTTATTCCAGGAATGCAGGACTGGTTTAATATTAGGAAAACTATTAGTGTAACTGACTATATCAATAACCAAATTAACAAAAACCATATGATCATCTCAATAGATTCAGAAAAAGCATTTGATAAACTCCAACACCCATTGCTATTAAAACACTAAACAGTATAGGAATAAATGGATTTTTCCTTAAAATAGTCAGTGGTAGCATCTATTCAAAACCATCAGTAAGCATCATATGTAATGGTGATAAACTGGAACCATTTACAATAAGATCAGAAGTGAAACAAGGTTGTCCACTATCACCATTACTATTCAATATTGTATTAGAAATGCTAGCTTTGGCAATAAGAGTTGAGATAGAGATTAAAGAAATTATAAAAGGTAATGAGGAAACCAAATTATCACTCTGCAGATAATAAGATGGTATACTTAGAGAATCCCAGAGAATCTACTAAAAAGCTATTAGAAATAATCCACAAAAAGGAAGGAATTTATGACCAAAGAAGAACTAAAGAGCATTACTGATCACAAAATAGAAAATTTTGATTATATCAAATTGAAAAGTTTTTCTACAAACAAAACCAATGCAGACAAGATTAGAAGGGAAGCAATAAACTGGGGAAACATTTTTACAGTCAAAGGTTCTGATAAAGGCCTCATTTCCAAAACATATAGAGAATTGACTCTAATTTATAAGAAATCAAGCCGTTCTCCAATTGATAAATGGTCAAAGGATATGAACAGACAATTCTCAGATGAAGAAACTGAAACTAGTTCTAGCCATATGAAAAGATGCTCCAAGTTATTATTAATCAGAGAAATGCAAATTAAGACAACTCTGAGATACCACTACACACCTGTCAGACTGGCTAGAATGACAGGGAAAGATAATGCAGAATGTTGGAGAGGATGTGGGAAAACAGGGACCCTAATACATTGTTGGTGGAATTATGAATACATCCAGCCATTCTGGAGAGCAATTTGGAACTATGCTCAAAAAGTTATCAAACTGTGTATACCCTTTGATCCAGCAGTGTTCCTACTAGGCTTATACCCCGAAGAGATACTAAAGAAGGGAAAGGTACTTGTATGTGCATGAATGTTTGTGGCAGCCCTCTTTTGTAGTGGCCAGAAACTGGAAACTGAGTAGAAATCCATCAATTGGAGAATGGCTGAATAAATTGTGGTATATGAATAATATTATTGTTTGGTAAGAAATGACCAACAGGATGATTTCAGAAAGGCCTGGGGAGACTTACACGAACTGATGCTGATTGAAATGAGCAGGACCAGGAGATTATTATACACTTCAACAAAAATACTATATGATGATTAATTCTGATGGACCTGGCCATCTTCAGCAACGAGATGAACCAAATGAATTCTAATGGAGCAGTAATGAACTGAACCAGCTACATCCAATACAAGAACTGTGGGAGATGACTAAGAACCATTACATTGAATTCCCAATCCCTATATTTTTGCCTGCCTATATTTTTTGATTTCCTTCATAGGCTAATTGTACAATATTTCACAGTCCAATTCTTTTTGTACAACAAAATAACAGTTTGGACATGTATACTTATTTTGTATTTAATTTATACTTTAATATATTTAACATGATTGGTCATCCTGCTATCTAGAGGAGGGGGTCAGGGGAAGGAGGGGAAAAATTGGAACAAAAGGTTGGCAATTGTCAATGATGTAAAATTACCCATGCCTATAACTTGTAAATAAAAAGCTATTAAAATTTAAAAAAACATAAAAATAATAATAAAAAATAAAAAGAAATAATCCACAATTTTAGAAACATTGAAGGATACAAAATAAATCCACATAAATCATCGATATTTTTATATATCATTAACAAAATCCAACAGCAAGAGATATAAAAATGTAATGTTCTTTGTTTGGTTATCTGCAGGTCTTTGGGGCAGCCTTCTTTTCAGTAGAGTAATCATCACAAGAATAGCCAGGTGTTAAAGTCCAAAGTCTTTATTGTGTCCTTCACAATCTAGTTTCCTTTCCTCAGGCCCGGGCTAGCTTTCTTATAGGGCTTCAGTATTCTTGGTTTCAGTGGAGAATCTAAGTTGGAAAAACCAGCTACCACAAAGGTGGATGATGGAATGAATCTGTTTCTGGCTCCCTTCCAAGTCTGGTCTTGCCCCTTCTGAGTCTCTCTCCGAACCCTTTTGAGTCTGTCTCTGGCTCTGACAGTCCTTGTTCTCAATGAGTGAAGTGCAGGAAGCCAGGCCAGGAATCTGTGAGATGAAGTGAATAAATCTGGCTCTCAATACCCCCAGGCTTGTGCTTCAGCCTCCAGTCCTCATATTCTCTGGCTCTGACTCTGTCTCTCAGCCTCTTGGTCCCCTAAGAGAGCCACCAAGAGCCTGACCAAAGATGGAATGAATCTTGTCCAGTCCTTCCTGACTGTTATATACTCCATTATCATAGGTGTGGATCTTGTAGAACTACATTAAGTACTAAGTACATTACTGAACTAGAGAACTATTAAGGACCATGCTAAACTAGATAACCATTGTATTTATCAATTCCATTGACTTAACAGCTTGTAAGAATTCTTCTTTCAGAGTTCTGGCCCATAACATCTCCCTCTTTCTTTTGTTTTAGAACATAGTTGGTCATGGCTTCCCTGACTTCTCAGGGAGGTGAGAACTCCCAAAAAGGAGGTGATCATGCCCCTTCTTGATTTTTCAGGAAGATGAAAATCAAAGGAATCAAACCAGATTAGTTGGTTTCTGAAGGGTCTCATTTGAAACAGCTATACATAAATCCATCAACGTGGGAGGTATTACATAACAAACAACATGAATCAACATGAGGAATTATACATGTCCATAAGTCCTAGAAACAGTCCAAAGAGAAATAGTCCAATCTATTGTCCATTACTACATGTGTCAGGGAATCCAATGATTTCTGCAAGTTTTGAAGTCCTGAAATAGTTTCATCATGTGTTAAGGAATCCAATGATTCTTGCATATTTTAAAGTCCTGCAACAGTCTTATTATGTGTTGGGAAATCCAGTGATTCTTGATGGTTTTCAAGTCTTCAAGCAACAATCTTAATATGTCTCAGATAATCCAATGATTCCTGTGGGTTTTGAAGTTCTTTAACACTTTTATCAACAATTTTTCATCTCAGGGAATCCATTGATTCCTGCTGGTTTTGAAGTTCTGTAACACTTTCATTATCAGCTATGCTCTTTCAGTGTCAGATGTTTCTTAGGTCTTCTCCTTTGTTTTGAGGTTTTTCTCTTTTTCAGTCTCTTTCTGATGTACAAGGCAAATACAGTTCATTGGCACCCAGCTGATTTCTTCTCCATCGGTGGAGATACAAGCAAATCCCCTCCCCCAAACAATTAACCTATCTGGTCCCTTCCATTCACCACTTTCTGGATCTCCCCACATCACCTGGAGGTTATCTAAAGATAGTGGTGATGCTCACACTAGACACTGCCCTATTGGTGAGGTATAAAACCTGAATGCCAGAGCCAGTGCATCTTTATTGAAAATTTTAAAAAAATAATGGTATAGAGAGTTAAATTTAGAAGTTCTCTAGGGTTATCTTATCCAAGTTCTGTTGGATTTTTCCATAATCCTTCTAAGGATTTCTTTTATTTCTTTAGCTAATTTGATAGGTATAAGATGATATCTCACAGTTGTTTTAATTCATATTGTTTAATCAATAGTGATTTAGTAACTACATTTTCCATGTAGTTACATTTGATTTCTTCTGGAAACTGCCTACTCACACCCTTTGACCATTTATCAGCCACGCAATTGTTCTTCTTATAAATTTGGCTTAGTTCTTATATATTTAAGGGGAAAAAAAGGTTTTATGAACAAAACGCTCTAAGTCCCTCTTCCCTAGTTTCTTTTTCTGGTTTTAATTTTGGCCATCTTGGCTTTATTCAAAACATTTTAGATTTCAAGTAATCATGAGTATCCATTGTACTTTCTATGATCCTTTTTCTTTCTCTTCCTTGTTCTGTCACAGACTCTTCTTTTATCCATAGGTATGATAGGTAAACTCTTACATACTTCCCTAATTTGCTTATGATATCAGTGTCCGTGGTCTAAATCATGTTTCCATTTAGATCTCACCCAGGTATATAGTGCTAGACATTTCCCTATACTTAGTTTCTGCCTCACTTTTCCCCTAGTTTTCTTAGTAGTTTTTGTGAAATAGAAAGTTCTTGCCCCCATGGCTTAGATTCTTAGTTTTTTTTTTTTATTCTCCAAATCCCAAATTAATATGGTAATTTTTGTCAACTAATCATTTATTTTTTATTTGATTTATTTATTTAATATTTGCCTTAGTTACATTTAAAACATTTTTTTCTTTTGTTTTTAAAATTTATGGATTTTAGGTTCTCTCCCTCATCCCCACTCACAATTAAGAAATCACAGTGAAGTTATGTAAACTATTTCCATAAAAGTCATGTTGTGAAAAGAAAAACATAGATCTCCCCCTGCTAATGAAAATAAAAACCTAAAAAGCCTCAAGAAAAATATAGTTTAAAAAGAGGAAGATAGAGAGAGAAAGAGGGAATGCTTCAATCTGTAATCACACACAATCAGTTCCTTCTCTGGGTATGGATAGGATTTTTCATCAACGAGTCCTTCAGAGTAATCATAGATCATTGTACTCCTGAAAATCACAATCATTTGCATCTGGTTATCCCAGGACATTGCTATTACTTTGTATATAGTACATTTTGTTTGCTTGAGTTCGTAGAGGACTTTTTCAGATTTTTTTTTCTGAGAGCATCCTGCTTGTCATTTCCCACAGAACCATAATATTCCATTACAAACACATACTACACCTTATTGGGCCATTCCCCAACTGACAGTCAACTCCTCAATTTCTACATTTTTGTGACATATGGGTCCTTTTCTCTCTCTTATGATCTCTATGGGATAAATATCCAGTAGTGATACTGCTACAAAAAAAGAGAATACCCAGTTTTATAATCCTTTGGGTATATTTCCAGATTACTCTCCAGAATTGAGAACTTCTATTTTCAGACTAATTTCTTAGGATTTGTAGATTTCCAGCGTTTTCAAAGTGGTGAGATGTGGGGAGAGGAGTGGTTACTACTATCCTGATCTGTGATCTATTCCTTACCCAGAAAGGAATTTGCACAAGTGCAAGTTCTATTACTGCTCAGGAACCCTATTTCTTTGTGACTGCAAATACTGACACTCCTCTATATTCTGAAATTCTGATATAGAAAATGATATGGTCAATGGAGTTGCCAAATAGTACTTTGTCCTATATCCTTTTAGCACAGAGTTCCCCTGTAATCTATTTCTGTCCAATCCTCTTCTTGTCTTTGGGTTAAGACGTCCTAAAACTGTTACTACTGGCATTGGCACAACATGCACTCTGAGTCATTCCAATGACACAAATCTCTCTAAACTCCTACATTTTCTAGTGCTTGAAAATTGCCTCATCCCAACTTTTTTTTGGTCTGTACTGTTCCAGAATTTGAGTTGAGGCACTTTTTAAAAGCAATTTGGAAGGCAATGGTGGGAGAAGTTAAATGTAGTGCTTCCTCTACTCAACCATCTTGATTCCAACTCCCTATAAAATTATAAGTTTAGGAAGGTTCTTTCCTTTGGTTTCCTCATTTTGGGAAAAAAGAAAATACATTTTAAGAATCACAATTAGTTATTCCCTGACATACTACTAGTCACTTCAGAGTAATATAAGAATTTCAAAGAAATATAAAGAGCTTTAGATTATGAAAAGCACAGTTTTCTAAATGCAACTTAGCTTGTTCTCTTTCTATTTAATTCTCAGTTCAGCTTCTAGTCTATCTGCAGAGTTGGTTTAAGATATAGATGGATAAATGGATAGATTAGGTATATTATAGATATAAATACACACAAACATACCTATCTATATTTCTCTCTCCATCTCTCTATATCTCTCTGTATCTCTCTCTCTTACTATATATATCCATCTATCTATCTATCTATCTGTCAATCTATCTATTCATCTATCTACCTATCTATTCAGTCTTGTGCTTTAATCTATTGGGTAATCTAAATCTTTGACATTGGTCAACACAAAACCCTGGTTAACTAAATCAATGATGACCTCCCTCTATATCTGTCCAGCGCCATACAGATGATTACCTTGTTGTTGATGAAGTTATGATGATAATAATTATAGCAACTCATTATATAAGGCTTTAAAGTTTATAAAGTATATAACATATATTGTTTCATTTGGTACCCATGTTCAAGAGGGGGACTGCAAAAAATGCTTTTATTATTTTCACAGGATTTAGAGTTTGAAGAGTTAGAGGACTTTAGAAGTAGTTTATGTAGTCCATCATTTTATAAATGAGGAAAATCCAATAAACAAACAAATAAATAAATGAGAAATAACTTGCTCAAGAACACTCTTTCACTGAGAACTTCCGTCAATGCTTAGGCTTTAAGAATGCAGAGGCCAGCCACTGGACATTACAATGTAATCTATAACATGATACATATTTTTTAAAATTTAACTTTCTTCAAGACATGAATCTATATTGCTCTGTATTGAATTTTATAAGTATCAGTACAACACTGTTCATCTATCTATGACTCCTAAATATTGACATAGGATCAAATCACTTACTTGTGAGGACATATATTTCTGAGATGAAACTTCTTGTGACTCTTCTTTTGAACTGAAAATACACTAAGACTATTTGTGCTTAGCATATGTCTTTTTGTGTCTTTGAGTCTCTTGAAACTGACTTTTAAGAGATAATGGTTCTGATATATTCAACGACAGTGTCAGTGAGAAATATAAAGTGCTTTGGATTATTAAAAGCATAGTTTTCTAAATGTAATTTAGCTTGTTCTGACTTCAGTCTCTTGTCTATCTGCAATACTAGTTCAAGATTTGGATAGACAGATAGATTATAGATATAGACAAATATACATAAACTTATAGATATATTTATTTATAGATAAATATATCTTATTCACAGCTGTTTGCATGTTGTCTTCCTAAAAGAAATTTTTGAGAGCAGGGAATATCTTTTGCTTTTCTTTGTAAGCCCAGTGCTTAGCATATGCCTGATACTTAGGAAGTGATTAATAAATGTTTAATGACTTAATGAGTAAAGCATTGGAATCTGTGCTAGTCCCTGAAAGAAGAAAATTGTTATTGCAGATTTGTATGAATAGGTGACACATTCTCTGCCTAATAAATAAACCTGGGATAACACCGTCATATGCTATATTTCTGTCCTTAAGGTCACTGACAGACACAAATAAAGATTGACATGAGGCCTGAAACCTCAAGTAAGCAACTCTTGAGAAATCTCACATGTAAACTATTGTTCCTCACCATTACCTCCATAACTATCACCTGACTGGCTTTGGTTATCCTAAAATAGTGTAACTGCTTCATGCCTTCTGGTTAATGGCCTAGGACTACCAGTGGCCTTGATTCTTGCCCTGTTTTTGAATGAAAGAGCATATTGCCTAAGTTTAGCATCAGAAGAAAATCATTTGAATCCTCATATTTCAACTTTCTTAATCTGTAACATTTGGAAAATCATTTAACTTTTTTTTTTTTTTTACTTCATCATCATCACCATCATCTATAAAATAAAGATACTGGGATAAGGTTGATAAATTTAAAGAATGATTAGCATATGTCAAACATAATCAGTATTCTTTGTAATACTAAGTGTTTTATATATACTTAAGAACATTATTCTGAGAGTTCACCTGATCCATCAAATAGTCTTTCTCATTAAACGCACATGTACACACATGCGCGCGCACACACACACACACACACACACACATATGGCCTAGGAGATATTTAAGGTTTCTTTCATTCCTGAATTCTGTGACTTTGGTTATAATACTATTCTGATCTTTCCATTGTAGATTTTAAGTATTTATATGTCAAGAGGGGAGGATCTTGGCAACATTGGAAGGATGAGGACATTAACATTTTTTATTTTGAAAAAGGGTAAGCCCTTACACTTTTATTCAAACAGGACCCCTTTTCCAGACTGTCCTTCCTCTTCCTTTTCATCTGTTTGGAAAATACCTTCTTAAAACAAATAATGCTTTATTAATAAAAGTAAGACAAAAATACTCTGCTCTACTCTTCCATTTTCTTCTTGTGACAAAGAAAAACAATTGAGGAAAAAAATTGATAGAGTAACATTATCTGTAAATTCTACTTTAGGAGTCTCATAACTCTCTGAAGGGGGAAAAAGTATGTTTTATTCATTGCTTTCTAGGATTATAAGACGTGGATTTTTTTTTTTTTAGAGGGGTAGGCCTGGCACTCACGGTTTGACTTCTCTTTACTGATTTATTTTCCTTCCCTTTTTATATTCATTTTATGTATAGTTATTTTTAATATGCTTTTTGTACTCTGCATGATTTTATGTAGCTCTTCAACTGTATTTTCTTAATTCTTTACATTCATTATTTTTACTACATAATAAATTACATTCACAAACACATCATTTTCACCCATTTCCAAAATCACTGTATAATCTTCTGTAATCAAATTTCTTTAATTTTTTCTTCCATGATTACCCTTTCTTTTGTTAATTAAGAATTGCCCCCCCCGGACTAAGTATGAAAAAGTATTTTATCTTCTTTCTCTCATTGAATTTGTCTCTTTTCTCTTTTTTCTCTCTGCCATGACTTTTACTATTTAGATAATATATTCTTTTGGAGATTATTGTGATGTATAGTATAAGATATTATTCTAAAACTAATTTCAGCTAAGTTGAATTCCACTTTTCCAGTATTTTTTTGAATAGAAAATCCTTATGCCAAAATTGGTGCCCTTGCCTTGTTGAAAATTATGTCATGTCCAATTGCTTCTAAATCCTATTTCCTGAATCATTTGACTATTGCTGAACTTTTTTATTGTTAATCTGCTTACACATATGTTTGAGATCTGAATATATCTAAGATTTACTTATTTTTATTATTTTTAAAAGATTTTCCTTGAGGGTCTTATATTTATGTTTCTCCAGAAGGTTATCTAATTCTCTAAAATCATATCACAATTAGTTTGGCTGGTATTTTATAAAATAATTTAATATCATATACTATATTTTATTATATATTCAAGTATTAGTTTTAAATTTTTAATAATAGCCTTTTATTTTCAAAATACATGCAAAGATAGTTTTCAATATTCATTCTTGCAAAATCTTGTTTTCCAAAATTTTCTCTCTCCCTTCTCCCCACTAGACATCAAGTAATCTAACATAGGCTAACCATGAGATTCTTGTAAACATATTTCAACATTTAACATGCTGCACAAGAAAAATTAGGTCAAAAGGAAAAAAAATGAGAATGATAAAAAAAGCAAGCAAATATAACAAAAAAATAACAAAAAAAATTATGTTATGATTCACATTCAGTCCCCATAATCCTCTTTTTGGATACAGATGGCTCTCTCCACCACAATTCTATTTGAATTAGTCTGAATAGTCTCATTGTTGAAAAGAACCACATAGAGGAGAGTTGATTAATCACATAATGTTGTGGTTGCTGTGTACAATATTCTCTTGGTTCCATTCATTTCACTTAGCATTAGTTCATATAAGTGACTCTAGGCCTTTCTGAAATTATCCTGCTGATCATTTCTTATAGAACAATATTCTATTACATTCATATATCATAACTTATTCAGCCATTCCCTAACTGATAGACATCCACTCAATTTCCAGTTCCTTGCACTACAAAAAGGGCTGTTACAAATATTTTTACACATGGGGGTACTTTTCCTTTTTATTATCTCTTTGGGATACAGATCAAGTATGATTAGTTAACATCTCTAGATTTATTTATTTATATAAAAATTACCTGCAGTTGTATTCTTATGTACAAAACGGATATTAAAATGTTCTCTATCTGAAATTCTTGAAATTTTATAGTTTTTTGAATAATTTTTTGTTAGTGTATGTAAATTTATGTTAAAAGATATATAGATTTTGTATCCTGTTGTTTTCTTATTTTTCTATCAGGCTTTACTTATAACCCCAGTCTTCTCTAAACAAAGTACCATGTTATCTGCTATTAATCAAAATTTTGTTTCTTATTAATTATCCTATTAATTTTATTACTCTGTTTTACTGAAACATTTAGGACAGTATGAAAATATATTATTATATACCTAATCTCATTGGAAAGGTCTCTTGTATGTCCTTATTATAAATAAAGATAGCTCTTAACTTTAATAGATATACTTCATCATTTTAACAAAATGTATATCTACTTCCTAGTATTTTGTGTTTTAAATTGTATATAGGTGTTGAAATTTGTCATAAGGATTTTTCTCCATCTATGGTTATAATCATACTATTGTAGATTTATTTAAATTAACATAATATATTATATTTATAGTTTTCCTAATATTAAACTGTTCTTGTAGTCCTGGTACAAAAGCAACCTAATAATTTTTAATATTTTAAATATGTTATTATAGCCTCTTTTCTAATTTTTATTCACTACTTTATAACAATATTTTAAAAAAATAATATTCTATAATTTTCTTTGTTTATTCTCTTTATCTGTTCCTGATTTTAGCACAAAGAACATGTTTGTCTGGAACTTAAAGAAATAGTTTCATAGGAGGTTTTCTGTTCCTAGATTTGTTTTTTTGCTAAAAAAGTAATATTGAAGTTAATTATTCTTTGAATGATAAAATTCACTTTTACTAATGTAAATTTCTTTTTTTAGTGTCCATTATTTGCACATTAAATGTCATTTTCTGATATCAGGGTTTCTTTTCTATTTCTTATATGGATAACTTGAATATTATATATTTCTTTGAAATTCATGCATTTATTTAAATTATCAGTTTTGTCAGAATAATTTCTAACAATTTTCTCTTTTAACAACAATGCATTCTCCACTTTAATTTTTCATGGTGAAAATTTGGATTTCTTCTCTTGTGATATCAAATAAACTATTTCATTAGTGCTATTGAAAATAGTTGCTTGTCTTCATAATTTCTATTTTTTCAATATTATTTATTTTTGATCTTTTATTTTAAATTACTTGGCATTTTATTTGATTTGCTTGTTTTCTAGGATTTTTTTCTTTTCCATCTCCTTTTCTATATTATCACAATAAAGTCAAATTATACCTATACCCTCTAAGTATATATATATATATTTTTTTTTCCCTGAGGCAATTAGGGTTAAGTAACTTGCCCAGGGTCACACAACTAGGAAGTGTTAAGTGTCTGAGGCCAGATTAGAACTTTTGTCCTCCTGACTTCAAGGCTGGTGCTCTATCCACTACCACTTAGCTGCCCCTGTTATGTATTCTTCTAATGAATACTTTGTTTCTATTTCAAAAGATTTGATATGTTGTGTTTTCAATAAAACCACCATATAAGTAATTCATTAATTCATCCTTTGGCTCACTCAGTTTTAGAAGTGTATTATTTAGTTGATGTTTAAATCTGAATGTTATCCTCAGTTCCCTTTACTGATATCAAAGGATGAATATATATATTTATCATATTGCAGTCCATTGTGTTATATTCAGCATTTCTGTTTTTCCATATTAAATTTTGAGTTGATTGTGTCTTAATATGTAGTCTTAAAATAATGTAATGCAAAACAAGAAACATATATGCTTCTTATGTTCACTGTTTAGAAATTGAAATCTATCATATCTAACTTTTCTAAAATTCTATTCAAATCCTTAATTTCTTTGTCTTTATCCTTTTGTTAGATTTATCTAGATCTTAAAGTGGCATATTTGAGTCCCCAGTGGTTATTCTTTTCCATGTATTTTACTTCTGGTTAATTTTCTTCCTTTAAGTACTATATATTACCTCATTTATTGCATATATGTTTTTTATGGATGTTTTATTACCTATGATAACTTGAAGTATAATCTAATTTTCTCCTTATTTGTTTTAATTATATCTCCTTTTTGTTATATCTAAGATAATGATTACCAGCTCATCATTTTTAGATTTAACTAGTGGATGCTACTTTGCACCTTATTTTTTTAATCTCTGTGTGAATCTTGAAATTTCACATGCATTTGTATCCTGTAATTTTTAGCTTTTCTCTACTCATTTTTATTCTGTTATAACTTTTTTATTATTCCCTATTTACTACCCATGTACACAGAAAAGAAATGCAAAAACACTCATAATCTATAATCCTACTCTTCTGCCTTTCTTCTCTCCATCCAATCCATCTAGATCTAGTTAATTTAACCATTTCTTTCTCTCTTTTGAAGCTCCACTTTATCATCATCTTTTTATAGCTAGTTTATTCTCCTTGTAATTTTTTCCTCCTCAGTTTTCCCTTTCTATTAAACAAATACCTATGTTCTGACTGTCCTTTTCTATTTCTCTATTGACTTTAATGTATTTTTTACACTAAAATCTTGGGGGGTATTTGTGTTTGTATGTAATCATGTATGCATATTAGAATTGTTAATGTTCAATTACACTTCTTATGCAAGAATTAGATTCATGATGTGCCTGCTACTCTGTCCCAACAACCATAGCCATTTTTTCCTTTGTTACACTTGCATTAAAAGAAGTCACATTCTACCTTTCCCTTGTGTCTTTTTTTCTCATTTTCTTCCCTTTTTCCTATTAAAAAAAAAGTTTGCAAAAAAAATCTTGCTGAAGCTTTCAATTTGTCTTTTTTTACTCCCTTTTATATCCCTGAAGACAGTGAACTTTTGGAAAAATAATGTTCTCTTCTTTGCTTATTAGAATTTTTAGAATTTAACCATAATTTTATATTTAAAATTACTCAAATATATGTGCCTTTCCACTTTTATATGTCTTTTCCTTTTAGGTTTTTAAGGTCTTATCAAAATCTGGTTTTACACATGGAATGTTTTTCTATGAAAAAATTTTCTAGTCTATTAAAGTTTCTTTTTTTCCCCCCAGGGGATCACACTCATTCTTCTCCTCCTCTTCCAAGATATTATGCCTGCTTATGAGACTTTTTCCTTTGACTTTTAATATATAATACTATATGATTGCCTTTTTGTTATAGTTGCTGTCATATTATTAAAATTAATCATTAGTATTTAGCACATTTCTCAGAACCTAGTAGGAATTAAAAAAATGTTTGTTGATTAACTTATTGGCTGATCCCCCAAACTTCAGTAATAGAATAAATAAAATGACAGACCAAATCTAGTATGATAACACTTGATGATAATAATTGTAAAGTCTATAATTAGATTCAAGAAAAGAACTACACAAAGGAAGGAGTAGATATGGACATAAAAATAGTGCTTATGAAAAAAAATAAAGGCAAAATAATACAAAAAATGTGAATTTTAGAGGAATGCAATGCAATTTAAATAAATTGTGTGACATGGTAAGTTAAAAAACTTTATGAGTAAAAGATTATATTACTCATATTGCATTCTGAGTAAGTTAAATTAAAGTAGGCTTTACTAATTATTAATTATAACTAAACAAAATTTTTTGTTTTATTTCATTGGACACATTTTAAAAACACTGATGAGCTGATGGATATTGAAAAGAGAGCTTTTTCCCGTATCATGAGAAGAGGAGAGGCTATTTAAAATTGAGGATATGTTGAAGAAATGAAATGTTAAACAGGAGATTATTGTTCAGGTATATGTTGGAATAGCCATCAGTGGAGATCCCTTTTAACTCTGAGGGTCTGTATTTCTAGAATTTAAGGTATTTTATATTATACTTTTGATATAAATTTGGTCCATTATTTTGCACTTATACAAACGGGGGAAAAAATCTAACAAAATGTCTAACATTGCTAGGAGATACCTTGGTACAATAGAAAGAGAATTGATTCTGGAGTCAGAGGATCTCTCTTTAAGTTTCCCATCTGCTATATGACCTTGGGAAAGATACTTAAATTCCCTATCATTGTCTTTATCTGTAAAGTGAGTAAGAGAGGCAGAATCAAAATCTTGGAGTAAGGTCAGGAACTTGCCAACCTTTCTCACAAGCTGCTGCAAATTCCTTTAAATAATGACTCTACACTAATTTTAGAACATCATGAACACTGCCAAAATGTAGGAGAACCATTTTCAGCTGAAGACAACTTAGAAGATCAGCATGAAAAATTTGTGATACCAAAGTGGGTGTCCAAGAAGCAGTCTGAGTGTAGCTGTGCCAACCCCAGCCCTGGCCTATGCCCCATGCAAACAGATGGGCACATGCCTCCCTCACTTTAAAAAAGCCAAAAAAAGGAAAGACTCTAAATAGGTAAACAAAACAATGAGAGTTTAAAAAAAGGAACAATTCTATCTTAAGAGAAAGTCACATTTAGAAAACCATTATGTTATCATGATTATAAATATTCCATTACAAAAATGATATACAAAAAGTGAGCATATGTGACTTCCATCACTAAAATAAATCAGCCCATTATAAACAATATTGACCAGAGTATTTCTTTCAATATTGATCTTCAGTCAGTTGATTGTTTATAACTCAACAAATTTGTCTCTAAAAATGCGTGTTATGTATACTTATTGTGTAACTAATTTATATTTTAATATATCTAACATCTACTGGTCATCCAGCCATCTGGGAGAGGGGGTGGAGGGAAGGAGGGGAAAAATTGCAACAAGAGGTTTGGCAATTGTCAATGCTGTAATGTTACCCATACATATAACCTGTAAATAAAAAGCTATTAAAAAAACCAAAAAAATAAAAATGCATGTTAGATAGCACTTCAAGAGAAAAATTTATCATTAATATCTTAAGGCCAATATCAAGCATACAGCAGTCTAAAGCAATGATATGTAAAAAATATGTCAAATTAAGTATACTATTCAAAATTATAGGATTCAATTGACAAATTGAATTACACTGCTGAAATAGTGAAATTTAAAATTTTAATAGCTTAAGCTAGTAGCTATTAAAACAAACTCTCACCAAATCTTTTGGGAGTATCCTGCACATATATATGTATATGTATGGAGGTATATATGTATATATAACAAGGGTATAAAGTAGGGGGTCATTAGAAATTTAATTTCTTTAAAATAGAACAAAAAGAATTTACAGAGAAAGTGGTGAGGTAGAAGTGTGCTCTAGGCAGGAAGTATATACAGAGGAGAGAAATTGAGTTTTGGGATAGAGTATCATGCATGAGTAATAGTAAGAAGGCCTGATAGGCTGTATTATGGAGAGACTAGTAATAAGACTGGATCTAGATTTGGATTGTGAAGAATTTTTAAAGTTATTCAAAGAATAATTTTGGGTCATGTGACCAAGAAATGAACTAGGTATTTTCTCTGATCCTCAGGACCTCTCAAATCATTTCTAGATAAGAATGATGTATACGGAATAAAAGCAACTTCATCTACCTTTATGGTCTTGGATTCATTGTATCCTAAAAGGTAATAACCCAATGAATTCACAGTAAAAATGTTGATCCCTAATCTCTAATTCTTAATTTGCTCACTCAGCATTTCCCCTCCAGCAATATTATAGAAATTTATGAGTGGAATAGAATCCAATACTACTCCACAACCTTCACCTTCTTCTCCCAATAGAGTTTTGAAAAATCAAAAAGAAAAAAAAATAAAAATTTTGCTCTGGTTGGGACAGTAGTTTGGCAGCATTTCATGCTGCAGTATAGTTTGATCAGAATATTAGGAACAGAGGGAGTTGGACAAGCCATGTACATGTGGTCATGCAAAATTCTACTATCCTTGAGGCAAAGAGCCCAGAACCCAGTTGGAGCCAGTTCTATTTCCCCAGAAGTCATTTGGTGAAGAAGTCTAGAGTGCTCAAGCATGAATCGTTCAAAGTGAGAAAAGTCTGAGATGGTTTTGAGTTCCTAATCCCTAGGGAAACCTCCATCAAAAAGAAAGGAATGAGAAGGTGAGCAATAGAGAGAAAGAAATAGTAAAGACAGAAATCACCAAACATGTCAGGAGAAAGAAAATTTAGTCAAAGACTTTTAAATTAAGAAGATAAATCAGCAGAAAAGATATTGTTATCAGAATGGAATATGGGCTCTAGGGCGATCAAAAGAGTCTAGGGATTAAAATTGTAAGGCAAAGAAAAATAAATCAATACCTGATGAACCAGAGGAATATGATGATTCCCAAGAGAACTCCTGAATGGGTTAATATGAAGTAAGAACTGTGATAGTCCCATAATAAAATAAAGCAAAATGGATTCATGATTTGGGCACGAAAGCAGAATGCCATAAACATATTAGTAGTACATGGGATCATTTACCTATCAGATCTTTGGAGAAGGGAAAAAATTATGGCCAAAAAAGAACTAGAGAACATTATGAAAAGCAAAATGGACAACTTTTATTACATTAAATTAAATACATTTTGCACAAGCAAAAACAACAGAAACAAGATTAAAAGGGAAGTACAAAGCTAGAAAAAATCTTTACAAACAGTATTTCTCATAAGGGTCTCATTTCTAAAATATATAAATAACTGTGTCAAATTTGTGAGAATGCAAGTCACTCCCCAGTTAATATAAATGATCAAAGGATATGACCAGACCATTTTCACATGGCTATATTAAATCCATTTATGGTTATATGAAAAAATGCTTTAAAAATCATTATTGATTAGAGAAATGCAAATTACAACTCTGAGGTACCACCTCACAGCTCTGAGATTAGCTAAAATGACAGGAAAAAATAATGATAAATCTTGAAGGGGATGTGGGAAAACAGGGGCACTTAATGCATTGTTGGTGGAGTTGTGAAATGGTTGGACTATTCCGGAGAGAAATTTGGAACTCTCCACAAAGGGTTATAAAACTGTGCACGTCTTTTGACCTAGTATTGCTGTTATTAGATTTGTATCCAAAGGAAATCATTAACGGGGAGAAAGGATTTTTCCATGTGCAAAACTTTTTGTAGCAGCTCTTTTTGTTGGGAGCAAAGAATTAGAAAAGGAGTAGATGCTCATCAATTGGGGAATGACTGAACAAGTTGTGGTACATAAAGGTAAAGGAATATTATTGTTCTATAAAAATGATGAACAAGCTGATTATAGAAAGTCCTGGAAAGATTTCCATGAATTGATGCTGAGTGAAACAAGCAGAACAAGGAATACATTGTATACAATAACAGCAAGAATGTGTGATTATCAACTATGAAAGACTTTAGTCTCAATCACTCAGTGATCCAAAGCAATCCCAATAGACTTTTCACAGAAAATGCCAACTGTACCCAGGAAAAGAACTAAGGATTCTGAAAGTAAATCAACACATGATATGTTCACTTCTCTTTTCTCTTTTTTTATTTTTCTCTCCCAACATGATTCATAAAGCAATGTATATTAAAAATAAATAGATTAGAACATTAAGTGTCACCGATCATTCCTCTTCTTCAGTACATAATCTCTTCCTAGCCTCTGATTACAGCTTTTATTCTTGTTATTTCAAAGTACATTAGTGATAGGGTTCTTCATGCTCACACCCAATGTGCTATCCATTACCCTGTGTTTGTTGTTATTTCTTCAAAGATTTGTATTCCATGTCTTTTTGATATATAGCAAGTAACTTTTCTAATGGAAGGAGTTCGTGCCATTTAATATAACATCATTAAAACTATGGAAGGAATTCAAAGCCCCATTTACTTATTTATACAAATGCTGAGAAACTCAGGGCATCTTTACAAAAAATAAGATTAAAATTCTCAATTTGACCTTTCAGAAAGCATGTGAGAGAACCTTCCCCACCCATAGCCCAAAGAGACGTATCAGACATCAAGGTTCTTTTTTGAACTAAATTGCCAGGCACTCCAACTCTATTACAGAAAGCACAACTCCGTTGGACTGGCCACATTGTTCAAATGCCAAATGTATGTTTGCCAAAATGATTACTTTATGGAGAACTTACCCAGTGTAAGTGCTCACAGAGTGGCAGAAAAATTGATACAAGGACACTAATGAGGTCTGTCTTAAGAACTTTCGAAATGATTGAATGACATGGGAGACACTGGCACAGGCCCACCCAGCATGGTGTGTTCTCATCAGAGAATATGCTGTATTGTATGAGCAAAGCAGAATTGAATCAGCTCAGAAGAAACACGAATTAGGCAAAATTAGGCAAAAAAAATTGCAAAATTAGGCAAACTACCTCAAATGTTCATAGAGAATATTTGTGTCCAACCTATGTCAGAGCATCCCAAGCTCATATTGGTCTGATCAGCCACAACAGACACACTATAATGAGATCCTAACATAGTGATCTCATTTGGGTCATCTTAGAGAAGGATGGACAACAACTTTATAAATGTTATATGATATATATTATTCTAGTCTGGTATCCTTTCTCTGAGAAAAAAGAAATCATGTCAATTTCATTACCACAATCTGCTTTTCCCCTCCAGACAGAAAATTTCCCTCAGAAAAAAGATAGGTAAGAATCCATGACTCCCTGAAGGTCACCATTTAAACAAACTATCTCTCTCCCGCTCCCTTCTCCCTTTTCCTGCCTCTCTTTCTCCACCTCCCCTCCCTCTCCCCTTTCTCCTCCCCTCCCTACCCCTGTCCCCCCCCTCTCCTTCCCCTTTCCTTTTTCCTCTTCCCTCTCCTAGGATCTCTCTTGAGTTTGCTCTGAATATCTCTGAATCTCCCTGAATCATTCAATCTTTTTTATCATTGGAAAACCTATTTCAAAGGGTAATTGTAGGAAAAATGTTTTTGAATGCCACAAATCACTATAAAATGTGAATTTGATTAAAATTATTGAATTAGACCCATGTCAAACTAGATCTTGTTGATTGACTAATTTCTAGTGGGGAAACTGATGCAAATTGGAATTTGTAGTATCACAGAGCTGCCTAAAACACTCAGAGGTTAAGTGATTTATTGAGTTCTACACAACCAGCATATGCTAAAGGAATGTTTGAACTCATTTCTTTTGGCCTGAGATCAATGTTCCATTGGAGATGTCACAGTGGTCCAACTTCCTTACCAAGATTGTTATTATTAGGAAAGATTCTTGTTATTCTCTAGAAAGATATTTCAAGAAGCAGTCATAATATCTTTTATACTAAGTGAAAAGCTTCCGGATCTCTTGCAACAGAAAAAGAAAAAAGAAAGAAAGTCTTCTGTTACCAAACACAAGATTCTCACAGTCTGTTGGGGTCATTTGAGGAGAACTTTCCTTGCACCATACAACACCTCTCATTCTGTGTGGTAGAAACAATGACAATAAACATGAGTTACCCAGACAACTTACAAATCACACACGGAGGCACACAAACACACACACACACACACACACACACACACACACACACACCTCCTCCTTGTCTCTGCAAGCTGTTATCCTTCAATAGGCCATGAAAAGAATCCCTTAAACATCCCTGGGCCCTTTACCATTTAAACTGCTGTCAGAACATTTTGAGGAAAGATTCAGAGGCAATGTGGAGCTCTCAGAAATGTGTATGTGGAGCTGATGCCAAAATGGAACCTTGTGATGTGTAAAGTTAGAGGCATGCTGCAAATAGCCACATAAAAATGCATCCAAATGTCTCAAATTGATCACATGCACATATGCATGTGTACATATATCCATGCAGAAAAATGCCACAGTGATTCATTTTCCTAAGGTTTTTAAAAATGCCATTTTACTGACCTTTTTAGCAGACTGATGTTTTTTCAAGAATTTGATCAAATCTTTCTGCTTCTTGAGAATATATTTGTCCATTGGTCTGCATTCAGAAGACTCCTAAATATTAAAAAAAATACCAAGTTTGTATGACATTATTTTTAGAAGGGTAATTTTATTTGTACAGTGATCTGAACAAAGCAAGTATATTTAATTATTCTTATTACAAATGTTATCATATGTATATCCATCTATATATTTTTTATCTGTTCATCTACCTACATGCATTTCTATCTATATTTACATATTATTCTTTTTTCTCTTCCTTCCTTCCTTTCTCCTTCTCTCCCTCTCTCTCCCCTCTCCTCCCTCCCCCCTCTCCCTTCCTTCCTTCCTTGCTTTTCTTCTTTTTCTTTCCTTCCTTCCCTCATTTCCTCATTTTTCTTTTTCTTTTTTTCTTTCTTTCTTTCTTTCTTTCTTTCTTTCTTTCTTTCTTTCTTTCTTTCTTTCTTTCTTTCTTTCTTTCCTTCCTTCCTTCCTTCCTTCCTTCCTTCTTTCTTTCTATATCCAGCATCTATAAATCACAGAGATAGTGTGCTAACTTGAAATTAGATAAACTTGAAGATGTGAGTTCAAGGTTTGCTTAGACATACTATCTGTCTGAATCCTGAACAACTCACTTAATTTCTTTGTCATCTGTAAAATGGGCATAATCATAATAGTTACCTCCCAAAGTTCTTGGGTAGATGAAATAAAATCATCTATGTAGAGAAAATTGTAAATATTAAAGTACTATATAAATGTATAGCTATTATTATTATCACTATACTAAAATATTTGATTTTATGCCACATCTTTCTATAATCATATCTTGCACTCTAGAAAGCTTTTAGTTTTGCAAAGCACTTTACATATATTAAATAATCTGATTCTGACAATTCTGTGAGGAGACTACTACAACTATCACCTTCACTTTACAAATGTGGAAACTGATTTAAAGAAACCCACCCAGTGCCTCCCTCAGTGCTACACAGCTAGTAAACATTACAGGTAAAAATCATTTTAACTTTTATTTATGCTTCAATATTGTTCAATATTGCATTTATTTTTTCACACTCAGGGAAGTGAGGGCTCCTATCAGTTTCTGAGTATGATACTTGCTAGTTACATGGCTCTGGAAAACAAAACCAATAAATACTACTATTGATAAATAACTACTGATACTGCTGTTGTTGCTACTAATATAACTACCGCTACAACTATCACAACCATTGCTATTACTACTACCAACCCTACTCCTGCTACTAATGTTACTGTTGTTACTGCTTCTAAAACTGCTGCTGCTGCAGCTACTACTATTATCGCTACTGTTGTAACTATTGCCCTAGTGATGATGTCAATAATAAACATCTCTATTGTATTCCATTGTATGATATTACCTCAAAGTGGGACATCTACCATCATAATAACAATCATCAGAATAATATAAATGTTCCTTATAATTTTGATCTAGTCAAGTTTTCTACATTTAAATATACTTTGACTTTATACACTTTTGACTTGTAGGGAAACTTAAATCTCTTCTGCACATAAAATGGATGCAAGGATAATAATAACTGTAACACTAATAATTAAAATTTATATAGTTCCCTAAGCTTTCCAAAGAAATTTACAAATATTATCTCTTTTAAACCTCATAACAATCCTGGGAGGACAGTATTATTATCTCCATTTTTCAAATGAGGAAACTGAAGCAAAAGTGATTTTTCTGGGTCACTCTGCATAAGTATCTAACAATGGATTTGAACTGACTTCTTTCTAAATCCAGATCTAGTGTAAAACACTAGAAATGTAATATTTCAAATGTGAGAAAATAATGAATTAAATGTAGAATTTAGGGTAATACATAAATCATAAAATACATATAATACATATAACATATACATATAATACATAAAATGTTTAGTTATATTTATTTCAATACTAAATCTTGGTCTCATTTTGTATTTTTATGGTTAATAACAATAGCACTTAAAAATAGATTGTCCTTTAAAAAAGGTTTTTTTCCATTTTTTATTAGCAACATGTAAAATTCTTCTTCCATTTCTCTGAATTATTTGTCATTGAGCACACAGGGAATCATAGAATTAGAAATCTTTCTATGACCCTTAGTAATGATACCATCGAATCCTTTCATTTTACTGAAAAAAATAGGCAAAGAGAAACATATTAAGTGCTGAAAAAAATAGTAATAACCAAAATAATTCTTATCTTCAAGGAGATTACATTCTAATAGGCAAAACAATGTGAATATAAATCAATGTGTACAAGATAATGGAGTATCTTTATAGGGAAAGGTATTATCACTTTAGGATTGCAAAATAACTCTTTAAAGAGATAACATTTGAATTTAGTCCTAAACTTATTCAAGATTCTAACATTTGGAATTAGAGAGGGGGGGAATTTTCAGAAATGGAGATGATCTATGCAATGATGAAGTTCCAATAATCAAAAATGAATATTATCCCTGGGGAGCCAAAGCATAGCAAAAGTGAGAGATAATAGATCTGAGAAATGCTTTGGAAAGCATTTTAGTATTTCCCCATGTACTTTATCTTTCAAATTAAAATTCAGCAAACATTTATTAGTAATCAAGCAAGCACAAAGCACTCTGGCAGGTGCTAAGCATAAAAAGATGAAAAATGACGTGCATCTTACCCTCCAAAAGCTTATGGGAAGGATGCAACTCATATTTAAATAAGCTTGCTACAAGGTAAATGTAATAAGGGAAAATCAGAAGTTCAGCAAAGGGGCATGAAACAGGTGGAGAGAGAGGTCACTTTTATCCAGATATCAGGGAAAGTTTTGTGGAATACATGGCTACTGAATTACCCCTCAAAGGGCAGGAGAAAACTTAATGGAAATTGATGGTTGGAGGATAGAGGAAAGAGTCTGTTCCAATCTGGGGAACATCAGGAACAAAATCATCAAGATTAGAGAAGGCAAGACACTAAAATGATGGCAATTAGTTCAGGTTGGTTTGAAGTTAGAGTACTAGGAAGGAAGTGAGTTTAATTCAATTTATTTCAACAAATATTTATTAAGTGAGTACAAGGTTTAAAAAGACAAAAGAAGATAGCTCTTCTGCCCTCATGGAACTTATATTCTAATAGAGGAAATCAATGCATACCAAGAATATTAAGGCATATTCAAAGTATTGGGGGTCAGAGTAGGAAGGATTGACAATTTAGAGAGAATTAGACAAGATCTTAGGGAAAGAGCTACTTTTACTGAACACTGAGTAGAATTAGGGAGTTCAAGAAATAGTGGTGAAGAGATATAGCAGTTTGTGAAAGAAGAGCATAATAAACTGTGTAAAGGCAAACAGGAGTAGGACATGCAATGTCATCCACGGAAGAGCAAATAGACAATTTAATATGAATGTGTAATGAATTGAAATGTTGGGTCAATCTGAAAGGATGAGCTGGAATCAGATTATGAAAGTCTTTAAATATTTAACAGAGGACCTTATCTTAGGAAATGGGGACCCATTACAACTCTTTGAGCATAGGATTGGCATGAGGAAGGCTTATTTTTTCCCATGGATAAATGAGATATGTAAAAACTGATCTGTAAAATGAATTTCATTATCTCTGTTATCCTTTTCAATAGCAGGTACAATGATACCCTGGGTATTTTGTAAAACTGAAGTCTGACAAATTAATAATTTAACTCGTTTTGTTTTTCAGAACTAAAGTAGGAGACAATGGACACTAGAAAAACAGCACCTTATTATTAAGTTGAGCTGGGTCTTTTTTTGAAATCTTTAAATATTTAATTTCCCCCCAATAACATGTAAAGAGCATTTTAATACTTTTTCTTTATCAAATTTTAAGTTCCAAATTTTCCCTATTCCTCTCATCCCCCATCTACCATTGAGAAAGGCAACCAAGTTAGCATAAGCTATATATGTATAGTTATTCAAAACACACTTCCATGTAGTAATTCCATAAAAGGAAACATAGGCAAAAGAAAGTCCCAGAAAAATAAAGAAAATATCTTTGATCTTCTTCCAAATATTATCAGTTCTTTCTCTAAGTATAGACAGCATCTTTCATCATAAATCCTACAAAATTGTTTTGGATCACTGTATTGCTGAGAACAGCTGTTATTCATAGTAGATTATCATACGATATTATTCTTATTATGTACAGTGGTCTGCTGGTTCTGCTCATTTTACTTTGCATCAATTCATCTAAGTCTTTCCATGCTTTTCTGAGAATATCCTGTTCATCATTTCTTAAAACCCAATAGTATTTTATGACAATCATATGCAACAACTTGGATTATTGACAGATCATTGGCCAATGGATATACATCTCATCAATTTCCAATTCTTTGCCACCACTAATATTGTTGTAAATATTTTTGTACACAGAGATTCTTTTCCTTTTTGTGAGTTATCTCTTTGGGATATGGATCTAGTAGTAATGTTGTTTGATCAAAAGGTATTCGTGGTTTTATAAATCATTGGAAATAGTTCCAAAAGCTCTTATTTCTATAAATTTGACTCCATTTTCTATATGTTTGAGAAATTAATTTTCTATCAGAGTAATTCAGTGTAAGTTTTTTTCACAGTAATGATTGCCATTTATGTATTTTCCTCCATCCTATTTCTTCTCTGTTTATCTTTGTCTTTCCCTCTTTTTCCCTGTCTATTCTCACCTCCCCCAATCTGCTATCCCTTTTCTTTACCACTTTATGATATGTAAGACACACTTCTATATCCATTTGAGAGTGTATATATTATCCTCTCTTCGAGTCAATTCTGATGTAAGTAAGGTTCATATGCTTTCTTCCATCCTTTCCCTATTTCCCCCTCTACATCATATTCCAAATTCTTTTATGTCAGATAATTTATCTAATTCTACCTCTCCCTTTGCCTTTTTTTCAGTGCATTCTCTTTTCTTATCCTTTAGCTTTTTTTTAGATAAGCATATCATCACATTCAACTCACACCTCTGGTTTCTGTCTGGGTTGTACTCCTAGTTGTGCTATTGATGATAACAATTTTCAGAGCTATAAATACCATTTTCCATATAGGAACATAAAACCTTTCACTTTGTTGAATCCATTATGATTTCTCTTTCTGGTTTGCCTTTTAATTCTTCTTTTGCATCTTGTATTTGAAAGTCAAATTATATTCAGGATCCCATCTTTTTATCAGATTTCATTGAATGTCTATCCCCCCCCACACACACACACCAAACAAAGGATTATACTCAATTTTGCTGGGTAGGTAATTCTTGGTTGTAAACTTAACTCTTTTGCCCTCCAGAATATTATATTCCAAATTTGTAAGTCATTCAATGTAGAAGCTACTAAATCTCGTGGTATCCTGATTGTGCTTCCATAATATTTGAATTGTTTCTTTTTGGCTCCTTGCAGTATTTTATACTTGATCTTGGAGGTCTAAAATTTGGTCATGCTACTTCTGAGATTTTTCATTTTGGGTTCTCTTTCAGTAGGTAATTGGTGGATTCTTTCAATTTCTATTTTACATTTGGGCTTCTAGAATGCCAGGGTAGTTTTACTTGATAATTTCTTGAAAGATGATACCTAGAGTCTTTTTTCAGTCATGACTTTCAGGTAATGCAATATTACTTTAGTTCTCCCAGATATATTTTCTAAGTTAGTTGTTTTTCCAATGAACTTTCACGTTTTCTTCTATATATTTTTTCATTCTTTTGATTTTGTTTGACTATTTCTTGCTGTCTCATAAAATCATGAATTTCCACCTGCCAGATTCTAATTTTTAAAGATTTAATTTCTTTAGTAGAGTTTTGCATTTCCCTTTCATTGGACCAATTCTACTATATAAGGCATATTTTTAATCAGTGAATTTTTGTGTAAATATATATGTATATATATATATATATATATATATATATATATATATATATATATATGTTTCCATTTGGCCAATTCTGCTTTTCAAGGTATTCTTTTCTTCATTTAATTCTTGTACCTCTCTTTACCATGTGGTCTATTCTTTTTTTAAAGTGATATTTTCTCCAGTATTTTTGTTCCTTCTTTAGCAAGATGTTGACTTTTTCATGATTTTCCTGCATTACTCTCATTTCTTTTCCCAATTTTCCTCTAACTATCTTGATTTTTAAAAATATTTTCAAACTCTTCATTGTTACAAAACCTACTTATATTATTCTTTGGATGCAGGAATCTTGCATCCACACTTTTTCTGAGTGTGAGCTTTCATCTTCCTTATCATCTTATTAACTTTTTATGTTCAGAATTTTTTGTTGTTGTTTTTTGATCATTTTCTAGCCTCTATCTTGATTTTTAACTTTATGCTAAAGTGGAGCTCTACTTCTCAAGTGGATGGAATATTGTCCCAAGCTTCAAGTTTTATGTTTCAGAGGTAATTCTGAAGATATGTTTATTTTTGGTGATATGATAAGGTTATATGACCCAGGAAGAGGAGTGTTTATTACTCTTCTATAATGTGCAATCATAGGCATTTTTTCCAACCTTGGAACAGTCAACAGGATCTTGGTTCAGAGACAACAAGTTCTGCTGTGCCAGTATTTCTTCTCACCCTTAAACTAAGAATTAGGACAGTGACCCAGATCCAAATATGGTCAATTCAATAGAGTCCTGCTCCTGTCACCAGCAAAGAATTCCTGTGAATATTATTCTGACCTGTTTTCTGATATCCTTCCCATCTGGGATATGAGAAATCTGGAAACTGCCACTGTGCCCTTGACTCAGTCACCCCAATGTCTGCTCCTGGTTTTCTATGGTCTTGTCTGTGCTGGTGCGTCCTACTCTGGATTTTGCTCCATTTTCACTGTGTTGCAACAAAATTTTCCTGCTGACCTTCTAAGGTGTCTTGATCTGGAAAATGGTTTTACTGTCTTTTTTAGGTCCTGCTGCTCTAGAATTTATTTAAAGATATTAGGTGGAATTTGGGAGAGAACTCAGGGATTTGCCTGCTTTTACTCAGCAGTCTTGCTTCTATATCCAAGACCCTTGAGTGAGCTTTTAGAAATTTGTCAATGATTTTACTTTATAGTGACTGAAGTGCTATGTTTTTACCAGAGGGAAAACTGAGAATTTCAATGTTATTACCTAATCTGAAAATTCATGTGTATTGTAGATTAGAAATGTCAAGGAGAAATTTACTGAGCTACCTCTTTGCAAACATATTCCATGGTAGATGTATCCTTGACATCTATACTACATTTTTACCATTAAGCATCTATAGTAAGATGGGAAAGTACACACATGATTGCCCCCAAATACTTTAGCAAATGGCTCTTGTCAACATATTTTATTTCAACAACTGGTTCTTGTCAACATATTTTCAATGTTTTTTCCTCTATGTTTTGAAACATAAAAAGAGCAAAGGGGAAAAACAGACAATTTAAAAAAGGTTGAAAACTGTATATTCACATATAAATATGCATTATCTGGATTTTCAGCTGCATAAAATAGTTACAAAGAGAAAAACAGAATTAGTCAGCATTAGAATAGAGATATATGGGTTTAAGTTTAGGCTCCAGGAATCAGATGCAAATTGTCTTTTTAATTATCTGGGGATAAAATAATAACTCCCATTTCAACAAGACCAAAGTTAGACAAAACCATTTCCAAAGAACCCATGTGAGGATGATTATTTCCCATTTTACATATTGCAAAATTGAGACACAGAGCAGCAAATACTGACTTCTCTGATTTCCTTCAATTACCTACTAAACTTTTCTTAATGCCTGTACCTTCTGTTTGTAACTATCTCCTCTTTATTCTCACTCTCTCTATGTATACATATATGTAGACATATACACATATTTATATATATTTAAATATGTATATGTCCAGATATGTGTTTGTATGCTGTATCTTCCATTAGAATGTAAATTTTGTGAAGAAAAGATTTGCCTTTTAACTCTTTTTTTTTGTATTCCCAGTGTTTAGCAGTTGACCTAAACATACCAGATGCTTAATAAATATATATCCACTGATTGATTTAGTCTCAGGCACTTCCTTGTTGTATGACCCTGATAAAGTTACTTAACAATTCAGTGCCTCAATTTTCCCATTTCCAAAATGGAGATAACAATCACCCTTACTTCACAGGGTTATTTTGAGTAGCAAATGGGGTAATATTTATAGTGCCAAGCACATTATTATTATTATTATTTATAGCTCTTTATAGACAGAACATATGCATGGGTAATTTTTCAACATTTTCCTTGCAATCACTTCTGTTTCATCTTTTCCCTTCCTTCCCTCCACCCCTTCTCCTGGATGGCAGGCAGTTTTGTACATGTTAAACTTGTTAAAGTATATCTTAAATAAAATATATGTGTATATATTTATACAGTTCTCTTGTTGCACAAGAAAAATCAGATTTTGAAAGGTAAAAATAAACTGGGAAGAAAAACAAAAAATGCAAGCAGTCCACATTCATTTCCCAGTATTCTGTCTCTGGGTTTAGTTGGTTCTGTTCATCACTGGTCAATTGGAACTGAATTGGATCTTCTCATTGCCGAAGATAGCCACTTCCATCAGAATTGATCCTCATATACTATTATTGTTGAAGTGAATAATGATCTCCTGGTTCTGATCATTTCACTTAGCATCAGTTCATGTAAGTTTCTCCAAGCCTCTCTGTATTCATGCTGCTGGTCATTTCTTACAGAACAATAATATTCCATAACATTCATATACCACAATTTCCTCATGTATTCTCCAATTGATGGCATCCATTCAATTTCCAGTTTCTAGCCACTACAAAGAGGGCTGCCACAAACATTTTTGCACATACAGATCCCTTTCCCTCCTTTAATATCTTTTTGGAATATAAGCCCAGTAGTAACACTTCTGGACCAAAGCGTATGCACAGTTTGATAACTTTTTGAGCATAGTTCCAAATTGTTCTCCAGAATGGTTGGATCCATTCACAACTCCACCAACAATGTACAGTATTCCTGTTCATTATCTTTTCCTGTCATCTTAGCCAATCTGACAGGTTTGTAGTAGTATCTCAGAGTTGTCTTAATTTGATCAATAGTGATTTGGAACAGCATTTCATATGAATAGAAATAATTTCAATTTCATCATCTAAAATCTTCTGTTCATATCCTTTGACCATTTATCAATTGAAGAATGGCTTGATTTCTTATAAATTAGAGTCAATTCTCTCTATATTTTGGAATTGGGGCCTTTATCAGAACCTTTAACTTTAAAAATATTTTCTCAGTTTGTTGCTTCCCTTCTAATCTTGTTTGCATTAGTTTTGTTTGTACAAAAGCTGTTTTAACTTGATATAATCAAAATTTTCTATTTTGTGATCAATAATGACCTCTACTTCTTCTTTGGTCATAAATTCCTTCTTCCTCCACAAGTCTGAGGGGTAAACAATCTTATGTTCTTCTGATTTGTTTATAATCTCATTCTTTATGCCTAAATCATGGACCCATTTTGATCTTATCTTAGTGTTTGGTGGTAAGTATGGGTCAATGCCTAGTTTCTGCCTTACTAATTTCCAATTTTCCCAGCAATTTTTGTCAGATAATGAATTCTTATCTTAAAGGCTGGTGTCTTTGGGTTTGGGAACAGTAGATTGCTATAGTTATTGACTATTTTGTCCTGTAAACCTAACTTATTCCACTGATCAACTAATCTATTTCTTAGTCGATATTTGGTGACCTCTGATTTATAATATAGTTTTAGACAGGTACAGCCAGGCCACCTTCATTTGATTTTTTTTTCATTAGTTCCCTTGAAATTCTTGACCGTTTGTTCTTCCATATGAATTTTGCTGTTATTTTTCTGGGTCATTAAAATAGTTTCTTAGGAGTCTGACTGGTATAGCACTAAATAAATAGATTAGTTTAGGTAGTATTGTCATCTTTATTATCTTTGCTTGGCCTATCCAAGAGCACTTAATATTTTTCTAATTGTTTAGATCACATAATTATTATTTTAAAATGTTTATATTGACTGAAAAATTATCTGAAAACCGAGAAAAAGGGAAATCCTCAATGCACAGCAATAAAAAACTTGTATTGCCATTCATGTCATTACAATAGTTGGCTAAAGGACTTTGGATATGGAATATAAACATTTATGCATGAATTCTAGCTTTCTCAATGATCCTGAAAAGGTCTCTTAACATTGTTATACTATATTATGTTATGTTATGTTGTGTTGTGTTGTGTTGTGTTATGTTGTGTTTTGTTGTGTTATATTATATTAAGTTATATTATAAAATTATTTATTCCATATGTACCTTAGTTTATTTTTTATTAAAAAATAATATTAAATAGCCACTAAGATCCCCCTATATTCCTAAATTCTGTGATTCTATGACAATATCATAAAATTTAGTTGACTAATTGACCCTCCTCATATCCCCTAGAAGAATCACTGGTTTCAGATTCCTGGTCCTGCATTCACAGAGCCAGTTGAATTCAACGTGGTGAATCAGAGACACAGAGTCTGTGGAGCTCATCAAGTTTGCTACTGACTTTTGGCAGAAGCGGCCTCTTCCTGTGAAAATGTGTTTGTGCCTTCCTAAAGCTGCATTACAAAACTACCCCAGAGACACTCCAAAGGCAAAGATCTATCAAACTCTTTGCAATTTTTCTCTGGGCAATCAGGGGCTACTCCTGGGATACTTGCATCCCTCTAAGAAATTTTCCAAAGCTCATTAGAATCCAGTTTAGCACTCTGTTCTGGCCAACTGTCAGATGGCTTTGACTGCTGCTTGCTAATGAACTGTAAACTGTCCCGGGAATAAATGCAGTCTTTGCCTTTAGGAGCACCATTCGGCTTCATCACTGATCACACAGTGGGTTTCCATGAAGTTTTGTTATCTTTGTAGTGCTTACAGCTGTGCATAGAAAAATATAGTGTATTATGGCACTAGATCAGACTTAAGTCAGAAAGCAAACCTAGTGAAATCAGGAGTTATGAAAACTATTTTTTTAGTATCCCATGATAAATTGGTCTTGTATACAGTAGGTGATTAAATAATACTCATTGAATTGAATTGAAACTAAAGGCAGATTGGGATGTCTTCCAGGCTCATTCATCTATTATGAATACCCTTTACTAGACTGTGATCTTGTTGAGAGTAGAGATTTTTTTTTTTGCCCTCCTTTGTATGATCAGAGTTTAGTAGAATATCAGGCACTTTCTGGGTATTTATAATTGATTATGAACTCATCAATAAAAACATTAATTACTAAACGATAATATTATAGCCAACATGGCAAAAAAGTATAAGATTCAGGAGTACAATAATATAAATGGTAATAAAATTGACATTTATGTAGCTCTTTAACTTGTAGAAAGTGAGTTATATATGCTATTTCATTTTCATCTAATAATATTATTGCAGAGCTAATGTAGCAAAAGTCTTTCATTTTATGAAATAAATTGGTACCCAGAGATGTTAAAAAAATGTTTCATCGTCTGAAATGAGGACTTAGTCTAAATAACCTCTACAATTCTTTCTAATTCTAAATCTATTACCTCTATAATCACCCTATGTTTAGGATTGGAAGGGAACTTAGAAGGTATCAGGTATAACCAACTCTTTTTAAGGCCCAAAGAAGTTAATTGACCAAATCACACAGGTACCTGGCGATAGAGGTGAGATTCTTGACTCCATATCTAGTGTACTTATCACTTTATCAAAGAGAGAGAGAGAGAGAGAGAGAGAGAGAGAGAGAGAGAGAGAGAGAACAGAAAGATAAAACAGAGAGATAGAGATAGACAGGCAGACAAAGACAGAGACAGAGAGTCCAAGAGAAACTGAAAGAAACAAAGAGACATAGAGAAATACTAAGTAGGTGCAAGAAATTGAGGCTCTACTTTCATAGTTCTTCTTTTGAGTTGCTCTGAGTTCTGGCAGTACTGAGAGTAAATATGAATTAACTAGTTTATATCTTCTCTGCTAGGAAAATAACTGGAAGAACATGTTCATTCAAATAAGGTAATCCATGCTGACTTTTTATTGGAAGGACAGCAATACAATTTATAAATGACTCATTCTTTTATTACCTTTTATTTAATTATTTATATTTATTTGATATGTAAATTCCTTATGAATAGATATTATTTCATTTATTGTCCTTATATTCTAAAATATTTGCACTGTGATTGGCACATTGTAGGTGCTTAATGAATACTCTAATTTATTTATGTCACATATAAGGTGATATGATTTATACTATTAGTAATCTCATAATGTCAACAAAAAATAAGGAAGGTCTCTAACATTTTGGAATGACCCCTGTAGAGAAATAAATAAAAAAAAATCCATTGATGTTTCCAAATAGCTACTTCTTTTTTTTTGACCTCTCATTCACAGCTCTGTACTGTGTGATTTTCTTTCTTTCTCAATCCCAGTATGTTTTCAAGTAACTAAAGGATACTGTATAATCTTGTGCAACAGTATTTAGTCATCACGAGGTTCATTATCATCATCGTCATAGCTTTTATATAACACTTTAAGGTTTATAAAACCTTGTCTATACATAATCTCATTTCATCATTCCAACAATTCTGAGAAAAGAATACTATTATCCCCATTTTACAGATAAGGGAAGTGAAGTGACTTTCCCTCTGTCAAATGAATAGGAAGTAACAAGCAAAATTAAGATTCAAACTTCTTGACTTCAAGTCCAATACTATCTGTTATACAATTTATTTGTTTGGTAGTACAAAGTGGTAGTTCTGCACACAGATATGATTTTTATACCAATAAGTATGTTTCTTCAAGATCTGCACTTCATAAAATAAAAGCTTATGGAGCTAGATCTGAAATCTCAGCAATGTAGTCCAATTTCCTCATTTTAGAAAGTAGAAATCAAAGACTAGGATATTTAGATGAGCTGGCCAATGTCTCACAGGTAATAAGTAATAGGAAAGATTGCAGTTTTTAATCAGGTCCTTAGGCCTCTAATTCAATTTTTTTCCCAAAGTAATATGATGTCTCTTAGGTGAACAAAAAAGAGGAAAGCTATGGTTGGAGATGAATGATATAAATGCCCTGAACTATGATTTTAATCCAGATTCAATTTTGCAAGAAGATTATGGTAAGTCTTTGAAGACTGCATTAAAGACCCTTGAAGTTCTCTCTTTTTATAATAGTTGTAATGATAACTCCCAATTATGTACCCCTTTAAGGTTTACAGGTTTTAAAGGAATGCTTCACTTACAAAAAATTCTGAATGATATAGAATGTAACTATTTTTATCCTGTTTTACAAATGAAGCAACTGAGGCCATATATTTAAAATGGCTCATTTATTTGCCTATGATATCACAGTTAGCATTGCAAATTATAGGACATCAGAAGTGGAAAGGATATCAAAAACTATCTAGTCCAAGTAGGCCTTTAACAAATACTACATGACTTCTATTATTTGAATGAGTATTCATCCATTTGCCAAAACCAGGATTCAAATCTTGGTCTCAGTTTTTGGTTGAGTGCATTTTTTATCACACCATACTGAAGATTTGCTAATGGTAAGCACATCATATAGTGTTTTTTTTTGTTTTTTTTTTTTATCTAGCATATAAAACAGCTTTGCTAATTTCATGTTTGTAATGACTGGGCTAGCTTTCTGGAGGGCCTCAGGACCAGCCTTGGTTTCAGCAGAATAATCACCACAAGAATAGTCAGGAATAAAGTCCAAAGTCTTTATTGTCTCCTTTAGTCTCAGTCAGTCAGCCAGCAGTCTCAGTCAGTCAGCCAGTCTATAGTCTCTCGTCTCTTCCAGTCAGCCAGCCAACAGTTTGCACATCCCAGTCTCTGACTTCGTTCTAACTCTGACCTCTCAAATATTCTATTACAATTACATCAATTCATCATACTGAGTATAAGCCAATCATTATATCACTAGGGAACCATTATCTCATTAATTCCACTGAGTTAATATCTTGTTGTAAGATTACATAATCATAATGAGTATACTTTTTCAGAGTTCCTGCCCTCTACAATGTTAAATATAAGCTTTTATTGGTCCCATCAATGCCAAAATAGAATCTAATGGATAAATATGAATAAAGACATTTTGAGGAGTCAAAGTACCCAATTTTAAAGTTTTTCTTTTGAACAAGCTATTTTTTCTACCTAAGCCTCAGTTTATTCTTTTGTAAATTGGAGGGAAGTTTTGATTATATGCTTTTCGAAGTGGGTTTTTTTTAATTTCTGAAGGTATAATCTTATGATTAGATGGCACTGAAATGCTTATTTTGGTTCTAGATGTAATAATCCTGCAAGCAAATAGTGACATTTACAATTGGGTACAAGAATAAATAAAATAACAAAACTAATATTCCCATTTCACATGAATTACCTATTGAGAGTCCATTTATTTAGTATTTACCTATGATCATAAGAAATCCATCTTGTTTTCTACATTCTCTAGTTTAGCCAACTGAAAAGAAATGTTTAATTTAGCAAAGTACATTACCTACAGAATAATGTACATGTTACGACCCCTTTCTAGATCTAAATAAAAGCAATATGCTAGAGTTTCTTTCTTTTACTTCAATGTACCTTTTTAAGGCTTTTTGGGGTTTAATATCATTTGAACATTGGACTAGTTTCCCACTGGAAGCTTTAAATTATTTTTGAAAACTATGCTTCAAAAATTGTTCACTTTTTAAAAAGTCTAAAATTTTACTATAGTCAATGTAGTATAGATATGACCTCTCCAATCATTTTTAAACAAGACAGGAATAGACAATAGAACACATAACAAATTCAACTCCATAGAAAATAGAGAGCAAAATTGGGGATTGCTGCCATTCTTTTCACAAGGGAGTTCACAGTGAAACTGAATCAAAAAGACAATGTGAAACCAGGAGGACCAACCACATTGGTTCCCAAACCCCAACTGTTTTTCACAAAGAAAAGCTACAGGAGCATCTGCCAAATCCAGCAAATTTAATATCCCTTAAAGAATTATAAAAATCATAGAATGTAGTTCAGTGGAGAAAAAAATAGTGCTTGGATGAGAGCCAAAAGATTTAGAAGAAGTTAGTTGGTATAGAGCAAAGCTTCTTAAACTTCAGTTACAACTTCATATGGGGTCTCTTACCTGAATGTGGAAGTTGTGAAATTAAGATTTATTATGAGTAAATGTATGATTTCTATACCTATTTTGTATACATAAAGACATAGGATTATGTAAAAATTTCTCAGGCACAAAGAGGCAGTGAGTGGGAAAAGTTTAAGAAGCCTTGGTGTAGAAGAGAGAATACTGGGCTTGGATATAGCAAGATCAGAGTTTATTTAACAACTCATCCATTTCCAAGCTGTGTGATATTCAGCCTCAATTTCCTAATATATAAAGTGGAGATAATAATAATACCTATGTTATAGGATTGCCATGAGAGATAAATTAAATGTCATAACATAATCAAATTTTTCTTTGTGAATTACAAAGTTCTGATTATATATTAGCGTGAGTTTATATATATATATATATATATATATATATATATATATATGTGTGTGTGTGTGTGAGTTCTGATTATGTTAGCTATTGTTATACATAATATAATAATTGTATATAATATTAAATAATGTATATATGTAATATTAAATATAATAGACAAGTGTAACTAAGTATCACATATAGAATAATATCTATTAAATATTACATAAATACATAAACCTATAATGTATAATGATTATATATAATATTAAGGAAAATATATAATATAAAACATGTATATAATATTAAACAATAAATAAACATATAAAACATGCAATGATTATATATAATATTAAATATAACACAATAGCATTGTCATATATAATTGTGATATAATATAATTGTGATATATATATATATATATATATATATATATATATATATATATTAGCTGTTATTAGACTAGCACTGCCAATTACTAATAACATAATCTTGGCCAAGTTGTTTAATCTCTTTGGGATTCCTATTGGAAACAAACTTTAAACATGAACACTATAGGAAAAAGTCTTACATCTAAAGATGTCAAAGCAGTTGCTTCATTTGTAAAACAGGATAAAAACAGTTACATTCTATATCATTCAGAATTTTTTGTAAGTGAAGCATTCCTTTAAAACCTGTAAACCTTAAAGGGGTACATAATTGGGAGTTATCATTACAACTATTATAAAAAGAGATGTCAAATCCCCCTCAATTTTTGAGGGGATTATTTAATGGTGAAAAGTCCCTAGGAACATGGATTTTAATTGTGGGTAGAATTTTCTGCCCAATTTTCAAATAGCTCTTTCTCTTCACCTGGGTACACCAGTTTAGTAAACGAAAACAATTGTTTCCAGATGATGTTGCTCCATTCTTACACTAAATAAATATATGAGTATAACATGATTAAAAGCATATTTAAAATATACTTTACAATTAAATGGGAATGATAGTTTCCAGGTTATATGTGTAATATATAGGCATGTACATATATGTATATGCATGTTATATACACTTATGTTTATAGATAAGTATATCAGTAGAATATATCTATAAATACATTTAGAATATCTATAGATATACATAGATACACTTATGTACACATATCTGTGTACAAATTATATAAATACATATGTTGATATATAAAATTTGCATAAAAGATAAATATACATGTGTATATATACATATATATAATACAGATATTCATATCTAGATTTGTCTGTGCATATAGCTATATCTACTTATTACTGTGGTTTAGATACACTACATGTTTAGATATACAAAAAAAGCATAGATCTAGATAGATCTGCATTTATTGATATATATCTATGAATACATATAAATTATGTATTTGTTCTTTTGTATTACAAATGAAAAAATATTTTTAGTTATGTATCTATGTAAACCTATGTTTCTATGTACACATATGCAAATATATTATTTGTATATGTTTCATATATATAAAACAAGAAACAATTTGTTTTATTTGCAACATATTTATCTTTAAATGCATGTGTATTACATATTAGGTATATATATATTATAGAATCACATATATTTATATTATTTATCTAAATTTTATGTATATCTATAAACAGATATCTATCTTTCTAACAGAAGGAGTTGACAGATAAGTAAGCCAGAAATTAATTATAGTTTTAGATAAGTCCATTACATATAGCCTTTCAACTTGGGTATGTCTGGTGATGTAATTAAACCTGATGATCTGTGCCCATGCTAAAGGGGGAACACAATTAGGTTCCCTGCCTATGAATTGTCAATATAGACCTTTCTCAGCTTGGTATGGATCATGACTGGGTAGTGAGAAGCCTATAAAGGAATGAATATCTATTTTTACTGCCCAGATACCCTGCCTCTCACCTGCTTTAGAGCTAGATCGGAAAGTTCCCCGATGTTAGTATCACATCATAGTTGCTATAGTCACTCTTAGATGGACCTATGGGAACAATCCTATCTGTAGATAGATAGCAATATGTTGTAATTTCAAAGGTTGAGAGAATAGAGAAGTTTAGTGATGAAATAATATTGTTAAGAGCATGATGGAAAAAGGTTGGTAAAGACATGGTGAGTGGGAAAGTCAGTTGATTATAGAGTTATCAAATGCTTTTATTTTAATAATGAGAACCTAATGGAGGTCATGTAACAAAAACTTATAGTAGAATTAGAAAACTTTTATGATTTTCTCTAGCTTTATTGAGCAGCACATGAATAGGAGTGGTGACAGTTGATAGGAGAAGTTCTGACCCTTGACAGGGCAAGCATTATGATAAGATATTGGAGCAGAGGACTAGTGAAAAGAGGACAGTATTAATTGAAATTATTTAACCAAAAGTTATATATATATATATATATATATATATATATATATATATATGTATACACACACATATATATTATACACACATATAAAACTAAACTTTTGGTTAAACAGTTATATATATATATATATATATATATATATATATATCAATATATTATAGAAAGGATAGTGTAGTAGGCAAGACAGAGATGACAGCTTAGGAAAGAATTATGGAGTCAAAAATTGAAAATCACAGCTGAGATCGGGAGCCAAGATGGCGGAGAAGACACACGCGACTTTCTAAACTCTTCTCTTACCCTCTTTATCAATATTATATCGAGCCTCAAAAATAGTCTTGATGCAAGAAAGATAAGAAGGAACAACCAACGCCAAAGAAAATCTACTTCCAAAAAGGTTTTCCCCAGGGGGGAACAGACGGGAGAGAAATTAAGTTCCTAGGAGAGCCTCAAACCGAAAGTGAAAGACAGATCTCAGCAAAGGTGCAGCCCCAACCCACAGAGGGGCTTTTCCTTGGAGCAGTTGTGATCCTGACCCAGGAACAGCCCAGGTTAGCCCCCAAATTGCGGGGGGGCCCGGCTAGCCATAGAGTTTTCCAGGCCGAGCATCGGGCAGAGACACTGGGGCAGAGTTGGGCGGTTCAGTCCCTTGGTTGTGGTCATACACTACAGTCCCACAAGAGGCTCCGCCGGGGACACTTTCACCCCCAGTCTCAGCAGAGGGCAACCAACCCACCCAGCCCACTAACAGTTTGATATTTCGCCATGCGAATCCACTCCTGTTGGGGGAAGGGAAAACCCACCAGAGACCCCATACCCGGAGCTGGAAATCGGTTTACATCTCCCCTGCTCAGAGGAAGCTGGCAACCCCTTGCCCAGGAGACATACCCAAAGGCTTTAAAACATGAATAAAAAAGATGAAAAGAATGATCAACAGCTTCTATGCAGAAAAGAGCAGGTCAACAAACCAAGAGACCTAAACAGCAAACATGGATCAGACTGTCCTTTACATGATGCTTAAGAAAGACCATTAAAAGAAAAGAGAGTTAGAAGATAAATGGGGGAAAAAGAAGCCTCAAGAGAGCAACAATTTGAAAAGAATTGGAAAAAGAAAAAAACTCGGAAAGAAGAATTTGGAATTGGAAAAAATAAAGAATGACTAGAAAGTAGGATTTAAATTGGAAAAGACAAAGAACATGCAAGAGGATCTGTGAATTGAAAAAGAAAATAATTCACTAAAAAAATTAGTGAAATGGAAAAAAATTCCAAGACCAAAAAATACATTTAAAAAACCAATTGGACAATACAGAAAGAAGAAAAAGCTAATGAAGAAAAAATAATTTTGAAATTACAACTGAACAAATAGAAACCAATGATCATTGAGACAGCAAGAACAGTCAAGCAAAACCAAAAAAAGAAAATGAAAACCATGAATTATCTATTTTAAAACGGGCAGACTTGGAAAATAGATCTAAGGATAACTGAGTATTATTGATTTCCAAAACTATATGAAAAAAAGAGCCTAGATACATTTTTAAAGAAACACCAAAGAGAACTGCCCGATGTTAGAATAGAAGGTAAAATAGGATTGAAAGAATTCATCAAACACCTTCTGAAAGAAACCCTAAAAATAAAAACCCCAAGGAAATTGTGGCAAACCAGAAACGATTAAGGAAAAATTTTACAAAGCAAAAAAAAAAAAAAAAAAAAACATTTAAATACCAGGTGCCAATAAGGGATCAGCCAAGATCTGGCTGCCCCCTACATTAAAGGGAGAAGTCCAATAAATTTCAAAGTCACAAGAACTTGGGAGCAGCCAAGAATAAACCACCCACAAGTTAATTTCTTCCAGGGAAGAAGATGGAATTTAATGAAACAAATGAATTCCATTTGTTTCTGAAGAAAACCAGAACTAAACAAAAATTTGACTCCCCAAGAACCAAGAGATGAAAAAGGTAAAATAACTCTTGAAAATTGTATCTCTGTTCTGGATATACAAAAGAATACATGTATAATTTGATTATACTGATATAAATAAAAAAAGGGAAGGATATGAAAAGGGATGATGGGAATAAAAGGAATAAAAGAGGGAAACCATCCCACAAAGAGGCAAAGGAAATTATCAATCTGAGGGAATTTGAGAGGGGGGAGGAAATTGTGGAATCTTACCCCAAGAGTTCCAAAGAAAAAATAATTGACATTTGTTTTAGAGAAATTCCCCCACCCATTAAAAAACGGGAAGAAAAAGGAAAAGAAAAGAGAATAAAAAAAAGACCCAAAGGGGGGGGAGGGATTATAAAGAGGAGGGATCGTGACAAAGAGGGCATGTTTAAAAGGGGAAAGAGGGGGAGGCGAAAAGGAAAGCAAATCAGGGTTATTAGGATGGCAGGAAAAAGATTTAGTAATTCTAACTGAAATGTGAATGGGATGAACTCCCCCATAAAGAGGAAGCAGATAAGACTGACAAAAGTCGAACCCTAAAATGTTGTTTACAAAAACACATTTAAAGCAGGGGATACATAAGAGAAAGGTAAAAGGCTGAGCAAACTATTATGCTTTCAGGTGAAGCCAAAAGGGAAAATCCTTATCCCAGATCCAAAAGAAAATTGATCAATTAAAAAGAAAAGGGGAAACACATCCCCAAAGGGGCATAAACAAAAGCAAACTAATAAAAAAATATGCACCAAGTGGTTGGACCAACTCCTAAAGGAGAAGTTAAGATTTGGAAGAAGTAGACAAAAACTGTAAAGTAGGAGATCCCAACCCTTCACTCAGAATTAACAAATCAAACCACAAAAAAATAAGAAAGAAATTAAAGAAGTAAATAGAATATTAGAAAATTAGGTATTTGATCTTTGGTGAAATTAATGAATAAAATATATTTTTCCCAGACAAACCTATTCAAAATTGACCAATATTGGGACAAAAGACCTGAAAAATGCAAGAAAGCAGAAAAAATCTTTTCAGATCATGATGCAATAAAAACAATTCAACAAAAAGTTAGGGGAAATAGACCAAAAAGAATTGAAACTAAAAATCTCATCTTAAAGAATGATTGGGGTGAAGAAAAATTATAATACAATTATAATTTATGTTAATAAATGATGAGACATCATACCAAAATTTTGGGATGCAGCCAAAGGGTAATAAGAGGAATTTTATATCCTTAGAGGCTTTACTTGAATAAAACAGAGAAAGAAAAGATTAATAATTGGGGCAAAAAAACTAAAAAAAGACCAAAAAAAACCCCCAATCAAATACTAAATTAAATTTAAAATTAAAAGGAGAAATTAAAATATTGGTAAAAAAACATTGAATAATTAAAAAACTAAGAGTTTTCTATGAAAAGCCAATAAAATAGATGTTTTGGTAAACTGATTGGGAGGAGGAAAAAAATTAGTAGTCTTAAAAATGAAAAGGGAAACCTTCCACCAATGAAGAGGAAATTAGAGAAAAATGAGTTATTTTGCTCAACTTATGCCAAAAGATAACCTTGAAATGGATGATTCCCCAAAAATAGACTTCCAATAAGGAGGAGGAAGTAAATTGTTGAATAGTCCCATTTGAAAAGAAAAACCCAAAAGAAACAACCCCTAAGAAAAACCCATCCAGATGAATTTATAGTGAATTTTTACCAAACAAAAAAAATTTCCAATGTATAAAATTATTTGATAAAAAGGGAATGAAGGAAACCACCAAATCTTCTATGAACAGACATGGAACTGATTTTAAAAACCAGGGTGAAAACAGAAAAGAAAAATTATAGACCAACTCCCTAATGAATATTGATGCTAAAAATCTTTAAATAAGATATTGAAAAAGACTAAGAAAATCATCCCAAGATAATACACAGATCAAGTAGGATTTAACCCAGGAATGGTTTGGTTAATAAAAAACTATCAATATAATTGGCCATGTTAATAACCAAATTAAAAAAAATATGATCATCCTAAAGATGGAAAAAGCAGAAAAATCCAAATCCATTCCTATTAAAAACATTTGAGAGTATAGGAATAAATGGACTTTTCCTTAAAATAACACAGATCTATTTAAACCATCAGTAAGCATCATATGTAATGGAGCAAACCAACCATTCCCAATAAGATCTGAGGAAAAAGGGGAAATCACCGATTATTTAATATTGTATTAGAAACTAGCATAGCTAAGAGCTGAGAAAGAGATTAAAGAATAAGAATAGGAAGAGGAAACCAAATTATCACTCTTGCCGGATATGGATATAGAGAACCCCAGAGATTCCTAAAAAGTTATTAGAAATAACCACAACTTTAGAAAGTTGTGGTTATAAAAAAACCCACATAAGTCATCAGATTCTTATATATCATAAAAATCCAAAGTGGAGTTAAAAGGGAGAAATTCCATTTAAAGTAACTACGATAATATAAAAATTTAGGAATCTATCGCCAAGGGAAAATGAAACTTTATGAGCAAAATTACAGACCACTTTTCACAAAATTAAGTCTGATCTAACCAATTGAAAAAAAAATGCCTTGGATAGGGTGAAAATATAATAAAGATGAAAATTACCTAAACTAATCATTTATTTAGCTTATACCAATCAGACTCCAAAAAACATTTTAAACCAAAAAATAACAAAAAGTTCATATGGAAAACAAAAATAAGAATTTCAAGGAAAATGAAAAATCAAATGAAGGGGTTTTAGCTGACCAGATCTAAAATTATATTATAGAGCAGCAGTTACCAAAACTATTTGGTATTGGCTAAGGAATAGATTAGTTGATCAGTGGAATAGATTGGTTCAAGGGATAAAACAGTCAACAAAATAGCAACCTAGTCTTTGACAAACCCAAAAGATCCTAGCTTTTGGGATAAGAACTTATGTTTAAAAAATTTGGGAAAATTAAACCAATATAGAAACTAGGATTATCCATACTTAACCCGATACCCAAGATAACAAAAATTCAGACCTAGGCATAAAGAATGAAAATTAATAAATTAGAGGAAAATAGGATAGTTTATCAGACCTGTGGAAGGGGAAGGCTTAGACCAAAGCAGAACTAGAGATCATTACTGATCACAAAATAGAAAATTTCGATTATACAAACTGAAAGTTTTTTTACAAACAAAATAATGGAAAGATTAAAGGAAGAATAAACTGGAAAAATTTTTTAAGTCAAAGGTTCTGATAAAGGCCCTATTTAAAATATATAGAGAATTAACTTAATTTATAAAAAAATCAAGCCATTCTCCAATTGAAAATGGCCGGATATGAAAGACAATTTTGATGAAGAAATTGAAACATTTTAGTCATAAAAAAGATGTCCAAGTCAATTAATAGAGAAATGCAAATTGACAACCTAAGATACAACACACCGTGATTTAAGATGACAGGAAAAAATAATGATATTGTTGAGGGATGCGGGAAAACTGGGACATTAAGCATTGTTGGTGAAGTTGTGAACGAATCCAACCATTTTGGAGAATAGTTTGAACTTGCTCAAAAAGTTATTAAACGTATACCCTTTGACCCAAAAGTTTCTACTGGGATTTATCCCAAAGAGAACAAAGAAGGGAAAGGACCGGGAATGTTTGTGGCAGCCCTTTTGGACAAAATGAAACTGAATGGATGTCCACGTTGAGAATGGTGAATAAATTTGGTTATGAAAAAGGAAATTACTGTTCTGTAAGAAATGACCAAAATAATTTCCAAAAGGCCTGAGAGAAAGAACTGATGCTGGATGAAATGAGGGACCAGGAGATCATTATTTCAACAACAATACTATAGATGACCGTTCTGATGGACCAGGCCAACCTCAGCCAGGAGATCAACCAAATCATTTCTAATGGAGCAGTAAAACTGAACTAGACCCCAGAAAAAGAACCTGGGAGATGATAAAAACCATTAATTGAATTTAACCTTTTTTATGCACACCTGCATTTTGATTTTTCCCCAAGTAATTGTAAGTATTTCGAGTCTGATTCTTTTTCTACAGCAAAATAACCTTTGGTCATGTATACTTATTGTGTATCTAATTTATATTTTAATATATTTAACATCTACTGGTAAAAAAAATCACAGCTAATATGAAGATCAAGATTTGAGATTGCAAGCCAAAGGAAGAAATAGAATAGCAAAAGTTATGATCCAATAAAGAAACTCTAAAGTTCAAGAAAATGAAAGTTTACATTTGGGAGTTATAGCAAGGGTATGACAATCTCGGTGTGTAGCTGAGGTTGGGTAGGGATGAAGATAATGAGAAACAACCAACTTGAGGAACTGAGGGGTATTTGGAGCATTTGAAGTTGTCTCTTATAAAGGAAGGTGCTGGAGAGGAGAGACAGTCATTTACGCCATTATAGAAAGAAGAGGAATGTCTTGGGCATTATTCAACAGGTACCAGAATTTTTATAGGATAGCAAATATGGATTAAATTAAGTTCAGTGCATGAGAGGTGACTGGGTAATGGTGGTAGAAGACAAGCTTGGAAGTGACATCAGGGATCAAGGAGCATTTTTATTCCCCTAATTTGATTATTGAGTCAGTGGAAGTGAGTTGAAGTTCAAACATTTTTGGAAAGGAAGACTGTGTCACCAGGAGTTAGACATATCAGTGAGATCCAAAAAAGGGAAGAACCAGCAAAGAAAAGTAAATTAAGATGAAACCAAGCTTCTTGCCTAGAGGATATTGTAGATGGGAATGGTTGGGTTGAAAGGATAGGAATAAGAAAATAGGCATGAGAGGCATTAAATGACAACTGAAGAATAAGTCAGGAGTTCAAAATCACTGAGAGACAGGAGGAGATTATGATTGAGTTGTCATTTGTTACTAACAGAGGAATGAGTTTAGATAGATTACCTAAGTCTCTAGAGCTCATTAATTTTAGCCACCTTTTCATTAATTTTAATAACCTTTAATAATAAAAAAGGTATGGAGATCTGTCTCAAGATTATTGATAGCTGAATTCAATCAGGAAAAAATGAGAAAACTGGAGTGATAATTATAGCTAACATTTATAGAACTTAATCAAAGTTTGCAAAACACTTTGAGAATGTCTTATGTTGACTTCACAATGACTCTGTGAGGGAATTTGAAACTTATTAGATTCTTGTTTACATATAGAGAAACTGAGGAATAGAAAATTTAAGTTATATGTCCATATTAACTCAACTAGGAAACATTAACAGATAGATTTAAATCTGGTTCTTTCTACTGAGTGGATGCCCATCAGATGGAGAATGGCTAAATAAATTGTGGTATATGAATATTATGGAATATTATTTCTCTGTAAGAAATGACCAACAGGATGATTTCAGAAAGGCCTTGAGAGACTTACACAAACTGATGCTGAGTGAAACGAGCAGGACCAGGAGATAATTATATACTTCAAAAACAATACTATATGATGACCAGTTCTGATGGACCTGGCCATCCTCAGCAATGAGATCAACCAAATCATTTCTAATGGAGCAGTAATGAACTGAACCAACTATGCCCAGAGAAAGAACTCTGGGAGATGACTAAAAACCATTACATTGAATTCCCAATTCCTATATTTTTGCCCACCTGCATTTTTGATTTCCTTCACAAGCTAATTGTACAATATTTCAGAGTCTGATTCTTTTTTCACAGCAAAATAACAGTTTGGTCATGTATACTTATTATGATTCTAATTTATATTTTAATATATTTAATATCTACTGGTCATCCTGCCATCTGGGGGAGGGGGTGGGGGGGTAAGAGGTGAAAAATTGGAACAAGAGGATTGGCTATTGTTAATGCTGTAAAGTTACCCATACATATAACCTGTAAATAAAAGGCTATTAAATAAAAAAAAAATAAAAAAAAAAGAGAACTACCTAAAAAAAAATCTGGTTCTTCCTGATCCAGTTTTATCAGTTGAAGGATTGATATGTTCAAGAAAATGGTGTTTGTATGACTCTACCAATTTCACTAAATCATCAGTCTTGTATGATAGCTGCATCCTTTGCTTCCTTTTCTTTTGAATTGATATCCCAACATGTCCATAGTTTATTCAATCAGGTCAATGCAGTTATTGCCTAATACACAAACTTAAAATAAGCAAAATGGTGGCTATGGAAACACAGTATTTCAGTTGAAATATAAGAGTTTTCATATCTTCTTACCACCCAAGAGAAACAGACCCCACCAAAACATATATTTTCAGTGAGTGGGAGGGTCCAAACATTTTTTAAAAATCTTTTCAAAATGTATGTATTTTTATTGTTACTGTGGAAATTAGGACTTAAAGAGAGGTTGTGACCAAAACATATTAGTCAGTGGCTCTAGGTTGACAGCCTGTGTCTGAAGAACCTGGGAGGCTGAGATAGGGAATGATCAAAAATGATAGAGAAGACATCAAACATGACAACTTTTGCTATAGCAAAGTTATTTTACTGTGTTAAATTTAATCACAGAAGAACAGTACAGATGGCATCATGATTTATGCAGATCCATGCAAATGAGTGTGTAAATAATCGCTCAAGGGACCTGACAGTCAAGGTTGCTCTAGTAAATAATTCCCATTTCCACCACTGTCCTCCCAGAGCCTTTTGTTTACTGCTGTTTATGTGGAAAAAAAAAAACAAGAAAACATGTGCTCTGTGATCAGAAATAGAGATTCATTTAATGAACAATCATTAAGTATCTACATCTGTAAAATACTGATCTACACTCTCTGGGAGATACCATATCGATAGAGACTTCTGAATTCTAATCATTATATAACATAACAGAGGAAAAATAGTCAGAATTAAGAAAGTGATCTATCACTTTATTTAGAAAAGTGATTAGTTATTCAGTACACATTTATTGACTAATTGATCATCTTTTATTTTGCACTGTTAAGGCAAAATCTAGGGTATTCATTCTATTTAGTTTTGAAACTTCATTTTAGGAAGAACATTGACAAACTCGAATGTATCTAGAGGAAAGTGATAAATGTGGTAAGGAAACTAGAGACAATGGCATATAGGGATCAATAAAAACAGCTGGCACAAAACAAACTAACTATTTAGCCAAAGGACTCATGGTAGTGTCTCATGACATGAGAGAGGAAATGTGGAGCACTGGAAGGAGCACTGGCTTTAGAGACACAGAACCTGCATTCAATCCTCATCTTTCATACTTTTTTTTCAATAAAACCTCAGGAAAATAACATCATTTTTTTTAGTTCTCAGGTTTCTCATTTTTAAAATGACAAGGTGGAATCAAATAACTCTTCTTCCCTTTCAATTATAGATCTATGATTCTATGATCAATTTACTCAAGTATTTTGAAACATTACTTTTTTTTTAATGAAACACATTTCATTGATCATTGTTTTTTTACATTACATTCCTTTTTCAATTTAATTTCATTGTTTTGCAAAATAATAGGCACTTACTTTATCTCCATTAATTTCCCATGGATGAATTAATGAATAAAATAAAAAAGAAATCCCTCAAAAACCTTTCTGAATATCAAACAAAATAAAACTGCACATTGGCTATATCAAATAAGCATGTCATAGTTTTCATTTTAAGTGCATCATGTTTCTGGTCGATACAATCTTCATATATAATTTTCTGGAATACTAATTTTTCATCTGTCAAAGATCTAGTTATCCAAACTTATTTTTCATTTTTAAAATTTTTTATTAAAGCTTTTTATTTATAAAACATATGCATGAGTAATTTTTCAACATTGACCCTTGCAAAGCCCTCTGTTCCAAATTATCCCCTCCTTTCTCCCACTCCTCCCCTAGATGACAAGTAGTTTAATACATGTTAAATAAGTTAAAATATATATTAAATCCAATATATATGTACATATATAGATATGTACATATATATATATATATATATATATATATATATATATATTTATACAGTTATCTTGCTGCACAAGAAAAACCAGATCAAGAAGGAAAAAAAAAAGCTGGGAAAGAAAACAGAATGTAAGCAAACAACAACAGAAAAGAGTGAGAATGCTATGTTGTGGTCCACACTCAGCAACCACAGTGCTCTTTTTTGGGTATAGATGGCTCTCTTCATCACTGAACAACTGGAATTGATTTAAATCATTTAATTGTTGAAGAGAGCCATATCCATCAGAATTGATCACTGTATAGTCTTCAAACTTGTTTTTCTTTACAGTTTTATCACATAAAATTTTCCTTTATTTTTCTCATTTTACTCTGTATAAATCTTAGTAGTTTTCCACCCAAGTTCCTTTGCATTTGTCCATTTTTCCATTTTAATGGAGAAAAGTATCTAATTACATTTAATAAAATATTTTGTTTAGCTTTTCTCCAATTGATGGGAACCTCAATATATTTCAGATTTTTTGGTTGCTATTTGCTACTATGAAGAGAGCTGTAAAAATTGTGTGCTTATGAGACATCTCTCTTTGACTTTATTAAGAGTATAAATCTATAAATGGTAGTAATCATTCAAAGAATATGCACAGTTTAGTAACTCTTGAGCTTAATTACAAATTGCTTTACAGAGTGACTGGACTACTTCATAGCCATACAAAAATTGCATTATTATACTCCATTTAACTGTTTTCCTTTCAATATTTGTTATGTTTCTCTTTTTTTCCTTCTTTACCAGTCTGGTGGGTATAAGAGGAAGCCACAGAGCTACTTTAATTTGCTTTGTATTTTACAGAAATGTATCTCAAAGATTATATACCATGATCAATTGTAATTTAAAACAGGAATGAGGGACTGGTTCAATATTAGAAAAACTTGAAACATAATCAAGAATATCAATAATACCAACAAACACTAATCTCAATAAGTAAAGAAAAAATAGACACCCATTCCTACTAAAAACAAAACGATTTCTAGGAACAAATAGAGCTCTTCTTTAAATAAGAAGTAATATCTATCTAAAAACCCAGCCCAAGCATAATCTATAATGGTAATAAACTAAAAGTCTTCCCAGTCAGATATAGGGTAAAGGATGGCTATCTATTATTAATCATTATTATTTAATATTGTACTAGAAATTCTAGTTATAGGAATAAGAAAAAAATGAAGGAATATGAAAAAACAATGTAGAACCAAAACTAACATTCTTTGAAGACCATTAGGAGGTATACTTAGAGAATTCTAGAGAATTACCTAAGTAACCAGTATTTTATTGGTTAAAATAAATAACAACTTAGCAAAATTTCTGGATAATAAGTAAGATCAAATAAATCAAGAATATTTCTATAGATTACCAATTACCAACAAAACCTAGTAGTAACAAATAGATAAATTTCATTTAAGGTAATTGCAGACAATATAAAATACTTGGAAGGCTACCTGCTAAAACAAACACAGAACTATATGAACACAATGAAAACCATTTTCAACACAAATAAAGACATCTAAGCAACTAGAGAAATATTGATACTTTGTGTTTGAGCTGACCAAACATGATAAAATGACAAATCTATAAAAATTAATTTGCTTATTCACTGCCTTTCCAATAAAATTTTCAAAAAATCCATATAGCTAGAAAAATAATAACAAAATTCATCTGGAAAAATAAAAGGTCAAGAATTATTAAAAGAATCAATGGAAACTATTGAAGGAACTAGAGTTCAAAGTACATTACAAATTGGTAATAATCAAAACAATCTGATGCTAGGTTAAAAAAACAGAGTGATGGATCATTCTAATAGATTATGTAATCATTATATTGTAGTAACTGACCATAGGGATACAATATTTAATAAATCCAAGGGTCCAAGCTTTGGAAATAAGAAGTCATTATTTGACATAAATCACTGGGAAAATGATAGAGCAGTTTGGCAGTTTGGTTATAAACCAACATCTCACAACATATAACAATAAAAGATCAAAATAGGTGTATAATTTATAGATAAATGATGATATCAAAAATAAATTAGAGCAAAATGGGGAAAATACCTTTCAGATCAGTAGATAAGGGAATAATTTTTTTAAAAAAATTTAATAGCTTTGTTATTTACAAGTTATATGCATGGGTAATTTTACAGCATTGACAATTGCTAAACCTTTTGTTCCAATTTTTCCCTTCTTCCCCCTACCTCCTCCCCAGATGGCAGAATGACCAATGCATGTTAAATATATTAAAGTATAAATTAAGTATACATGTCCAAACCGTTATTTTGCTGTACAAAAAGAATTGGACTCTGAAATATTGTATAATTAGCCTGTGAAGGAAATCAAAAATGCAGGCAGGCAAAAATATAGGGATTGGGAATTCAATGTAATGGTTCTTAGTCATCTCCCAGAGTTCTTTCACTGGGTGTAGCTGGTTTAGTTCATTACTGCTCCATTAGAACTGATTTGGTTCATCTCAGTGCTGAAGATGGCCAGGTCTATCAGAATTAATCATCATATAGCAATGTTGTCGAAGTATATAATGATCTCCTGGTTTTGCTCATTTCACTCAGCATCAGTTTGTGTAAGTCTCTCCAGGCCTTTCTGAAATCATCCCGCTGGTTATTTCTTACCAAACAATAATATTCCATAATATTCATATACCACAATTTATTCAGCCATTCTCCAATTGATGAGCAGCTACTCAGTTTCCAGTTTCTAGCCACTACAAAGGGGGCTACCACAAACATTCGTGCACATACAGGTCCCTTTCCCTTCTTAATGATCTCTTTGGAATATAAGACCAGTAGTAACACTGCTGGGTCAAAGGGTATGCACAATTTGATAACTTTTTGAGCATAGTTCCAAATCAGCTTTCCAGAATGACTGGATGTATTCACAATTCCACCAACAATGTATCAGTGTCCCAGTTTTGCTACATCCCCTCCAACATTCAGCATTATCTTTTCCTGTTACCCTAACCAATCTGACAGGTGTGTAGTGATATCTCAGAGTTGTCTTAATTTGCATTTCTCTGATTAATAATGACTTGGAGTATCTTTTCATATGGTTAGAAATAGTTTCAGTTTTTTCATCTGAGAATTGTCTGTTCATATCCTTTGACCATTTATCAATTGAAGAATGTCTTGATTTCTTATAAATTAGAGTCAATTCTCTATATATTTTGGAAATGAGGCCTTTATCAGAACCTTTGACTATAAAAATGTTTTTTCCAGTTTTTTGCTTCTAAGGGAATAATTTTTTGAGAAAACAAGATACATAGAGAGAATGACAGGAAGTAAAATAGATAATTTTGACTACATGAAATTAAAAATATTACACAAGTAAAAACAATGCAGCTAAAATTATAAGAGAAAAAATACAGCAAGTTTCCCTGATAAATAAATAGGAAAATGAGTCAAATTAAAAAAAAAGGTAAGATCCATTCTCCAATTGTTAAATCATCAAAGAAAATGAAGAGGCAGTTTTCAGAATTTGAAATCAATGTTATATATAGTCATATAAAATGCTCCAACTCATAATTGATCAGTGACATAAACATTTAAAAAAAACAAATCTGAGCAATCAATTCATACTTATTAGATTGGTTAACATGGCAAAAAAGGAAAGTGGCCAGTGCTAGAAAGGAAGTGGAATAATGACAGTAATGCGCTGTTGCTTGAGTTGTGAACTAGTCTAATTATTCCAGAATATAATTTGGAATTATACTCAATGAAGTATAAAACTGTACACAAAAGGCAGATAACTCATATGGACAAATATATTTATGGCAATTCTTTCTGTAGTAGCAGAGCATTGGAAATTGAGGGGATCCTGAACCACTGAGGAGTGGTCAAACAAATTGTGATATATGATTTCAACAGAATACAATTTTACCATAAGAAATGGTCAATAGAATAGTTTAAAAATTGGGACAACATATATGAATTGATATATATGTATATAAATATGTAAATTATTCTAGACATACTGATACTTATTAGTTCTTTCTCTAGATTCAGGAAGTGTCTTTTTCATATGTCTTTTATAATTAATTTATATTTATAATTGTTAAAATAAGATTTGCTTAAAGTCTTTCTTAATGGGGCAGCTACATGGCTCAGTGCATAGATCAGCATCCCTGAAGTCAAGAGGACCTTAGTTCAAATCTGAATTCATACACTAACACTTTCTAGCTGTGTGACCCTTGGCAATTCACTTAAGCCCAATTGCCTCAAAGACGAATTAAAATTTAAAATAAATAAAGTCAACATAATATTGCTGTTACTGCACACAATGTCCTCTTTGTTATGCTCATTTGGTACTTCACTAATTTTTGTAAATATTTCCATGTTTTTATAAAATTATTGATTTCATCATTTTTGTAACACAGTCATATTCCATCATAATCATATACCACAACTTATTTAGCCATTCCCCAACTGATTGATATCACAGTAATTTCCACTTTTTTGCTACCATAAATAGAGCTGCTATGAATATTTTCCAATATATAGGTTCTTTCCCTTTTCCCTAAATTGTATTCAGAACTAGATCAAGTAAGTGGTATTGCTGGGTTAAAGATACAAGGTAATTTAATGGCATTTTGGGTATAATTTCAGATTGTTCTTCAAAATGTTTGGATCAGCTTATTCCATTAACATCATCACATTTTCTCCCATATCTCTTTCTGTATTTGTCACTTTTCCATTCAATTATTTTAGTCAATCTGGTATTTTTTAATTTGTATTTTTTTAATCAATAATGATTTAGAGTATTAAACTAGAAGTCCTCCCAGAATGATCAGTGTGAAATATGGATATCACCAACATTATTTAATATAATTTAAAATCTAGCAGTTCTCTTCTTTATGTAGCATAGATTCAAAATTCTATCAAAAAAAACTACTGCAAAATTTTACTTCAGTTACCTGTTTCCCTTCTATCCTTAAGTATAGCAGTTTTCTCACAAAAATATTTTGATTTTAATATCACCAAAATTATCTATTTTCATCTTCTATGATTAACTTTACCTCTTTTTTCATAAATACTCCTTTTACCTATAATTTGGTAAGGTAATTTCTTTCTTACTCTTTTAAATTTCTTATTATTTTACTATCAAAGTCAAAAATCATGTATCCACTAGGAGTTTATATTGCTGTATCATATCAAAAATGGTCTAAGACTAATTTCTTCTAGACTGATATCCAGTTATCAAAATAGTTTATATCAAAAATGAGTCCTTAACCCAGGAAATGGGTTCAATCATTAAGATTAATGTTGTTACTACTATTTTTGCTTCTTTTAGAATAATCTAATATAGATATATGTTAGAAAATCTAATCTAATTGAACTCTCTTTTAATAAAAGCTTTTTTTCCTAAATATATACATGGATAATTTTCAACATTCATCCTTACAAAACCTTATGTTCTAATTTTTTACCTCCCTTACTTCAATCCTCTCCCCTAGACTGCAAGTGATCCAATATATGTTAAACATGTACAATTATTCTATACATATTTCCACAATATTCATGCTGCACAAGAAAAATCAGATAAAAAGAAAACAAGCAATAACAAAAAGAGTGAAAATACTATATTATGATCCATAATCAGTTCCCACTCTCCTCTATCTGGGAGCAGATGGCTTTCTTCATCATAAGGCTATTTGAACTGAACTGAATCATCTCATTGTTGACAAGAGCTATGTCCATCAGAACTGATCATATAATCTTGCTGTTGGCATGTGTAACATTATCCTAATTCTGCACAATTCATTTAGCATCAGTTCATGTAAGTCTCTCCAGGTATCTCTGAAATCATCTTGCTTATCATTTTTTTTATTAATAACTTTTTATTGACAGAACCCATGCCACGGTAATTTTTTACAACATTATCCCTTGCACTCACTTCTGTTCCGATTTTTCCCCTCCCTCCCTCCACCCCCTCCCCCAGATGGCAAGCAGTCCTATACATGTTAAATAGGTTACAGTATATCTTAGATAAAATATATGTGTGCAGAACCGAACAGTTCTCTTGTTGCTCAGGGAGAATTGGATTCAGAAGGTATAAATAACCCAGGAAGAACAACAAAAATGCAAGCAGTTTACATTCATTTCCCAGTGTTCTTTCTTTGGGTGTAGCTGCTTCTGTCCATCCATGATCAATTGAAACTAAGTTAGATCTTCTCTTTGTTGAAGAAATCCACTTCCATCAGAATACATTCTCATACAGTATCGTTGTTGAGGTATATAATGATCTCCTGGTTCTGCTCATTTCACTCAGCATCAGTTCATGTAAGTCTCGCCAATCCTCTCTGTATTCATCCTGCTGGTCATTTCTTACAGAACAATAATATTCCATAACATTCATATACCACAATTTACTCAACCATTCTCCAATTGATGGGCATCCATTCATTTTCCAGCTTCTAGCCACTACAAACAGGGCTGCCACAAACATTTTGGCACATACAGGTCCCTTTCCCTTCTTTAGTATCTCTTTGGGGTATAAGCCCAGTAGAAACACTGCTGGATCAAAGGGTATGCACAGTTTGATAACTTTTTGAGCATAGTTCCAAATTGCTCTCCAGAATGGCTGGATGTGTTCACAATTCCACCAACAATGTATCAGTGTCCCTGTTTTCCCACATTCCCTCCAACATTCCACATTATCTTTCCCTGTCATTCTAGCCAATCTGACAGGTGTGTAGTGGTATCTCAGAGTTGTCTTAATTTGCATTTCTCTGATTAATAATGATTTGGAGCATATTTTCATATGGCTAGAAATAGTTTTAATTTCTTCATCTGAGAATTGTCTGTTCATATCCTTTGACCATTTATCAATTGGAGAATGGCTTGATTTCTTATAAATTAGAGTCAATTCTCTATATATTTTGGAAATGAGGCCTTTATCAGAACCTTTGACTGTAAAAATGTTTTCCCAGTTTATTGTTTCCCTTCTAATCTTGCCTGCATTAGTTTTGTTTGTACAAAAACTTTTCAATTTGATATAATCAAAATTTTCTATTTTGTAGTCAATAGTGATCTCTAGTTCTTCTTTGGTCATAAATTCCTTCCTCTTCCACAGGTCTGAGAGGTAAACTATCCTATGCTCTTCCAATTTATTTATAATCTCATTCTTTATGCCTAGGTCATGAACCCATTTTGACCTTATCTTAGTGTACGGGGTTAAGTGTGTGTCAATGCTTAGTTTCTGCCATACTCATTTCCAATTTTCCCAGAAATTTTTGTCAAATAATGCATTCTTATCCCAAAACACTGGGGTCTTTGGGTTTTTCAAACACTAGATAATTAAAGTTATTGGCTGTTTTTGTCCTTTGAACCTAACCTATTCCATTGATCAACTACTCTATTTCTTAGCCAATACCAGATGGTTTTAGTAACCACTGATTTATAATATAATTTTAGATCTGGTACAGCTAGGCCACCTTCATTTGATTTTTTTTTCATTAATTCCCTTGAAATTCTTGACCTTTTGTTTTTCCATATGAACTTTGTTGTTATTTTTTCTAGGTCATCAAAATAGTTTTTTGGGAGTCTTATTGGTATAGCTCTAAATAAATAGATTAGTTTAGGTAGTATTGTCATCTTTATTATATTTGCTCACCCAATCCAAGAGCATGTAATTGCTGATAATTTTTTATAAAAAAATAACATTCCATAACATTCATATACCATTACTTATTCAGCCATTCTCCAACTGATAGGCATTCACTATTTCCAGTTCCTTGCCACTACAAAAAGGGCTGCCACAAACATTTTTGCACATGTGAATGCTTTTACCTCCTTTATGATCTCTTTAGGATATAAACACAGTAGAAACAGAGCCAGAACAAAAGGTATACACAGTTTGATAGCCCCTTGGGCATAGTTCCAAATTGCTTTCCAGAATGTCTGAATCAATTAACAACCCCACCAACAATGTATTAGTGTACCAGTTTTCCCACATACCCTCTAACATTTATCATTATCTTTTCCTGTCATCTTAGCCAATATGAGAGGTGAGTAGTGGAATCTCAGAGTAAACTTAATTTGTATTTCTCTGATCAATACTGATTTAGAGCATCTTTTAATATGCATAGAAATGTTTTTAATTTTATGATCTGAAAAATTGCCTGTTCATATCCTTTGACCATTTATCATCTGGAAAATGGCTTAAATTCTTAAAAATTTACACATTTTAGAAATGAGACCTTTATCAGAATTTTCCCCCCAATTTATTTAAGATGTTTGGATCAATATTCATTAAATATGTCTATAATTTCCTTTCTCTGTTTGACCCTCCCTAGTTTAGGTATCAGAACCATGTCTGAGCCATTTAAAAAAAATAGTAGGGTTCCTTCTTTCATTTTTTCCCCAAAGAGTTTGCATAATATTGAAATTAATTGTTTTTTATAAATTTGGTAGAATTCACATGCAAATCCATCTTGCCCTAAAGATTTTTTCTTAGGGAATTAATTAATAGCATGTTCAATTTCTTTTTCTAAAATGAAACTATTTAAGTAATTTAATTCTGCCTCTGTTATTCTGGGCAATCGATACTTTTTAAAATATTCATCAATTTCACTTAGATTATCAGATTTATTGGTATACAGTTACACAAAATAACTTCTAATTTTTGCTCTAATTTCCTCTTCATTTATGGAAAGTTTACCATTTTCATTTTTGATACTAAAAATGTTATTTTTTCTTTTCTTTTTCTGATCAAATTAACTAAAAGTTTATCTATTTTGGTTTTTTTTTTCATAGAACTAGCTCTTAGTTTTGTTTATTAGTGCAATATAATGGGCTGAGGCTTGAGTTGATGCGCTGAGGTCCCAAGCACGTGAGCTAAATAGTAATTGGACTATATTAATATATATGCTTGGAGAAAGAATGGCCTCCACCCATTCTCTGTGCAAGTCCTGATGTGTTGTATAGGAAATGATGATTTTGGTGGGTGGCAGGGGCAGGAAGAGGGGCAGGAAGAGAGGCAGAGAGAGACTGCTGGCTGGGTTCTGCTCTCTTGGCTTCTGGTCTGGCTGTCTTCTTGAACTGCTGACATTGCTAATCTCCCTTTCCCTCCGATTCCCTTTTACCTCCGATCTTTCTTCACCTCTACTGAGAATAAAGATTGAAGATTTTCCCTTAAAATGAATTCCTGACTCCGGCTGATTTTAAAATACGCGGTCATCACAGTGCAATAGTTTTTTTTTTTTTTTTAACTTTGATTTTTATTAATCTCCCCTTTTCTCAGAATTTCAAATTTGGCATTTAATTTGGGTTTTTTAATTTGTTCTTTTTCTTGCTTTTTTAGCCCAATTCATTTTTTTTATTTAATAGCCTTTTATTTACAGATTATATATATGGGTAACTTTACAGCATTGACAATTGCCAAACCTCTTGTTCCAATTTTTCACCTCTTACCCCCCACCCCCTTCCCCAGATGGCAGGATGACCAGTAGATGTTAAATATTTTAAAATATAAATTAGATACACAATAAGTATACATGACCAAACTGTTATTTTGCTGTACAAAAAGAATCAGACTCTGAAATATTGTGCAATTAGCCTGTGAAGGAAATCAAAAATGCAGGTGGGCAAAAATATAGGGATTGGAATTCAATGTAATGGTTTTTAGTCATCACCCAGAGTTCTTTCTCTGGGCGTAGCTGGTTCAGTTCATTACTGCTCCATTGGAAATGATTTGGTTGATCTCATTGCTGAGGATGGCCAGGTCCATCAGAATTGGTCATCATATAGTATTGTTGAAGTATATAATGATCTCTTGGCCCTGCTTGTTTCACTCAGCATCAGTTTGTGTAAGTCTCTCCAGGCCTTTCTGAAATCATCCTGTTGGTCATTTCTTACAGAACAATAATATTCCATAATATTCACATACCACAATTTATTCAGCCATTCTCAACTGATGGGCATCCACTCAGTTTCAGTTTCTAGCCACTACAAAGAGGGCTGCCACAAACATTCGTGCACATACAGGTCCCTTTCCCTTCTTGATGATCTCTTTGGGATATAAGCCCAGTAGTAACACTGCTGGATCAAAGGGTATGCACAGTTTGATAACTTTTTGAACATAGTTCCAAATTGCTTTCCAGAATGGTTGGATGTTTTAGCCCAATTCATTGATCTTCTCATTCTCTATTTCAATCAAACAAGCATCCAGATAGAGATATAAATCTTCCCTAAAAACTGCTTTGGCTGCATCCCAGAAATTTTGGTATGTTGTCTCATTATTGTCATTCTTTTCAATGAAATTATCCATTGTGTCTATGATTTGTTGTTTTACCCACTAATTTTTTAGGATTAAATTATGCAGGTTCCAATTGATTTTTGGCCTGTTTTTACCTGGCTCTTTATTACATGTGATTCCTGTTGCATCATGATCTGAAAACAATGCATTTACTATTTTTGTATTTTTGCATTTGATTTAGAGTTTTTATTCCTTACTATATGGCCAATTTTTATCTAGGTTACATGAACTGCTGAGAAAAAAAGTATACTCCTTTCTGCCTCCATTCAATTTTCTCCAAAGATCTATTATAGCTAACTTTCCAAAATTCTATTTACCTCCTTAACTTATTTTTAAATTTATTTTGTAGTTTGATTTATCTAGTTCTGAGAGAGCAAGGCTGAGACCCCCGACTAGTATAATTTTGCTGTCTATTTCTTCTTGCAGTTCTCTTAACTTCTCTAGGATTTTGGACACTATTCTATTTGATGCATATGTATTTAGTATTGATATTACTTTATTATATAAGGTACATTTTAGCAAGATGTATTTTTATTCTATTTTTGGATTTTAATTGGATCTCTTTTTGCTTTTGGTTTCCCTGAGATTAGAATGGCTACCCCTGCTTTTTTTTTCTTTTATTTCACTGGAAGCATAATAGATTCTGCTCTAGCATTTTACCTTTAATCCATATGTATCACTCTGCTTTAAATGTGTTTCTTATAAACAGCATATTGTAGGATTCTAGCTTTTAATTCAGTCTGTTATCCACTTCTGTTTCATGGAAGAGTTCATCCCATTCATATTTACAGGTAAAATAACTATTTCCTGCTATCTGATTTTCCCCAAGTTATGCTTTTCTCTTTCCTTTTCCCCTTTCCCTCTTCACCAGTATTTTGACCACCACCTCCCTCAAAAAGCCCTCCCCCTTTATACCCCACCTTTCTTATACTACTTCTGTTTTTCCTTCTATCAGCCTCATGTTTTCCTTTCCCCTTTTCCCTTCTACTTGCCTATAGGATGAGACAACCTTCTGTGTGAAGTCAAAAAATATCTGATATTCTCTCTTTGAACCAAATCTGATGAGAGTAAAATTCACACAATGTTCACCCCCCTCGCTCCTTTCCCTCAGTTATAGTAGGTCTTCTTTGCCTCTTCATGAGATGTAATTTACTTCATTTTACTTCTATTTTCCATTTCTTCCATTATGATCCCCTTTCCACCTCTAGTTTCTTTTTATATTATCACTATATAATCAAACTACCTGCAACCTCTAAGTATATCCATAACAGAGATATAGTTCTCAAGAATAAATTTCCTTTTTATTTTTTTATACTTCTCTTGAGTTCTGTGTTTGGAGAGCAAATTTTCTGTTCATCTCTGATCTTTTTATAAGAAATAAATACAAATGACCTGTATCATTGAAGATTCATCTTCTTCTCTGAAATATAATGCTCAGTTTTGCTGGATAGTTGATTCTTGGTTGCAATCCAAGTTCCTTTGTCTTTCAGAATATTAGATTCCAGGCACTTTGATCCTTTAAAGTGGAAGCTGCTAGGTCCTGGGTAATCATGATTATGGCTCCTTGATATTTGATTTTTTTTCTGGGTTCTTTCAATATTTACTCTTTGATCAAATAGCTACAATCTTCCTTGGAGTTTTCAGTTTGTATTCTCTTTCTAGAGATTATTGGAGAGAATGTTCAATGTATTTTACCCTCTGATTCTAGGATATCAGGGTAGTTTTCCTTAATGACTTTTTGAAAGATGATATCTAGGCTCTTTTTTTCAACGTGATTTTCAGGAAGTTCAAAAATAATTAGATTGTCTCTCCTAGATCTATTTTCCAGGTCAGTTGCCTTTTCAATGAGTTATTTTACATTTTTTTTCTGGTTTTGTTTGATTGTCTCTTTCTGTCTCATTGAGTCATTCATTTTCATTTGTTCAATTCTAAGTTTTAGTGAATTATTTTATTCAGTTACCTTTTTTAGCTTCTTTTGAATTTGACCAATTGAATTTTTAAATGAGTTGTTTTGTTTAATGGATAATTTGTTTTTCCATTTCACAAATTCTGTTTTTCAAAGAGTTGTTTTCTTTTTCCATTTTGTCAGATCTAGTTTGTAAGGAGTTTTCTTCAAATAATTTGTGTTTACTTTTCCAAATTCTCCTTTAATGTTCTCTTTTCCTTTCCCCATTTTTCTTCTAATTCTATTTTAACATGCTTTTTGAATTCTTCCAAGAAAGCCCAGTGAGATGGAAACCAACTCTTATCACCCTTTGGAGTTTCATGTGGAGATGATATGCTTTTAATTTCTTCAGGATTTGAGATCTGTTCTTCTCTTTGTAAATAAAAACTATCTATTGTCAGAGTTCTTTTTGCTTTTCTGCTTTTTTTTTTAAAAAGTTGATGTCTGCTTTTAGGTTAAAGGGGAGATTACCCAAGCTTCCTCTACAAGCGATAGTGGTTGTGATGGGTGATTAATTTCAGGTGCTGGGTGGACATGGCCAGGTCCCACATTATTATGGGTTTTAGGGACTCACCATTTTCCTTTTGTATTTGTGGTAGATGTTTTACAGATAATCTGCTGATGTACTGGCTTGCAACCATGACAAAGTAGCCAATATTGCTATAGATTCCTCCTATTATATTCTCCATCAGGTGAGGCCTGTACTGCTCTGGGTCTCTGAATTGTGTCTGTGATCAGCCATCCCCTACTTTCTTCCAAAATATATTATGCTGGAAATTTGTTATGATCCAATTATTATTTGTGCATTCTGTCACTTAAAAACCAGATCAATTTTTAGAACATCAGGATGAGCTCAGATAAAGACATGTCTTCTCTCTGCCATCTTGACTCTGCCTCTATAATTGAACTCTCTATTTTTAACCATTATTAAATCATTAAAATAACTAATAATTTGAAGTATAATTTGAAATATGGGACTTCCAAGACTCTGTTTTCCCACTTTTTTCCCTTTCTTACCTTGAAGTCCTTGACTTTTTGTTTTCCAGATAAATTTTGTTATTGTTTTTTCTTACTCTATAAAGTTAATATTTTGATGAGTTCCTTTTACTTGTTCATTTGAATAGATTTCACATAGAGATTAAAATTGTAGAAAAATTGTCATTCTCTTTTACCTTTTCATCAGTCAAAACTGACATACATCTGCATTGACTATCACTTTCCTTATTTTAATCAGTCAAGAGGTTAGCAAATAGCTGACACTATCATATTAGATTTCTGAATAGAACTATATAATTTATTTAGAGTACAATTTCTTTCTTGTTTAGTCCATCCCCTGCCCTATGACTAAAAAGGAATAATTGTTATTTTATGTTCCTCTGATTTCTGTGATTCTACTCAGTTAAAAAATAATAACAATAACAAAAAATCTCTCTCACCAACTTACCCTATGATTCATCTTTAAGCAATCTAGAACTTAATTATTTCCATCTTTCTCTTTGGTTGTACTCTGTAATATCCATATACCTTTTAAAACATATATTCCCATATATCCTAGATATCTTGATATCCTAGATATTTTGAAGGTAATTTCAACCAGTAATATAACCATTGCAAGATATTGATTGCTATTATTTACAACCTTTAAATTCTTGCTGTTGTCTTCCTTCTTTTTCCTTCTTCTCTTCCTCTTTCTCTTCCCCCTGCTCCTTCTTCTTTTACTTATTTTAGAATTCATTACTTAGGGGCAGCTAGTTGGTGCAGTGGATAGAGCACCAGTCCTGAATTCAGGAGGACCTGAGTTCAAATCTGACCCCAAACACTTAACACTTTCTGGCTGTGTGACTCTGAGCAAGTCACTTAACTCCAATTGCCCCAACAATAAAAAACCATTGCTTGGTTCACAGTTTTCTTCTTTAACCTAATCCCTGGTCTCTATTTTTGACATATTTTGACTTTTGACGAGGGTCTTTAAAAAACCTGGCCCTTATGTTCATTAACTTCTTCCATTCACATGACCTTCATTCCTACTCTTATCTCATAAATGTATAGTTGTTGTCATACTATAGACCTATTATTCCCAATTGTTGTACACTCAAGAATTTAAATGTTCTTCCCTTCTCCCTTTCTCACTGCTTCACTCCTCCTGGAGTTACTCTTTATCTTTTAACACATCTTTTAGCCTTTCAATCCCTTTCTATCGTTATAATCCATTATTCTTATCATATCACATTTTCTTCCCATTTACAACTTTGATCATAGATTTAATTTTATTTTTTTAATAGCGTTTTATTTACAGGTTATATGCATGGGTAACTTTACAGCGTTAACAATTGCCAAACCTCTTGTTCCAATTTTTCACCTCTTACCCCCCACCCCCCTCCCCTAGATGGCAGGATGACCAGTAGATGTTAAATATATTAAAATATAAATTAGATACACAATAAGTATACATGACCAAAACATTATTTTGCTGTATAAAAAGAATCAGACTCTGAAATATTGTACAATTAGCTTGTGAAGGAAATCAAAAATGCAGGTGGGCATAAATATCAGGATTGGGAATTCAATGTAATGGTTTTTAGTCATCTCCCAGAGTTCTTTCTCTGGGCGTAGCTGGTTCAGTTCATTACTGCTCCATTAGAAATGATTTGGTTGATCTCGTTGCTGAGGATGGCCAGGTCCATCAGAACTGGTCATCATATAGTATTGTTGTTGAAGCATATAAATCATAGATTTAATCCCTTCAACAAGGAAGTGTGCTCTGCCTTAATATCTTTTTCTTTTCTTTTTTATGCAGATTATATCCTGCTCATACTGAATTTTTGATCACACAGAACAGTTATCTTTTCTAGACTCATTCTTGTGTACTGAATGCGTTTGGGTAAAGGCAGGAAAATGTGATGACTGGCAATGCTACAATGAGATGTTCTATAATCTAAACTAGTTCCCTGCAATTCTGTAGCAGTTTTAAAGAAATGATTTCTGATTTGTACTCTATCGTGTGTTCTATTGTGATATTACAAAATGTACCCTCTCTCTTCAAGACCCCAGCTTTAAATTCACTCACCAAATGATCTTTCTTATTTACTCAGAAAAACATATCTTTTGTTAGGAGTTTTCTTATTTCATCCTCAAAACATTTCCTACATATTTACTCATCTTCTCTTCTTTAGAATCTATTTCCCATGATGTGACCAATGAATTCAATTTTTCACTTGATGGCCATTTCTCTTTTCAGTCCTATTTTTATACTCTTCAGAATTGTTAGTCACTATTTCCTTCCTTTCATTTTTCCTTCTTTGTGTTAAGAACCATGCCTAAAGAATAAGTAAAGCATAATCTGGGGTTATTAGGATGGCAGGAAATACAGATTTAGTAATTCGTAAATGTGAATGGGATGAACTCCCCCATAAAGAGGAGGCAGATAGCAGACTGGATCAAAAGTCAGAACCCAATATGTTGTTTACAAGAAACACATTTAAAGCAGGGGGATACATATAGAGTAAAGGTAAAAGGCTGGAGCAAAATCTATTATGCTTCAGGTGAAGTCAAAAAAGCAGGGGTAGCCATCCTTATCTCAGATCAAGCAAAAGTAAAAATTGATCTAATTAAAAGAGATAAGGAAGGAAACTACATCCTGCTAAAGGGTAGCATAAACAACGAAGCAATATCAATATTAAACATATATGCACCAAGTGGTATGGCACTCAACTTCCTAAAGGAGAAGTTAAGAGAGTTGCAAGAAGAAATAGACAACAAAACTGTAATAGTAGGAGATCTCAACCTTGCACTCTCAGAATTAGACAAATCAAACCACAAAACAAATAAGAAAGAAATTAAAGAAGTAAATAGAATATTAGAAAAATTAGAATGTTGGATCTTTGAGAAAATTGAATGGAGATAGAAAGGAATATACTTTCTTCTCAGCAGTTCATGGAACCTATTCAAAATTGACCATATATTAGGACAAAAGACCTCAATTAAATGCAAGAAAGCAGAAATAGTAAATGCTTTCTTTTCAGATCATGATGCAAATAAAACTACATTCAACAAAAAGTTAGGAGAAATAGACCAAAAAGTAATTAAACTAAACAATCTCATCTTAAAGAATGACTGGTGAAGCACAAATTATAGATACAATTAATAATTCCTAAGATAAGACAATGATGAGACATCATACCAAAATTTGGGGATGCAGCCAAAGGTAATAAGAGGAATTTTAATCCTTAGAGGCACTTGAATAAAACAGAGAAAGAAAAATTAATGAATTGAGCTTGATAAAAAACTAAAAAGACTAAATTAAAACCCCAATCAAATACTAAATTGAAATTTAAAATTAAAAGGAGAATTAAAATATTGAAAGTAAAAAACTATTGAACTAATTAATAAAACTAAGAGTTGGTTCTATGAAAAGCCAATAAAATAGATGTTTTGAAATCTGAATAGAAAAAGGAGAGAGGAAATGAAATTAGTAGTCTTAAAAATGAAAAGGGAGAACTTTCCACCAATGAAGAGGAAATTAGAGAAATAATAGGAGTTATTTTGCTCAACTTTATGCCAAAAATTTGATAACCTATGAAATGGATTGGATTTACCTCCAAAAATATAGACTTCCCAGATAATAAGAGGAGGAAGTAATTGTTTGAATAGTCCCATTTGAAAAAGAAATAGAACTGGCAATTAAACAACTCCCTAAGAAAAATCCCCAGGACCAGATGGATTTACATGTGAATTTACCAAACATTTAAAGAACAATTGGCCCAATGCTATATAAATTATTTGATAAAATAGGGAATGAAGGAGTCCTACCAAATTCCTTCTATGACACAGACATGGTACTGATACCTAAACCAGGTAGGCTGAAAACAGAGAAAGAAAATTATAGACCAATCTCCCTAATGAATATTGATGCTAAAATCTTAAATAAGATATTAGCAAAAAGACTACAGAAAATCATCTCCAAGATAATACACTATGATCAAGTAGGATTTATACCAGGAATGCAGGGCTGGTTCAATATTAGGAAAACTATCAATATAATTGGCCATGTTAATAACCAAATTAACAAAAACCATATGATCATCTCAATAGATGCAGAAAAAGCATTTGATAAAATCCAACATCCATTCCTATTAAAAACACTTGAGAGTATAGGAATAAATGGACTTTTCCTTAAAATAATCAGCAGCATCTATTTAAAACCATCAGTAAGCATCATATGTAATGGAGACAAACTGCAACCATTCCCAATAAGATCTGGAGTGAAACAAGGTTGCCCACTACACCATTACTATTTAATTGTATTAGAAATGCTAGCATAGCAATAGAGCTGAGAAAGAGATTAAGGGAATAAGAATAGCAATGAGGAAACCAAATTATACTTTTGCCATGACATGATGGTATACTTAGAGAACCCCAGAGATCTGCTAAAAGTTATTAGAATAATCCACAACTTTAGCAAAGTTGCTGGTTATAAAATAAACCCACATAAGTCATCAGCATTCTTATATATCACTAACAAAATCCAACAGTCAGAGTTACAAAGAGAAATTCCATTTAAAGTAACTACTGATAATATAAAATATTTAGGAATCTATCTGCCAAGGGAAAATCAGAAACTTTATGAGCAAAATTACAGACCACTTTTCACACAAATTAAGTCTGATCTAACCAATTGGGAAAATATTAAATGCTCTTATATAGGGCGAGCAAATATAATAAAGATGACAATATTACCTAAACTAATCTATTTATTTAGCGCTATACCAATCAGACTCCCAAAAAACTATTTTAATGACCTAGAAAAAATAACAACAAAGTTCATATGGAAAAACAAAAGGTCAAGAATTTCAAGGGAATTAATGAAAAAAAAATCAAATGATGGTGGCTTAGCTGTACCAGATCTAAAATTATATTATAGAGCAGCAGTTACCAAAACTATTTGGTATTGGCTAAGGAATAGATTAATTGATCAGTGGAATAGGTGAGGTTCAGGAAAAACAGTCAACAAATATAGCAACCTGTCTTTGACAAACCCAAAGATACCAGCTTTTGGATAAGAATTTACTGTTTGATAAAAATTGCGGGAAAAATTGGAAACTGGATATGGAGAAACTAGGCATTGATCCATACTTAACGCCGTACACCAAGATAAGGTCAAAATGGGTTCATGACCTAGGCATAAAGAATGAAATTATTAATAAATTAGAGGAACACAGGATAGTTTACCTCTCAGACCTGTGGAAGGGGGGTCTTATGACCAAAGCAGAACTAGAGATCATTACTGATCACAAAATAGAAAATTTCGATTATACCAAACTGAAAAGTTTTTGTACAAACAAAACTAATGCAGACAAGATTAGAAGGGAAGCAATAAACTAAAAATATTTTAAGTCAAGGTTCTGATAAAGGCCTCATTTCCAAAATATATAGAGAATTAACTCTAATTTATAAAAAATCAAGCCATTCTCCAATTGAAAAATGGTCAAAGGATATGAACAGACAATTCTCAGATGAAGAAATTGAAACTATTTCTAGTCATATGAAAAGATGCTCCAAGTCATTATTAATCAGAGAAATGCAAATTAAGACAACTCTAAGATACCACTACACACCTGTCAGATTGGCTAAGATGACAGGAAAAAATAATGATGATTGTTGGAGGGGATGCGGGAAAACTGGGACATTGATGCATTGTTGGTGGAGTTGTGAACAATCCAACCATTTTGGAGAGTAGTTTGGAAACTATGCTCAAAAAGTTATCAAACCATACCTTTGATCTAAGTGTTACTCCCGATTATATCCCAAAGAGATTATAAAGAAGGGAAAGGGACCTGTATGTGCACGAATGTTTGTGGCAGCCCTTTTTGTAGTGGCTAGAAACTGGAAACTGAATGGATGTCCATCAGTTGGAGAATGGCTGAATAAATTGTGGTATATGAAAATTATGGAATATTACTGTTCTGTAAGAAATGACCAACAGGATGATTTCAGAAAGGCCTGGAGAGACTTACACAAACTGATGCTGAGTGAAATGAGCAGGACCAGGAGATCATTATGTACTTCAACAACAATATTATATGATGACCAGTTCTGATGGACCAGGCCAACCTCAGCAATGAGATCAACCAAATCATTTCCAATGGAGCAGTAATGAACTGAACCAGCTATTCCCAGAAATAGAACTCTGGGAGATGACTAAAAACCATTACATTGAATTCCCAATCCCTATATTTATGCCCACCTGCATTTTTGATTTCCTTCACAAGCTAATTGTACAATATTTCAGAGTCTGATTCTTTTTGTACAGCAAAATAACATTTTGGTCATGTATACTTATTGTGTATCTAATTTATATTTTAATATATTTAACATCTACTGGTCATCCTGCCATCTAGGGGAGGGGGTTGGGGGGTAAGAGGTGAAAAATTGGAACAAGAATTTTGGCAGTTGTTAATGGTGTAACGTCACCCATGCATATATCCTGTAAATAAAATGCTATCAAATAATAATTAAAAAAAAAGAACCATGACTAAGTGAAGGGGCAGGTCAATTCTCTGAGAGCCTCCACAGGTGAGAATCATAACTCTTGAAGGAGTTGCAAAGCAGGCTTTACTAATGCAGTTGTTCCTTGTGGATGGGGAATGAAATAAGTTGGAGGCAAGAGGGAAGAGGAGAGAGCTCAGAAAATGCAACTGCCTCTCAGTCTCCTTATGTTGTTGTCACCCTTTTGTTAGGATTCTTACAAGGTACCAAGTCAGTGGAATTGATGAGATAATAATTCTCTAATTTACATGTACTTAGTACTTATTATAATTCCACAAGATTCACACTTTTAAGGGAGCATATATAAGGAGGAGCTGTTAGGACCAAGAAGGACAAGCCCACTAAAGGACAAGCCCACTAGAACAGAAGCCCACTAGAAGCTCTGAGCTTCAGCCAGGATTCAGTCAAGTAGATTCACAAGCCAGAGAAGGCAGTCGGGCAGAATGAAGGAAGACAGAGAAGTGGTGGCAGGCTGTCCTGTGGAGAACACTGAAACCAAGATCCCGAAGGCCTCCAGAAAACTAGCTGAGCCCCAAGTAAAGGAGATAAGATTTTGAAGGAGATAATAAAAGATTTGGACTTTAACTCCTGGCTTCATTTGAGGTGATGATCAAACTGAAAAAAAAAACCTGCTCCCACGCTGCCTCCAGAAGCCCCCCAAGAAACCTGCTCACAGAGAACATTATATTTTAGAGAAGAATATTACACCCTTTCACATGAAGAGATCCATTTTACAGGTTTGAGATAGACCTCCAGCAGCCACTGGCAGGTAGCTTCCATATTACAACATCTCTGGCCACCAAAATGCACTTTTCTACTTGTTTTTCTCCTGTCTGGTTGAACACTGTAGGCAGCTGGTGACTCAAATAATAGAGAACTAAAACTGGAGTCAGGAAGACCTGAGTTCAAATCCAATCTTATAAGTTGGTCAAGTCACTTAACTTCTTACTGCCATTTTCCTCAACTGTGAAATATGGATAATTATTAGTAGTACATGTTTCTCAAGGTTTTTGTAAAGATCAAATGAGTTAATATTTGTAAAAGCAGTTTTACACATAGTAGATAAAAGCTAAATAGATGCTTATTCCATTCTGTCTTTTTGCTGTTCAATTTCCTTTACTGATTGGTCCTCTTTTTCTTTATTGTGTATGATGATTGCGTATTTTAAAATCAGCTGGAGTCAGGAATTCAAGTTAGGGGAAAATCGTCAATCTTTATTCTCAGTGAAGAAAGATCGGGGATGGAAGAGAATGGGCAATAGCAATGTGTGCAGCTGAGTCAAGAAGCTAGCTAGATCAGCAGCCATACGACCAGCAGCTACCAGCATGGAACCCAGGCCAATCTCTCTTTGCCTCTCTTCCTGTCTCTCTGCCTCCACCCACCAAAATCATCATTTCCTATACAACACATCAGGACTTGCACAGAGTGGGCGGGGACCATTCTTTATCCAAGTATGTCTATTAATAGAGTATAGTCCAATTACTATTTAGCCTCACGGGATTGGGACCTCAGTGCATCAACTCAAGCCTCAGCCCATTACAATTGTGCATGCCCCAATTTTCAAACCTAAGCTGTTTTTTTAACCCCTTATTGAATTCCCATCATCATTAATTTTGCTGGTTCTTATGATTTTAAGGATCATTTCTATGTAGAAGACTTTCCATCTATATATTAGCCTTGAAATCCTATGCAAGTCTTTTTCAGAGATTATAATAAGGGTAGGAGAGTATAGTTGAAGATGTAAAAGGGCTTTGAGTAATGGGATATGAGAAGTAAGGGAGCTTTTCTCATCTGGATTATAGTAATATTCTTCTAATGGTACCTTTGCTTTCCTTATCTCACCTGCTGCCATGTTCTCTTCCTCCCCAAATTTTCATAGGGTAATTTTTGTGAAGATTGTGTATTTTTAAATCAGCAGGAGTCAGGAATTCAGGTTAGGGGAAAATCGTCAGTCTTTATTCTCAGTGAAGAAGGATCGGAGGTGGAAGAGAATCAGCGATGGCAATGTATGCAGCTGAGTCAAGAAGCTAGCTGGACCAGCAGCCACACAACCAGTAGCTCGGAGTCTCGCACCCAGGCCCAATCTCTCCCAGCTTCTCTTCCTCTCTCCCTCTCTGCCTCCACCCACCAAAATCGTCATTTCCTATACAACACATCAGGACTTGCACAGAGAGTGGGCAGGGACCATTCTTTATCCAATCATGTATATTAATAGAGCATAGCCCAATTACTATTTAGCCTCACGTACTTGGGACCTCAGTGCATCAACTCAAACCTCAGCCCATTACAAATTTTTTAGATCTTTTCTTTGGTCTCACTCCTCTTTTCCATGGAGAATACATATCTGATAGTAAAATGTAAACTAGTTTAGGTTTGGGATTGGGAATTATCAGGGTTTGCATATAGCAATTATGCAAAGAATAGAATTGGACTTACTGGGTAGAAGTTGCAGAAAAGCAGATCCTAGATTAGTATAAAGAGAAAGAAAGATAAAATTGCTAACAATTGGAACTATTCAAAAGTGATATGGGATAGAGGAAAAACTAAGAGACTATTTATTGGAAGTCTTTTTTTTTTTTTGGAGGCTGGATAAATGCTTTCGGGGCATATTATTTAGTGAAGATCTAGTTCATAGCCCTTTGTTTAGGAACAAGTTAACTAATTCATCCTAATTTGTTCTTTGTAACTCTGGGATTTATATATTATTGAAATATAATATTTCTTTTATATTATAAACAATAGCATACATATGCAAGTGTTTTGTATCCTAGATTCCACTTTTATTTAAATATATATGCAAAAATATGTTTGACAGGAAACGGGTACTGGTGAGAGTGAGATGTGGCTATCTTTGATACCTCTCCCATACATACATCTCAAGAATATTTGTGTTCCCCAGATTCAATTAATCAAACACTCTATAAGCATTTATTAAGCACTTACTGTTTGATATGTGCCATGTTAAGCAGTAGGGAGATAAAAATAAAAGCAAAGTAGACCATAGCCTTAAGGAGTCTTAAATTGTAATTGAGGATACAACAGGTAAGTAAATAAACACACATATAAGATATATATATATATATATATATATATATACACATATAATATAGATAGATATAGATATGTATATATCATACATATCTATATATATAAAGAGAAAATGAGAGAAAAACAGATAGAAACAGAGAGATAGATACAGACAGAGAAATATCTATAGATACAGATATATACAAAGTGGCTGCAAGATTAGCTTTAGTGGGAAGGCACAGACAATTAGAAAAAAAAGTGCCTTTCAGAATATGACATAAACTGCTTCTTGAAATAAACCAGATGTTACAAGATATAGATAAAGAGACAACATTTCAAGACCAGGTAACAGATCATATAAGGACAAAGGAATTTTGGGATGGTCTGTGGAGTTTTGGACTATATTATACCTAGAGAAGAATGACATATTGAAAGACAGAAGAAAAAGAAAGGGGTCAAGTTATGAAAAAAAAATTAATCTTAAACAGGGTCGTTTACTGAGTTGTAAGTGTGACTTAGTGAGACCTGTACTTCATGAAATTCATCATTTTTCCCCCATTGGTAGATAAAGAATGGATTAGAAAGGGGAGAGACTTGAGTCAGGGAGACCCAATAGAAGGCCATTTCAAAAATCATGGCAAGAGATGATGAGGGCCAGAATTAGGAGTCCTATGGGTACATGGCTTTTCTGGTCAGTGAGCCAGTGAGTCAACAAGAATTGGTTATGGAACTTACTCTTAAATAGAAGTTCATTGGGCCACTAAGCTAATCTAGTTCTTCCCCCTTCATCTTGTATGGTTCAAGAACCTTAGACATCATGATTCTTTGGAAAGATGAAATGAAAGTTGTTCCTGCTTGTTTTAGTTTTATAGGTCATCTCATATTAAATCATATGCTATACACATACAACTTTCATTTACATGAGCCACGTCTGGGATCCTTAAACACAGAGTGAGAACCTGGTATGTTCTTTTAAAAAGTTCAGGAACATGATAGACAGAAAGTAGCATAATATTTTTGGAAGTTTAAATATTTTTCTGTCTTGGTGTTTCACATAGGGCTATGACCAAGTAATTTTATTTCCAAGGTTGGCAGTGGATAAATCATATTGTTGGGATATAATTCCTAAACTCCCCATACCTTCTTTTCTTTGTCCTCCTAAACATCACAGTCAACTCAATTTCAGAGAGAATTCATGTTTAAGTGCAGTTGGGATTAGAACACATCTTAGATATCTTCCTACTTTTCATACATACACACACATATACACACAGATCCAGCTTCAGTCATGTGATTTGTGTTGCCATTTACTTATTGGCAAAATGAAGATAATAGCACCAATCTCGCCAGTTACTGTGAGGATGTAATCAAGTCACACAACTAGCATATGCATGAAGTAGGATTTGAATCCTGATCCTACTGAATTTAAGGCTGTGTCCCTATCTAATACAACACCTGGCCTCTCAGTATATATGGAAACAAAATCAGATACATGAAATAATTTTCTCCATGATCACACTGATGCAGTTAAAAGAATTCTCTGGTCTGTTCTTTCCTCTGTCACTTTCTAGTTGAGACCTTGGACAAATCACAACATTCCCGAGCCTCAGTTTCCTCACTTGTAAAATGATAAAGATAAATTAGAAGGCCTATAGGTTTTTTTTCCATCTCTAGCTCTGTAGTCTATGCTCTTATATAGGTAAAAAATTATGCTGGCCAATTCAAACTCAGGTTTTTCTGACTCTGCCCAGATCTCTTTGAAGCGCCTGAGCTGCCATATCAGAGTACAATATAAAGTGTAATAATGTAATTGTGGCATTAGTATTTTAGATATAGGATTATATTATAGTTAATGATACTATTATCTTACAAATGATATTTTCAGTAACCTATTTGAAAATAGTGTGAGACTTACCCAAGCCAATATAAGTAGTAATAAATGTAGTAAAAATAATTGGTCAGTATAAAAGGGGGTCAAAAGTGCCTCCATCACTTAAGGGAAGTAAATGATCTCTTCCAGGGAGGCTTTTTGGCTTCTAGGCTCAGGCAATTGAACTCACCCAGATGGGCACTTCGTTTCTAAGAGGGAATATGTTTTATCAGTCTTTTTCCCATTGGGTCAGCCTTAGAAAGAGGCAAAGTCAAGTTCCTTTATTTGAGTTGTGCTTCAGATATGTTCAAGAAAGTTTTAGTAGCCTCCAAATTGCTGTGCCTAGAGAGAACTTCTCTGGGATAATATTCATTTTGACAAACATATAGTTCATGTATCATAGTTGATTAATATTCATTTAATGCATACTGTGCCAGTGGAATATACATTCAGTCTTCCAGGCTGATACTCAGTCACTGCTATAAGAAAGCTGAAAAATAAATTGCAAATAATTTGCACAATAAGGAAGGAAAGAGGACTGAGCAAGAGTGAAGTGATTCTCACCAATTTTGTTTCTATTTTTCCCCTTTGTTTTCATTCTGATGCCAAAGCAATTTTCCTCTCCTTCTGAGCACTCCCCATTGAAAAGCTAAGTGTTTCAAATAGAAAGGGAAGATTCACTGCAAAAGCGTGTATCACGGCAAGTTAAGGGTATACCATCTGACCATTAGTCCCCCACTGTGCCACAGAAAGACCGTTTTGCTACAGCAGAAAGTAATTTCAGCCAGTAACAATTATTTACTTCGGGGGGGGGGATGTTAAAGAAGGTAGAGCCAACTGGTGCTTGTGAATATGAGGTTTGCATTGGTTATCTTGAAATTTCAGTCAGGTAAGAAAATCTGCCATTACTTCTCAAGAAAACACCATTTCCCTGAAATCATAATGGAATTTCACTGTCAGAGACATGATCAGTTTTCTCATCTAGGAAATCATTTTCCTCTATCAAACTCAATTTGTCTTAGGTATTATATGAATTGCCCTGATTTAAAAAAAATCATTGACTGTGGGGAGAAATAATTTAAAAAAACCTCCATGTTCATTCATTTTTTAATATTAGTACTTAATTTATACTTTTGTTATTATAATAACACAGCATCAATTTGCCCTGATGACATCATTGCTTCCTCAAATAAACAAGAATTGAGTCCTTTAAAAACATATAAATCATATATAGCATTTATAACATAAAACAAATATAGCATTTTATGAAAAAACCAATAAAATTGATAAACCTTTGGTAAATCTGATTAGAAAAAGGAGAGAGGAAAATCAAATGAGTAGTCTTAAAAATGAAAAGGGAGAACTTTTCACCAACGAAGAAGAAATTAAAGAAATAATAAGGGGTTACTTTGTCCAACTTTATGCCAATAAATTTGATAACCTAAGTGAAGTGGATGACTACCTCCAAAAATATAGGCTTCCCAGATTATCAGAGGAGGTAGTAAATTGCGTAAATAGTCCCATTTCAGAAAAAGAAATAGAACAAGCTATTAATCAACTCCCTAAAAAAAATCCCTAGGACCAGATGGATTTATATGTGAATTCTACCAAATATTCAAAGAACAATTAGTCCCAATGCCATATAAACTATTTGAAAAAGTAGGGAATGAAGGAGTCCTACCAAATTCCTTTTATGACACAGACATGGTACTGATACCTAAACCAGGTAGGTTGAAAACAGAAAGAAAATTATAGACCAATCTCCCTAACGAATATTGATGCTAAAATCTTAAATAAGATATTAGCAAAAAGACTACAGAAAATCATCCCCAGGATAATACACTATGATCAAGTAAGATTTATACCAGGAATGCAGGGTTGCTTCAATATTAAGAAAACTATCAATATAATTGGCCATATTAATAATCAAATTAACAAAAACTACATGATTATCTCAATAGATGCAGAAAAAGCATTTGACAAAATCCAACATCCATTCCTATTAAAAACACTTGAGAGTATAGGAATAAATGGACTTTTCCTTAAAATAATCAGCAGCATCTATTTAAAACCATCAGTAAGCATCATATGTAATGGAGACAAACTGCAACCATTCCCAATAAGATCTGGAGTGAAACAAGGTTGCCCACTATCACCGTTACTATTTAATATTGTATTAGAAATGCTAGCTATAGCAATAAGAGCTGAGAAAGAGATTAAAGGAATAAGAATAGGCAAAGAGGAAACCAAATTATCACTCTTTGTTGACGATATAATGGTATACTTAGAGAACCCCAGAGATTCTACTAAAAAGTTATTAGAAATAATCCACAACTTTAGCAAAGTTGCTGGTTATAAAATAAACCCACATAAGTCATCAGCATTCTTAACTTTATGAGCAAAATTACAGACCACTTTTCACACAAATTAAGTCTGATCTAACCAATTGGAAAAATATTAAATGCTCTTGGATAGGGCGAGCAAATATAATAAAAACTTTATGAGCAAAATTACAGACCACTTTTCACACAAATTAAGTCTGATCTAACCAATTGGAAAAATATTAAATGCTCTTGGATAAGGTGAGCAAATATAATAAAGATGACAATATTACCTAAACTAATCTATTTATTTAGCACTATACCAATCAGACTCCCAAAAAAACTATTTTAATCATCTAGAAAAAATAACAACAAAATTCATATGGAAAAACAAAAGGTCAAGAATTTCAAGGGAATTAATGAAAAAAAATCAAATGAAGGTGGCTTAGCTGTACCAGATCTAAATTCATATGGAAAAACAAAAGGTCAAGAATTTCAAGGGAATTAATGAAAAAAAATCAAATGAAGGTGGCTTAGCTGTACCAGATCTAAAATTATATCAGTCAACAAATATAGCAACCTAGTCTTTGACAAACCCAAAGACCCCAGCTTTTGGGATAAGAACTTACTGTTTGATAAAAATTGCTGGGAAAATTGGAAACTGATATGGCAGAAAGTAGGCATTGATCCACACTTAACACCGTACACCAAGATAAGGTCAAAATGGGTTCATGACCTAGGCATAAAGAATGAAATTATTAATAAATTAGAGGAACATAGGATAGTTTACCTCTCAGACCTGTGGAAGGGGAAGGTCTTTATGACCAAAGCAGAACTAGAGATCATTACTGATCACAAAATAGAAAATTTCGATTATACCAAACTGAAAAGTTTTTGTACAAACAAAACTAATGCAGACAAGATTAGAAGGGAAGCAATAAACTGGGAAAATATTTTTACAGTCAAAGGTTCTGATAAAGGCCTCATTTCCAAAATATATAGAGAATTAACTCTAATTTATAAAAAATCAAGCCATTCTCCAATTGAAAAATGGTCAAAGGATATGAACAGACAATTCTCAGATGAAGAAATTGAAACTATTTCTAGTCATATGAAAAGATGCTCCAAGTCATTATTAATCAGAGAAATGCAAATTAAGACAACTCTAAGATACCACTACACACCTGTCAGATTGGCTAAGATGACAGGAAAAAATAATGATGATTGTTGGAGGGGATGTGGGAAAACTGGGACATTGATTCATTGTTGGTGGAGTTGTGAACGAATCCAACCATTTTGGAGAGTAGTTTGGAACTATGCTCAAAAAGTTATCAAACTGTGCATACCCTTTGATCCAGCAGTGTTACTACTGGGATTATATCCCAAAGAGATTATAAAGAAGGGAAAGGGACCTGTATGTGCACGAATGTTTGTGGCAGCCCTCTTTGTAGTGGCTAGAAACTGGAAACTGAGTGGATGCCCATCAGTTGGAGAATGGCTGAGTTAATTGTGGTATATGAATATTATGGAATATTATTGTTTTATAAGAAATGACCAACAGGATGATTTCAGAAAGGCCTGGAGAGACTTACATGAACTGATGATGAGTGAAATGAGCAGGACCAGGAGATCATTATATACTTCAACAACAATACTATATGATGACCAGTTCTGATGGACCAGGCCATCCTCAGCAACGAGATCAACCAAATCATTTCTAATGGAGCAGTAATGAACTGAACTAGCTATGCCCAGAAAAAGAACTCTGGGAGATGACTAAAAACCATTACATTGAATTCCCAATCCCTATATTTATGCACACCTGCATTTTTGATTTCCTTCACAAGCTAATTGTACAATATTTCAGAGTCTGATTCTTTTTGTACAGCAAAATAACGGTTTGGTCATGTATAGTTATTGTGTAACTAATTTATATTTTAATATATTTATTTATTTATTTATTTTTTATTTAATAGCCCTTTATTTACAGGATATATACATGGGTAACTTTACAGCATTAACAATTGCCAAACCTCTTGTTCCAATTTTTCACCTCTTACCCCCCCCCCCCTCCCCTAGATGGCAGGATGACCAGTAGATGTTAAATATATTAAAATATAAATCAGATACACAATAAGTATACCTGACCAAAACGTTATTTTGCTTTAGAAAAAGAATCAGACTCTGAAATATTGTACAATTAGCTTGTGAAGGAAATCAAAAATGCAGGTGTGCATAAATATAGGGATTGGGAATTCAATGTAATGGTTTTAGTCATCTCCCAGAGTTCTTTTCTGGGCATAGCTAGTTCAGTTCATTACTGCTCCATTAGAAATGATTTGGTTGATCTCGTTGCTGAGGATGGCCTGATCCATCAGAACTGGTCATCATATAGTATTGTTGTTGAAGATATAATGATCTCCTGGTCCTGCCATTTCACTCAGCATCAGTTCATGTAAGTCTCTCCAGGCCCTTCTGAAATTATCCTGTTGGTCATTTCTTACAGAACAGTAATATTCCATAATTTTCATATACCACAATTTATTCAACCATTCTCCAACTGATGGACATCCATTCAGTTTCCAGTTTTTAGTATTTTAATATATTTAACATCTACTGGTCATCCTGCCATCTGGGTGAGGGGGTGGGGGGTAAGAGGTGAAAAATTGGAACAAGAGGTTTGGCAATTGTTAATGCTGTAAAGCTACCCATACATATAACCTGTAAAGAAAAGGCTATTAAAAAAAAAGAAAGAAAGAAAAAAAAATAAAACAGACTGAGCTATACTGAAATGAAAAGTTGATGGTATGGACTGCCCCTCAGTGCTAAAAAGAGTTGGGGGAGAGAGACCAAAAGAAACTCAACAGGCTCTATAGTTACTGGGCACTGTTACAAGAAGCAAAATTCTATGTCTATATGAAGACTCAGTACATTGAATTAGATTAAAATGTAATGGAAAACCATTTAATAAAATAAATGAAAACAACATAGAATATAGATAATGTTGGAATGTAAAGGCAGAGGTTGTCTTTTGTCCATTTGTGTATAGTGCCTTTAGCATAGTGCTTGGCACATTAGTAGTTACTTAATAAATAGCTTTGATTATTTTTTCAATCAATATGCAGCATGCAAGTATCCTTGTGTAAAATTTAGTGAAATTCTTTTCTGTTTTAGTTTGACACCACTGATTTTAGGAGTGGAGAAATGGCAGAACAAAAAGCCCTACAAATGCTCTCAGAACTAGTTAAAGAAAGCAGAATACTGTTGTTCTAGATAGAGCTGACTGACATTTTAACTTTATCTATAATTTAACAGAAGGAAAACACCTCAAGATCTTGACTGTGTAGCTCTATAGTACTTTCTTTTAAACAAGAAATAGAAAATCCTAAAAATTCCAGTGAGCAGGACTGAAGAACTTTTTCTGGAGCCACTGAAATAGATTAAAATTGCTACAATACCCAGAAAAGGGATCAGACTCAGAAATCTGCAAATCTGGGTTATAGGGCCATTTTCCTCCCTAAAAGAGTATAGCACTGGGGATTTGCTAAAAAGAATTTCAGTGAATCCAAAACATCAGATAAGCAGATTCATTCACTAAGAGATCAACCACATTCAGAAAAGGAACAGTTAGTGTGAAGTATGGGCTATTCTTTTAAAGAATCCATGAACATTCAGGCCTAAGGCTCAGTATCATAATTTCCCTCCTGCAGGATTTTCTTAATCCTAAAATTTAGTGCTTGCTTTTTGCTTTTTTTTTTTTTTTTTGGTTTGTTTGTTTGTTTTTGTTTTGTTTTGTTTTTTTTTTGTTTTGTTTTGTTTTGTTTTGTTTTTTTGGATTGTTTTTTGTTTGTTTGTTTTTAGGACATGGACCTGACTCAAACATTACAATAATTGATATAGGAGAGTGAGAGAGTGACCAGGTTTATTGGTGGACTATTATGCATTGATTGTACCTGATTTTACCTTTTATTGTTTAAATATTATTTTATAGTGACTTCTGCATTGATATTTTAATAAATAGGATGAACAAAGTAGTGTGTGTCCTTTAATAAGTTATTTTACTTTTCTGGGCCTCAGTGTCCTCAATTATAGAATGAAGGAAATTACGTGTTATAATCCCTTTTTTCTAGAGAAGGAAAATAAGTCTCAGAACACACAGTTTTCAGGTGTCAGAACTGTGATTCCAATCTAAATCATCTGACACTAAGATTATAACTCTCCTCATTACATCTTCAGTTTTAGTATATATGTTACCAAAAAGAGCATCATGCTATTGCTCAATGCCTATTTGCTAGTATAACTCCTGAATCCCTAAGTTCCTTATTTATATAAAATTAGTTATATTGATACCGTTGACTCAGCATCACTGACTCAAATATCTTCATTATAATCATCATCATTAGGATTTACATAATACTTTAAAATTTTCAAAAAACTTTAAAAATATTATCTAATTTCTTTCTTAACCACAATGGGATATATGTGCAACTATCATCTCTATTTTATAGAAGAAGTAACTAAAACAGACAGAAAATAAGCAGAGTTACCCCAGGTCATGCAACTAAGACTCCAGAGCTACATTTGAATTTATGTCTATCTGATTTCAGTTGGTTAGCCACTTACTACTTAGTTACCCGAGTGGGTATTTAATTAGAATGGTTCCATTATGTTGGAATTGTACTTCCATTTTATATAGTGCTGGCTAGACTAGGAACTTAGTCTTCTATTATCATATTTTTTTACCTTGTCAATATTTTAATAGAATTTTTCAAGACTCAATCTTTACCCATGCACTAATATTATCTATACATATGGAAACTCAATTCTTGAACTCATAGAAAGCATGGGTGTTCTCATTTAAACACTTTAGATATTTCTGCTAGATCCACAGCCACAATTAAGGTTTTCTGGATGTTGTTCCTTGCCTAAACATATTTCTTCAAAATATACTTAGAAGGCAAAATGTGGACTCAAAAACACAACTGAGATGTTGATGATAGTTACTGAGAAATCCACTATAGGACACATTTTATAAAAAGCAAAAATTAACATATCTTCTACATGCAGTGGTTCTCAAACTTTTGTTTTCAATATCTTTATCCTATTAAAAATTATTGAGGATGTTTCCAAAGCGGTTTTGTTTATCTGGATTATATTTATAGACATTTACCATATTGGAAATAGAAACTATTTTTGAATTTGTAATCCTCTAAAAGGATTTCGGAGATCCCCAGGATTCTCTAGATCATACTTTGAGAACCACTGACTACAGGTTCCACAATACAATGTTGGTCAAAGTAATGTCTAAAGAATATTGGACTTTATAGGAATAGCACCTAAAATGGATCTGTCAGGCACCTGTTATTTTATTTCAGTAATACTAAGCATTAATTTGAATCATAAAATCATAAATGAAGTATACTAATCCAGTCCCTCATTTAGTTCTTGAGGTCCCCAAAGATTTAGTGATTTGCTTGTGGTCACCAAGATATTAAATAGCTATCACCAGCTATCTGATCTTAGTCTTAGAGGTATGTTAAATAAGGTTATATAGTATTTGAAATCATTATGGATAGTTCAGTTTACAATAAACTAATGAAGATTTTTTAAAATGACTGCTTCGTATATGGGCAGAGTCATTAGAACTATGCCTATAATTGCACTGATAACCACCCAATGATTCCCTCCCCCCTCCAAGACACATTTATGCACTTTTTAAAATTCTGAATACAAATATATTATGAATTAAAATTGTCTCAATAATGAATTAAAAAGCAGGCATTAAGCACTTCATATTTTCTAGGTACTATGCCAGACAACTAGGTGACCTAGTGCATAGAATGCCTTATTGGAAGTCAGGGAAATCTGAGTTGAAAAATCCAGCCTTAGACAATGCCAAGCTGTGTAATCTTGGATACTTAATGTTATTTATCTCAGTTTTTTCTTCTGTAAAATGAGCTGGAGAAGGACTTGACAAGTTATTCTAGTATCTTTCCCAAGAAAACTCCAAATGAGTTCACTGTCAGATATGAAAAAGATAACTGGAAAAATAAAAGTATTGTACTAAACCCTGGGAATCAAAAGAAAGGGAAAAATGGTGCCTATAATTCAAATTGCCTTTGGGGTTTAAAATACTTGCTTAAAACTTGTTCCAATTATAAGAATGGTATTTTTTTTTCTTTCTCCAACAGATTATTCTGTCAATCAATGGGGGCAAGCTAGAACAGAAGGTGTTGTAAATGTTCTGCTAATTCAGTGGCCATGCCATAATTTCCCCCCCCCCCCATTGGAAAGATGCTGATAAGTATTTCACTTATTTTCTTACTCTAACACTTCAAGTATGTGTGACTTAATCAGTGTGTCTACTTCTGCCACCAACACAGATTGTAACTTCTTCATGTTTTGTAGCTAGTTTTCTGGAGTAGTTATGATTGAAAAAGTTCATCATTGGTGAAATCTACTTTGTGATAAACCTCTCTGCTCTTTAGTTATGCTGGTTCTCAGATGACAGAAGCACATCTTCATTGTATCTATAGAGAAAACTTTCTCAGGTTTGTAGGAACTGTCATAACTTGAATTCATTGCACAAAGAAGACACATTAGATAAAAATATTTGACAAAAATCAGACACTTTGATAATTCATTTACTGCAATAAATTTCATATCCATAAATGCTTGCCCACTGGTATATAGGTAAACCACTCTGAGAAAGTTAGTTAGTCACATGCAGGTGCAAAGAATCAGAAAATCATAGGATTACAGAGCTGCAAGAGACCATTATAGCAAATAAGAAAAAAAAAGAGACAGGGGAAAATGATCATTCAAAACTAACCAAATTATTAACATTTTAAAGATGGTTATTGTTAATGCAAATTATTTCCCATTTAAAATTTGATTGAACTTCTGGGAATAATACAAGTCTATCTCATTTTGATTTCTGAAGACTGTAATTTAAAAGCTTAATTGAAAGCATGAATAAAAGAAGAAATATATCACAGAGGAAAAAATAAACATTTATAATCATCAAATACTTTAGTGGCAGGAAAAGGTAGCAAGAAATGTAGTAATTAGTGAAAAGGTACATAAAGTAGTGACTCTGAGTGGGAAATATACAATTCATTTGAGACATTTTATATTAAACAAGAAAAAGAAAAAAGAAAAAATGGAATAATTAGGAAGGAATGGAGACTTTGCAAAAGTAATTTTTGGAAAGAAGCAGGTAGGGGAATAGTTATATATTCTGAACATATGTGATTCAGTAGGTCCAAATTTTAGGATGTTGAGGGAATTGCTTGGCTCTGATTATGCTTCCTACTTAAAATCTATTTGGATGGAGTAGAATTTACTTTTGGAGAGACTACACAATTTTTCTTCTTCTTTTATATATTTTAGATCATTGGTTTTCTGTGATTATTTTGTAAATTGCATTTCAGAAAAGGAATAGTAGAGAGCTGAAATAGCATTGGATCTAGTAGCCATGGCATTCTTCTGTTATACACAGAAATTTCTATATCTTGAACTAGTTATGGACACTGGACCAACTAATTTAATCTTCCTGTGCCTCAGTGTTTCCATCTGTAATATAAATGGCTTGAATAAGAAGATTACCAATGCCATTCTTGGTTTCATCATTCTGTGATAGTATCTACTTCTGAGAAAGAAAACCCTCTGTTTCTTGCTAAGCACGACATAGATTTTTCTTGCTTTGATAAATTTTTCATACACACACACACACACACACACACTATTTATTTTTATTAAAGTTTTTCTTTTCAATACTGTGGACAATTCTTCAACATTAACCCTTGCAAAATCCTGTGTTCCAATTTTCCCCCCTTCCCCAATGCCTTACCCTAGATAGTAAGTAGGCCACTATATGTCAAACATGGTAGAAATATATGTTAAATTCAATATATGTATATGTATTTATACAATTATTGTGCCTTATACAAGGAAAAAAATCATTCTGTTGGTTGTTTCTTACAGAACAATAATATTCCATAACATTCATATACCATAATTTAATGAGTCATTCTCCAATGGATGAGCAATCATTCAGTTTCCAGTTTCTTGCCACTACTAAAAGGGCTGCCACGAACATTTTTCCACATGTAGGTCCTTTTCCATCCTTTAAAATCGCTTTGGGATATAATCCCAGTAGAAACACTGCTGGATCAAAGGGTATGCACAGATTGATAATTTTTTGAGAATAGGTCCAAATTGCTCTCCACAGTGATTGGATCCATTCACAGTTCCACCAACAATGTATTAGTGTCCCCTCCAACATTTGTCATTATCTTTTCCTGTCATCTGAGAGGTGTGCAATGGTATCTCAGAGTTGTCTTGATTTGCATTTCTCTGACCAATAATGATTTAGAGCACCTTTTAATATAACTAGAAATAGTTTCAATTTCTTCAACTGAAAATTGTCTGTTCACATAATTTGACAGTTTATCAATTGAAGAATGGCTTGTATGCTTATAAATTTGAGTCAATTCTCTATAAATTTTAGAAATGAGGCCTTTCTCAGAACCTTTGAATGTAAAAAATGTTTTCCCAGTTTATTGCTTCCCTTCTAATCTTGTCTGCATTAGTTTTGTTTGTAACTTAACAAACTTTGTTTTTAACTTAATATCATCAAAATTATCTATTTTGTAATCTCCAGTTTTTCTTTAATCACAAATTTCTTCTTCCTCCACAGATCTGAGAGGTAAACGATCCTACATTCTTCTAATTTGTTTGTAATACCATTCTTTATGTCTAGATCATGAACCCATTTTAACTTTATCTTGGTATAAAGTGTTAGGTGTGGGTTAATGCCTAGTTTCTGACATACTAGTTTCCAACTTTCCTAGCAGTGTTTTTCAAACAATGAGTTCTTATTCCAAAAGCTGGGGTCTTTGGGTTTGTCAAACCTTAGATTACCATAGTTATTGACTATTTTGTCCTATGAACCTAACCTATTCCACTTATTGACTATTCTATTTCTTAGCTAAATGTTTTTGATGAGCAATACTTTATAATATAGTTTTAGGTCAGACACAGGTAGGTCACCTTCATTTGCTTTTCTTTTCATTAATTCCCTTGGAATTCTTAATCTTTTGTTCTTCCAACATTTCCAGTTTTCTTACATTCTGATTCCCATATGTCCTCTGCAATCCAGTGACACTGGTCACCTGGGTGTTCTATTAACGAGGCATTTTATCTCTTCCTTTTGGGCATTGTCTCTGGCCATCCTTTGCTTTGTATATATTTATTTGCATGTTTTCTTTTGCCATTATATTTTAAGTTTCTTGAGGGAAGGAATTTTTACCTCTGCTTATGTCTCTAGCATTTAGCAAAGTGCCTGGAACATTTGTCATTTTGTATTTCAGTTGTGTCTGAGTCTTTTTGACTCCATAGCATGCCAGTACTGTCCATGCAGTTTTCTTGGAAAAAATATTAGATTGGTTTGCCATTGTTTTCTCCAGTGGATTAAGACAAAGAAAGGTTAAGCTAATAATCAATAAAACAACTTTTGTCAAAAGTATAACAGTTATTGGGTGTCTGACTCCAGGCCCAGCATTCTACTCTACTAAACCCATTAGCCACCTATGTGCCTAATACATAACAGGTGCTGAATAATTGTTCATTGATTTATTGTATCTAGGTATGTATTTTAACAAAATATCAATAATGTAAATTTTTTGCTATTACATATTTCATCATCTCTGATTAGTAAATGTAGTACTGTCAAACATAAAGCCTGTAATCTAAAAATGATTTATATTAAAGGAAAAGAGTGCATAACAGAGAAATAGATATATAAAATTATGGGATCAAAATATTTACTATGTAAGTTTTCAAATAAAACATTTTATCCATTTTTATTATTTTTTTTCATCTTTCATCTTTTCATCTTGTCATCCAGTCAATGTTGTGCTGGTAAATATATGACAATCAATTCACATATGTATGCATCATACACTTTTAAGATGTCTGAATTATTTGCATTTTTCTGCATCATTTTCTTAAGTCTGGAGCAGTTAGCAAACCATGGAACATAGGCCAAATTCCACCTGCCACTAATTTTTATTATAACTTGTCTAACTAAGAATGGTATTTATATTGTTAATTAATGCTTTGAATTATTTAAATTCCTGGAATCAGGAAAATCTGAGTTAAAATATGGATTGAACCATTTACTAATTGTGTGACTCGTCAAGTCACCAATTTGTTTCTGGTCCTTCATCTGTAAATTGAGGATAATAATAGCACCAGTCTCTCAGGGTTGTTGCAAAGATCAAATGAGACAATCATTGTAAAGTACTTAAAACAATGTGTAGCAATAATACATCCTAGATAAATGTTAGCTATTATTATTGGTTCAATAAATAGTTTGCTGATCCCTGATTTTAATAATCAATAAAACAATATATTGCTCCCTGATTTATAATGGTTGCCAATTTCTAAGGTTTAAATAGAAACATTGAAAATTTAAGAATCTTCTCTCTTAAGGCTGTTTAGCTAGTTCAGGATTCCCCCTCATTGCTAGGGGAATAGTATTGATAACTTTATAATAAAAGCATAATTACAAGCTAGAGCTAAATTATATGTAAATTAATGTATAGAAAACAATATACAGATTATCTGGATCAACATGTTGTCTCTGTTTCATTTTTCTCTGTTTTATTCTTGCACAGAAAAATGCAAACTTTTTGAGGGAAGGAGTTTTTTGTTTTGGTCTTTGTATTACCAGTGCCATTGACAATTCCTGACAGGTGGGTAATTAATGAACATGTACTTTTATTATTATTATTAAGTAGTTACAATATACCAGGGAATATACTAGAAGCTGAAAATACTTATATGAAAAAAGACAAAAATATAACATACCTTTTATTAAGAGAAACAAATATACATATATATATATATATATATATATATATATATATCTCCATACGGGAAAAATCAAGGTATACATATGGGTATATATACGTGTGTGTGTGTGTGTATTTGCATATACCATATGTATATATTAGAGATAATGTGTGTATAAATTTGCAGATAGAAAAATAGATAGGTATAGATATAGTATTTGGGCAATAGGAAGACACTAACAACTAAGGATCTCTGGAAAGTCCTTGTATTGGAAGATCCACATGAAGAAGAAGTAGAGATGTAGAAGCAAAGCATTTCATATATAGATCTGTCCTGTTGCAGAGAGTTATGGAATCATAGATCTAGAATGGAAACTTCGGATGTGATGTAATACAAACTCCATCCTTTTACTGATAACAAAATTAGTTTTAGAGATGAGAAATGATATAACCAAGCTTACACCATAACAAATAGTAGGACTCAATATGGATCTTTTATTCCAAATCTAGTTTTTTTACACTCCAGGAATTTTATATCATAGAGTGTGTGAAAGAATGAAGTACGTTTAAATGTAATGCACACTTGCTAGCTTGCATTGTACATAGTTCTTTACATATCTCACATGTAACACAATATCTATGGATACATCCTCACCTTGTGAGTTGACTCACTCTAGTCAACATGTACACTCTAGTAGACAATATACAGACTATATCTGGATCAACATGCTTTCACTCTTATCAGTCTTCAAAGAGAAATATCATTGCCACATTATTACACTCAAACTCTCTGTTACCTTGTTATATCTCAAGTTCCATTCCAGGTGCCAATCAATTTGCTTCAATTTATAGATACTTAGTCATTCATAATAATGGTATAGGTTTTAACATAAATACTTTTCTTATTTACTTAACAATATGTAAGAGTAATAATAATAGCACAATTATTTACCTAGTAAAGCAAATGCACAAATAATAAATGCATCACATAAAATCCTGGTCACATTCTCCTGCTAATTGACTTATGATCTATGGGGAAGGCATGGACCACAGTTATGGAACATGAAGAGAAGAAAACCCATGTATTTTGGGTAATTCATAAATCTACAATATAAATTCCAGAATTTTTTTTCTCCTTCAGGAAATATTCATAAAAGTTCCTTTATAAAAGTAGCTTCTTTGTTGAGCAGATGTTTCCACTACTAAGTTGACCTATACTGTGCTTCCTGGGCATGGCTTCTCAGCTAAACTCAATGATTGCCAGGTGACTTCTACTTCACTCTTTCTAAGCTATTCCTCCACATTGCTCAACTTATTCCTTTCAACAATGACAATAGTATTTTACACAGTAACAGCAATATTGTATGATGATCAGCTATAAATGACTTAGCACTTCTCTGTAATACAATGACCCAATACAATTGCAATGTATTCATGATGAAAAATATTTTCCAGCTCCATACAAAAAAAACTGATGGAGTCTGACTTACAGATCAAAGGAGACTTTATTTTTACCTTTTTTCTTTCTTCTTTTATTGTGTTTTTTTTCTACAATGTTGCTAATATGAAAATATTTTGTATGACTACATGTGCATAATTGATGTCAAATTGCTTGCTTTCTCAAGTAAGGCAGAAGAAAAGGACACAGAATTTAGAAGTAAGATTGTTTTTGTAAATGAATGTTGGAAATTGTTATTACATGTCATTAGAACAAAATAAAAAATCACTTGAAAATAACAACAATGATGTTAGTACAGGAGAAAGTTATTATCTCCCTCTAACTAAGTTCTGAAATCTGTTCTTTCAACTGTCTCTTTCTGGCTGCAGACTTGGATCTTTTCTGTGTATTACCTCCTAGCTTAAAGTCAGTAATCAAATTCTCCTTTTTTGTTTATCATCAAATTAATAGCATTGGCCCCATATCATACAGCAAACAGTTTTGGAGTCCCCATAGTTGCTGTGCACTATAGTTTATCACATTTAAAAGATCAACTGCTGTCTTTGAACTCTGTCAGCGTAATTTTCTCTTAGATATTTCCATGAATACCTTTGTTCCAGACATGTTAATTGTCAAGACTGACTTCACTTGTCCACTGCTTATTTTTATAAGAAGAATCATGTTCCTAACTATATTTCATAAGTCTGAAAAGGTAGACCTGGAAACAGATTGTGAAGTGATTTAAATGTCAAATAGAGGACTTTTTATTTTATCTTAGTATCATTGGGGAGTTATGGAATCTTTTAGAATAGAGGCATGATATAGTAAGAAAAAAGCTTTTGGGATATCACTTTGGAAACTTTATGGAAGATGAATTTGTGTGTGGGGGTGCAGTGCAGTTGTGAAAGGAACTTGAGACAGGGAGACTAATTAAGCAGCTATTTCAATAGTACACACAAATTTCCATGTTGTTTGTGTTTAAAATATAACTGCTTTATAATGTAGCCTGAGTTTTCTTTGTTTTTCTGCTTAATTATGCATATTTACTTCCCCCCACAATTGTGGGGTCAAGGAGAGAAATTTAATATATAATTCAAAAATTAATGATGAGAAATGTAATATAAGCAAAATGTGATAAGAGAACAGGTAATTTTTTTGTTAATTGTGTTTCAATTTATGGACTCATTCACTAGTCTCTCTCTGGTGGAAGAGGTTTTATATAAATTCAAATATATTCATAATATTATATATATATGTACACACAAATTCACATATATATATATATATATATATCACTAGTTCTCTCTGGTGGAAGAGGTTTTATATAAATTTACATATATTTGCACACACACATATACACACGTCCATGAAAAGTTCACTTCCTGTAGAGATATTTGTAATATAGCTGCCCCATCAGTTCACTTCTTAAAGGTCTGCTTTGTGCTGGAGTTACCCAGAATGCATTATACAAAAGAGAAGATACTATTAGTCTAATACTTTTCATGTCATGTTAGATTTTCCCCATAATGAGCTACCTGGGGTATAATGGAGAAACCAAAAAGTCCCAGAATTGGATAGCCTAAGATTGTTATGTAAATAATTATTTCCTATTTCCCCCATTCTTTGTTGCTACTCTTAAAACATCTTTGAAAAAGTAGAATTAATTGATGGCATTTATTAAGCTCCTACTGTATGTCAGGCACTATACTTGATGTTAGAGATAAAATATGCAAAAACAAAATAGTGGGCATTTTTAAGCTTACATTCTAATAATGAAAGCAAAATATTCAAAAGTAAACAAATTAAGTATGTTTGCAAATAAATGTCTGAAGAAGAAACTAATAATAGGGAGAATCAGGAAAAACAATTCTTTTGTAGGAGGTAGAATTTTGGGCTTTTCAGAAAAGAGTGTGTGGGGTGAAGATGGAGGAGAATAGACAAGTATCTATATTTTCTTCTCTGAGTACAACGAATTTCCAGAAGCAGATACTTTGGAAAAACTTAAAAAAAGGTCTGTTTCAATCAGGCAAGGGGAAATGCTGTCCAGTTCAGACCACAGCGCAGGGAGCCCAGGACAGGGAGCCAGGGCATTGCTGCACCTGCCACCAGGGAGGCTCTTAGGCTACTTTGTCCTGGTTGCAAGTAGGTGAGTAAGCAAATTTGGTGTAAGACACACAAAAGTAAAAACAAAAGGCAAATTGTAAGCCATTGAGCCTCAGCAGAATGGGAGACCTGGCCATGCTTACCCAGTCCCAGAAGTAAGACCTCAGAACTGCTCCAGGCAAGCTAAAGCAGCTGTCACCTCTTTGCCTTAAGAGCAGACCTCAACCTTTAAAAAATCAGCAAAAATAAAAATAAAAAAAAAATGACTCTGACTATAGATAGCTTTTATGGAGAAAGAGAAGACCAGACCTCAAACTCTGAGGATCTAAAGACAAATAACCACCAGATGAAGCCTCAATATGAGTTGGTCCCTATTTCACAAGGCTCTCTTGGAAGAGTTAAAAAAGAGTCTTAAAATAGAGGTAGAAGAATAATGGGGAAAGGAAATGAGATCTTTGCAAGAAGACATGGAAAATGAAGAACAGAAATTATCTAAAACTAACTCCTTAAAGAATAGATTTGATGAAATGGAAAAAGCATATAACACCTTTTGAAATAGATATGAAAAAGAAACCAATTCATTGAAAAACAAAATCTGTGAAATGGAAAAAATGCAATGAATAAAACACTTCACATAAAAGTTCAATTGGCCAAATGCAAAAAGAGAGAAAAAAAAGCTAACCAATAAAAGTAACTTCTTAAAAATTAGAATTGAACAAATGGAAGTGAATGATGGGAGAGTGTTCCAAGGATACTTGGTTCCACGGCTTGTCAAAGACAAAGTAATGATCACTAAGCAGGCAATTTAAAGGTAATGAGCTTCTTGATACTGAACTGGTCTAATCCTCCAACTACAGATCTTGTAATCCACTGGTGTACTTTTGGCAACCTTTGTGTTAAAACAAAACAACACATTGAAATAAAACTTCTGTGGAAGAGGAATAGCTGGACTGTGTTTGGAGGTGGTGGTAATGATGATGATGTTCTGTACTTAGAGAAGGAATAAGATCATAGATCTATTGAAGTAGAAAAGTACATAAAATTATCAAAATGAAGTTATAAAATTTAAAAATTAATAATTTTAGACACTTAAAATAATTAACAATTAATTCTAGCAGTTTGTCAGAGGACACTATTGCCATTATTTTTCAAGAAGATTCTTTCAGAGGTAGATTAATCCTTTGGTTTTCAAGTTCATTTTTATCAGAAGAATATTGGTAGATTTTCCTCATTTTGTCATTTCTCATAGATTTGTTCTCTGCCTAGTTTCCTTTCTCTTTTTTTGAGAATTGTTTTATGTACAGAAAATAATTTGTTCATGAAGTTAATTGAACAGATTGACATAAAATTTAAAGTGAGAAATTTCTATTTAGCTTAGCTAAGGTCATGCTTCCGTAGTTTATCCCTTGTTTAACCTTGAATTCTAGATTTATTGGTGGGAAAACATCTTAGAGGATCTTTAGTACAGCCTCTCAGTTTACATATGAGAAATCTGAGGCTTGTAAAAGTTAAATAATTTAGCCATTTCAACATAATCTGTTATGTGAGAGATAGAACTTGAATATTATCTGTACCCCAAACCCAATGTTTTATCAACACCACCAAACTACCATTCATTTCCCTCATCAAGACTGAATTTTACCATTTTATAAAAGTTGAATAAGAAGAATTATAATATCATCTTCACAGAGTTAAAGACAGAAAAACACAATATGTTTTAAGTCCTTTACTTAATCATAATACAGATTGCTCCAAAAGTCTTTGTGCAGCTTTAAGCTTTAATAGATTAAAACTACATTTAATAGAGTAAAACTACAGGATTTTATGAAGATAGTGAAGTAAGTCAGAAAATTTAAAGCTTTCCAGATTTGTCCCAAAACAAGACAAAACTGTGTCTCAGGGTGAATGTATAGCACTTGAAAATAGAAAGAGTTGGGAAAGAACAGTGGTCTTCTTGGGACAATAGGAGAAGATATTAAGAAAGATACCAGGATAGAGGTTTGACTCTGTGAAGTATAAATATCTCCATGCTATTTCCAGTGGCAAATCCAAGGTCTAGCTGGGTTGAGAGGTAATTCAGACTCTAGCTATGGGGATTTTTACTCCCAGAAAGTATGGGGAATCTGGCTTTGAGTCTGGGAAGACCAAGGGAACCTCTGCCAATAAGCAATTCTAGTCCCAGCTATGCTTTTTAGATGCTGCTCTGAGCAAGATGGAACCAGTACATGCCAAGTGAGAGCAATGAGTCAGGAACACTGATGGCTGCAGCAGTTAAAGTAGGATAGAATCCTTGATTTTAGGCTCCAGACCATAGAGGAAAACTGAAGGAGGACCTGAGGCCAGAGGCATCATTCCCCATAACTCAGGATAAGAGTTGATTATATCAAGAATCAGATACAAATAAAATAAGAATGAACGGGCATGAATTAATCCAACCACAGAAAAATACTATGGAAATCTATTATACTGTGTTCATCTTTAGAGTAGGATAAAGTAAAAAAAAAGTGTTACATTAAATGGTTCCTGACCAAAAAGAATTTATAGATCTAAAAAAATATATTTTAATGAATCAAACAAGAAGATTGAAAAAAACACTTAAAAACTAAAAAAAGGACAATCTAAGAAAAAAAACAAGAAGTTAATGAAAGAAAGTCAGCCAATTAGAAAAGGAGAACCATAAACTTAAGAATGAAAATTTTTCCTTGTAAACTAGAACTGGGTAAGGGGAGGCCAGCAAATTATGAGACCAAGAAATAATAATAGAAAATATTAAGAATAAGAAGAATAAGAGAATAAAAGACAATGTGAGAAAGCATAAGAATAGTTGGATTTCTTGAAAGCTATGATCAAAAGAATTTTGATATAGTAATGCAAGTGATAACCAAGTAAAATTATCCTGAAATGTTAGAAAAAGAGGGAAAAGGAGAAATAGAAAAAAAAATCCACTGATAATCACTTGAAAGAGATCCTATGAGAAAACAACATAGTCCAATTTCAAAACTCCCAGCCCAAAATGAAAATATCATAAGTAACAACAACAAAAAACAAAGAAATAAAAATAACCTCCACCACCAAGACAATAAAAAAATAACAATTCAAATAAGGAAACGTATTTGAATCACAGAAGATCTAGCAGTGGCTACATTAAAAGACCACAGTTCTTGGAAGACTATATATCAAAGCAAAAGAACTAGGGTTAATATTAAAAATGTTGTGTTCAGCAAAGTTAAGCATAATACTGAATGGGAAAAAGTGAATATTCAATGAAATGCCAGAATTTCAGAATTTGTTGCAAAAAAAAAGTGCACTTAGTAGAAAATTTAACATATAAGATCCAAGAGAAATATAAGGTAAACATTAAAGACCAATTTCAAGAGACTCAATAAAGACAAACTGTTTTATACATGGAAATGTAAACCATATGTCTAAGATTATTATTAGTAATTGGCTGGTCAGAAGAAAATATTGGATACAATAGAATTGGTACAATATACAAGAATAAATTAACAATAAACTAGAGCTGAATATGATGTGGTTTTAAAATGTTAAAGAAAAGAAGTATGAGAGCAAGAAGTGATATAGAGGAATTAGATGGGGTTAGAGAAATCATAGTTCTGTAATCCTCCTAATTTTGGGAATGGGTTAAGGAGAGTTATTAAGTCTTCTAAATTTATAAAAAAATAAGATGGAAAGAAAATAGAATAAGGGGGATATAGGAGAGGGGATAGATTAAAGATAATGGGATAAAGTGTGAAGATTAATGGGAATGGGATAATAAAGGAGGGTAAATGGGGGGAGGGAATAAGAGAGAGAGAGAGCCTTTGAGGAAAGATAAGTTTAGTAATATTAAGGCAAACTAGCAGGTAAAGCAAGTAAAGCAGAGGAAATCAACAGGAATAATGGATAGGATATCCACACAAATGTAATAATCATGATCATCAGGAGTAGAATTTATTAGAAAAAATCAGAAATAGCTATCATTGCTCTCAAACAAAATTAAGACTAAAATAGAATTAATCAAAAGAGAAAAATAGGGAAACTACACTCTATGTCAGCTACATTAATCTATATTGTTTTAGACTATTTAAAACAACTACATAATACAAGGTTGATGATTTGATGGCTTTAGAAAAATTCAGAAATACTTGAAGTTACAAGGGACAATGTTATCCATCTTCAAAGAAACAGAGGACAAACAAGTGTAGTAAGGTGTATATGAATATATATATATATGTGTGTGTGTGTGTGTGTGCATGTGCACATATATTTGTACATATGCATGATTATAAATGATTATATATTTATAATGTGTATATGTGTATATATATATCTATATATATATACATATTTGTATGTCTGTGTATATAAATATATCCATGCTTAATGTAGACTTCTTGGGGGAGGGAGGGAGGGAAGAAGAGAGGGAAGAAAGAAGAGAAAAAGAATAAAGTAAAAAGAGCATGACAAAGAACAAAAGAAAACCTACAAGGAAGTAAAGAACAGATGCCCATCTCGTAATACAATGTGTAGTATTTATTATATAGGTTTTCATGGAATGGAAATCTATTATATCATATTTTGAGTTCTTTCTTATGTTTTGCTGTGCACATGGTAATATTTTTCTTTTTTTCCTATTTTGTTTTCATTATTTAAATTAATAAATAAATAGTTTATGGAAAAAATAGCACTATAATGTTTGGAATAGTAATCATATATGCATATGAGTGTTTATAACTATGTATGTATTTAAGAATATACCTGATGTATATATTCTGTTATGGATTATAAAACTATATATACACATCTATGCATTTATACACACATACTATATATTATCAAGTCAGAAATTTTAAGACTTTTTACCCGGGATTCAAGACCATCAATTGCTTACAAGATTAAGGTTTGATATGTTCCAGAAGTAGATGTTGCATAGATTTTTCCCTTCATTTAGTAAATCGCCATATGTCAATATTCCATACTTTCTTTTGAACAGATTTTTAACTTATATGTCAAATCAAAAAAAATAGTCTAATTAAATCTTCCAAGATCCATGTACATTTAACTCATATATATATAACCATTTCTTTTTCTAAATAAATTTTACTTGGAGTGGTAAACATTAAGAATGTTTTCCTATGATAGAATAATTGAGTTAGTTAATAGGCAGTTATTAAGAGCTCATTATTCTGTTTCCCTAACATCTATTTTGTGCCATTGCTGATGCTAGTATCATTAGTTCCATTTTATAGATGCGATAATTAAAAATCTAAGCTATAAAGTGACTTCTCTAAATTCAAGTTGTCTACTTGTCTCTAGAACCTAGATGTTCTGATTCCTAATCTAGTATCCATTCCTTTATACCACGTGTTGCCATTTGTAGAAGGAAAATCATTTAAAGTGCTTAAAAACAACTTATATGGATATCATTTTACTTATTTTGGAATTATTTCTGTAACTTGTTGTCTCACCTCTAAACTGAACCCTCCTTTTAATCAAGAAAAAAACAGTGCAATAAAAACTGATATAGTGAATACATTTGAATATATTGATTATTCAAATATATATATATACATAGCTACAGATAGATAGGTATAGCTAGCTAGATAAATAGGTAAATGTCTGAATTGTTCCCTGCCTCTCTGGAAAGAGAGGAAGTATAATTCCTTATATGTTTTCTATGGCCAAGATTAGTTATTATATATACAGAACTCACCTTCCTTTTGTTAAACCAAGAAAAGCCATAAAACCTCATAACAAATGTCAGCTACTACTACTACTATTACTACTACTACTACTACTACTACTACTACTACTACTACTACTACTATCAATTATAGCACTACAATTACTAATACTAGTAATTGTAATTTTATCAGGTTGCAGCAACAGTAATAGCAGTAGCAGCAGCAGTAGTGGTGATGATGGTGGTGATATTGTTATTTTCATTTTAATACTTCAGGAAGTGAGTTTTCTTCATTGCTGATGTGTAGATGGAACAGAAATTGCATAGAAGAGATTGATATTATTCCATGCTCATAGAGAAAGTGATTGCACAACATTTCTCAAGCATGCATCTATCTTGGTAATTTGTCCTTCTACAACTAAACTTTTAAAAGCCCTTATTTTTCTACTAGTCTACCTGTTTACTATATGTGTATCTTGATCTGTTCTATACTGTTAGAATTCTTACAAGGTACTAAGTCAGTGGAATTGATAGAGACAATTGTTGCTTAGCAAGGTGCTTAACAGTTCACTAATGTACTTAGTACTTACTAGAGTTCACACCTTTAAGAGAGTTTATATAAGTTAGGAGCCTTAACCAGGATGTACTTTGGGAGGTTCACAAATTAGGATCCAGTCCAGGAGATTCACAAGACAGAAGCCCACTAACACACAAGCCCACTCTCGGAGGCAGAGTCAGATTCATTTCAACTTCCACCTTTGTGCTGGCTGGAGACGTTGGGAGTACAAGAGACTGAAGCTGGCAGAGGCAAAGGACTAGTGGCAAGAGCTCTGGGAACCAAGGAGAGAGATAGGCCTCTAAGAAAGCTAATCAGCCCCAAGGAAGGAGACAATACTTGGAAAGAGAAAATAAAGTATTTGGATTTTAATTCCCTGGCTGCATTTGAGGTGATTATTACTCTGAACTGAAATTAAGGCTGCTTCCAGTAGCCCCCCCAAGAAACCTGCTCCCAGAGAACATTATATTTTAGAGAAGAACATTACACTATATTTGTCTGCATTCTTCTCCACAGTAGTATTTTTTGGGTCTCTGTCATTTACTCTCAAAAATTCTAATAGATTTGCTTGCATGGCCTGCTTCAAGCAGTATAGTTCACTAATTGATGTGGAAAGAAGATGGGTTCACAACTGTGTCTCTGCTCTTTGCTGCCATAACAACTCATAGTTTCATTCTGTTTCATGTAAATTGGGTCACAGATGTTTTATTGCCTCAAAATGCTTTGAAATTTTTCATATATTCAGTGGGGAAAGATGCTTCTCAAAATCCATAACAAAATAATTAAGTTTTTTAATTTTACTGTCAGTTTATCAGAACAAGCAATAAATCTCTCTTTATATTGTTTGGTTTCCCTCCTACCACCTTCAAGTTTGCAAATAACTTTTGGGGTTCATTTCTTTTCTTCAGAAAGTATGGACAACTTTTAAAAAAATCATAAGCTATAATTGCTAAGAGTGGCTCATGTATAGGTAAAGAAAATAACTCTCTTAAGAGGTTTCAACGCTAACCAACCCAATGTGGTATGTTTTTTTTTCTGGTTGTTGAAGGGAAAATGGGTGGGTAAAACTTTCATTTAAAACTTTGCTTGTAGTCAAGCTTTAGCAAAAAGAAGAGAGGGAACAGGCCATGAGGCCAAGATGATGTAATAGAAAGAGTCCTAGATTGGGAATCACAAGATCTTAATTTAATTCTAATTTTATCACATAGTAATTGTGTAATGTTAACCAAGTTGCTTTTCCTCTATGAAACCTCAGTTTTCTCATTTGGTATTGTGAACTAGATACTTCCTTCCAAATAAGAAACAATGAACCCTATGAATCCCAAAATGGTATAATATCTGAATAATACAAATTATGGGTAACTCAAAAAGTATATACTCGCAATTTAATAGCATAGAAGACATAAATAGGCTTTAGTGAAATGCCAAGGATAACTTGAATGTATGGAATATTATATATGCCATGACAGAGAGATGTATACTCAGAAAGGAAGAGATTAAGCAGTCATACAGCCAGACCAAGGATAACAGATGGATAGCAGGAGGTCTACTCAGGTGCCTCAGAAATATTATAATACCTCTAGAGAGATAGTCACTGGAATTATTTACTTCCTAAGGAAGACTTATGGAAAATATGCTCTGAGAATACATAGAGGGGTTTAACTTGTATAAAAGGAAAAAATGCCCATGATAATGAGATGCCGCACACTCAATATCAGTGTAAATATATACTGTTGCAAACCATGGCAAGGCTTTATCCTGGGGCTATGTAACTGGTAGAATATTGAAAGGAAAATATCTGTAACATTTTTGGAAATATATTTTTTATTTTCATTTCTTCAAGAAACAACTTCTAAGGCTCAGAATGGTTAATTTCCATATCTTCCATCTGAATCTGTAGATAATCCATGTAGTCAAGTATTGTGTGCTTGGACCAAGAATACTGTTCAGCATTTGTACATGTGACAAATAATGTCTATCTTGCATTCCCTTGTCTAACCTACTCCTAGAGTCTCCATCCATCAGAGAAATGACAGCCTGATTATGATATTTATTGGAGCAGATTTCCCCTTTACAACCTCAAATAGTACTGTACATGTGTATACTCTGGCTGCCACAGGTCCCCTATAGTTGTTTCCTTTTTAATGAATGTGGCCTGCCAGGATATATGCTATCATTCTTGGATTAGTGTTGCAATGGGTTTGAAGTCAAAGCATCTGGCTGAGTTCATGGGCTGCCTTGGCTACTACTGACTGTATATACTGATAATTATAACATTGGACAAATTCTTCCTCTCCCCAGATTTCACGGGTTTCATCAATTAAATCAATTGACTTAGATTGTCCCTCAAGTCTTTTCCAACTCTGTAGCCTATGATTTTGTCTTCTATTCTCGAAAGTACTGAAAGTATGCATATTTTGTAACTTGGTCCTAAGAAGTGTTCTACAGGAAAGCACTGTTGTCCTCCTCTGATACGTTTTCTTTTAATGTATTGAAACTTCAAATCACTCGGTAACAGCATGATTAATAACAGGCCATCTGGAAAGAATCTAGGTATTCACACACTAAATGGATGTGGTAAGTTAAATTACCCTCAATAAAAATGAGATTATAGATTCGCTTTCTTTTTTTAAATTTTTAAAAAATTTTTAATAGCCTTTTATTTACAGGTTATACGTATGGGTAACTTTACAGCATTGGCAATTGCCAAACCTCTTGTTTCAATTTTTCCCCTCCTTCCCCCCAACCCCTCTCCCAGATGGCAGGATGACCAGTAGATGTTAAATATATTAAAATATAAATTAGATACATAATAAGTAAATAAAACGTTTTTGGCTGTAAAAAAGTAGACTTGAAAAACAAATTTGGAAGGAAATAAAATGCAGGTAGGAAAAATAAGGGATTGGGAATCAATGTAATGGTTTTTAGTCATTTCCCGAATTCTTTTGTTGGACAAAGCTGGTTCAGTTCATTTCTCCATTGGAAATGATTTGGTTCATTCAGTTGAGGATTGCCAGGTCCACGATTTGGTTAATTATAGTATTGTTGGAAGTATAAATGATTCGCTCGTTTCCTCAGCATCAGTTCCTTTTCCAGGCCTTTCTAAATCATCCTGTTGGTCATTTTTACAGAACAAAATATTCCCTATTCAATTCACAATTTATTCAGCCATTCTCCAATTGATAGGCTTACTCAGTTTCCAGTTTCTACTCAAAGAGGGGTTCCAGAACATTCGGCAATACAGGTCCCTTTCCTTCTTGATGATCTCGGGAATTTTTGTAACACTGATGGATAAAAGGGTATGAAGTTTGATAACTTTTTGAGCATAGTTCCAAATTGTTTCCCAGAATGGTTGGATTTTACAATTACACCAACAATGTATTAGTTTCCTGTTTTTCCAATCCCCCAAATTCCGGGAAATTTTTTCTTTCATTAGTCAGTCTGACAGGTGTGTGTGGTACTTCAGAGTTGTCTTAATTTTTGCATTTCTTGATTAATAATGACTTAAAAGCATCTTTTTTTTTATTTTTTATTTTGCCTTTTATTTAAGGATATATGCATGGGTAACTTTACAGCATTAACGATTGCCAAACCTCTTGTTCCAATTTTTTCACTTTTACGCCCCCACCCCTCCCTAGATGGCAGGTGACCAGTAGATGTTAAATATTTAAAATTAAAATTAGATACACAATAAGTATACATTACAAAACGTTATTTTGCTATAAAAAGAATCAGACTTGAAATATTGTACAATTAGTTGTGAAGGGAAATCAAAATGCAGGTGGGCATAAATATAGGGATTGGGAATTAATGTAATGGTTTTAATTCTCAGGTTCTTTTTCTGGGCATATGGCAACATTACTGCCCACTGAAATGTTTGGTTGATCTCGTTGTGAGGATGGCCTGGTCCATGAATTCATCATATAGTATTGTTGTTGAAGATATAATATCTCCTGGTCCTGCTCATTTCCCCAGCATCAGTTCGTGTAAGTCTTCCCAGGTTTTCTGAAATTGTCCTTTGGTCATTTTACAGAACAAAATATTCCATATTCATATACCACAATTTACAGCCATTCTCCAACGTGGACATCCATTCAGTTTCCAGTTTTAGCCACACAAAAAGGGCTGCCACAAACATTTTCTACAGGTCCCTTTTCCCTTTTTATAATCTCTTTGGGATATAATCCATGTAGTAACACTGCTGGATCAAAGGGATACAGTTGATAACTTTTGAGCATAGTTCCAAACACTTCCAAAATGGTTGGATTTTGACAACTCCACCAACAATGCATCAATGTCCCAGTTTTCCCGCATCCCCCCCAACAATCATATTATTTTTCCTGTCATCTTAGCCAATCTAAAGGTGGTAGTGGTATTTAGGTTTTTAATTTGATTGCCTGATTAATAATGACTTAGCACTTTTATGGACTGAAATAGTTTCAATTTTCATCAAATTGTCTGTTCATAACCTTTGACCATTTTCAATTGGAGAATGGCGATTTTTTATAAATTAGAGAATTTCTATATATTTGGAAATGAGGCCTTTAATGAACCTTTGACTTTAAAAATTTTTCCCAGTTTATTTTCCCTTCTAATCTGTCCATTAGTTTTGTTTGAAAAACCATTTGGTTAATGAAATTTTCTATTTTGTGATCAAATGATTCTGTTCTGCTTTGGTCATGACCTCCCTTCCACAGGTCGGAGGTAAAACATCCTATGTTCCTTAATTTTTTTTTTTTTTATTTGGGTTTAAACCCTTTTATTTTTTTGGGTCTGGGTTTGGGGGATTAAACCCTGTTTCCCATTTAGTTTCCTTTTCCAATTTTTCAAAAGTTTTTTGTGGGATTTTTGGGTTGTCAAAATTAGGTTCTTTTTAAACGTTTTTCCCTTGACTAATTTTCCTGCAATTTTATTCCTTTAAATAAAATTTTTGGTAAATGTCTTTTTTAAAATTTTTTTTTTACATGATTATTTTTTTTTTTCAAATTTTTGTTTTTTTTTTTTTTAAGAATTTGGGTTTTTTTTTAGGTATTAAAATAGTTTTTGGGAGTTGTTTTTGGGTTTGGTTTTTATTTTTATTTATTTTTTGTTTGTTTTTTTTAAATTTTTTTTGGTTGTGGGCTTTTGTGTGGGTGGCTTTTTTGTTAAAGTTTTGATTTTCCCTTGGCAATGATTCCTAAATTTTATTTTTGTTTTTACCAAATGTTTTTTGAATTGACTGTTGGATTTTTTGGGAATTTTGTGCCGTGTTTGTGGGTTTTTTAAAAGCAACTTTGCCGTTGTATTTTTTAATGTTTTTTGGGGGTTGGGGTTTTGGGAAAATTTGTTTTCCCGGAAATTTTTTTTTGATTTTATTCCTTTAATTTTTCCCAGTTTTTTTGAAAGTGCTTTTTTTGTTTTGTTTTAAGGGATGGTGGGAAATTTTTCCCGTTTATTGGATGGTTGGTTTGCTCCATTATTGTGTTATTTTGTGGTTTTTGAGCTGTTTGGTTATTTTGGTTTTATTTTCTCTCGTGTTTTTTAGGAAGGTTTGGATTTTTTTAAATGTTTTCTTTTTGGGGTAAAAATCTATTTTTTGTTTTGGGGTTATTAAATTGGGCTTTTTTAAATGTTTTATTTATTGGTGGATTTTTTAATTTTTTGTTTGTATTTCTGGGGTTTTTCTGGGTTTTTTTGTTTTTTTTTTTTGGATAAATATTAAGGGGTTTATTTTTTTGTTTTTTCTTTTGGGGTTTTATGTTTTTGGGTCCCTTTTTTTTTTCTTTTTGAAATAAAATTGGAATTGTTCTTTTTTTCTTTTTATTTCCTTTTTTTTTGGGAGGTTTCGTTTTTTTTTTTTAGGATTTATTTTTTTTTTTTTTTTTTGGAATTTTTGGAAAACTTTTATTGGTTTAAATTTGGATAGATTTTTTTTTTTTTTAATTTTTTAGGTGGATTTTTTTTTTTTTTAAGTTAATTTTTTTTTTTTTTTTTTTTTTTGTTTTTTATTTTTTCTGGAAAATTTTGTTTTTAATTAGTTTTTTTTTTCTTAATTTTTAAATTTTTTTTATTTTAGATTTCTTTAATTGTTTTTTTATTTGGTTTTTTATTTTTTGTTGTTTTTTTTTTTTTTTTTAATTTTTTGTTTTTAAAAAATTTTTAAATTTGGGTCAAATTTTGGTAGGTTTTTAAGGTTTTTATAATAAGTTTTCCCTTTTTTACAGTTTTTTTTTTTTTTAATTTTCTTTTTGTTTCTTTCTAATTTTTTTTGGTTTTTTATTTTTTTGAAAGGTTTTTGGTTTCTATTTTTTTGGTTTTTTTATTTTTTGGGGTTTTTAATTTTTGGGGTATTATAAAGGTTTTATTTTTTATTTTTTTTTGCTAAATTTTTTTTTTATTTAATTTTTTTTTCTTTTATTTTTTTTTTTTGGTTAATTTTTTTTTTCTTTTTGGGGTTGGGATTTTTTAACTTTTTTTTTTTGATTTAATTTCTATATTCATTTTGTTTATTTTTTTTTTGGGGTTTTTTACTTTTTATTTGGTTTTTCTTTCTTTTAACTTTTTAGTTTTGGTTAAATTTTTTTTTGATTATAAAACTAAAGGGATTTTTGGTTTTATTTTTTTATCTTTTTTTTTTTAAAAAATGAGGGACTTTTATTTAAATTTTTTTTGGGATTCTAATTTTTTTGTTTTTTCTTTTTTTTTTCCCCGGTTTTTGTTTTTAATTTTCCTCAAATCTTTTTTTTTTTTTTTTTTTTTTTTAAATTTCTTTTTTTTTTTTTCCCCTTTTTTTTTTTTTTTTTTTTTTTTGGGGATTTTAACTTTTTTTTTATTTTATTTTTTTTTTATAATTTTGGGTAAATTAACCTGTTTTTTAATTGTAAAATTTCTTTTTTTAAAGGGGTTTTTTTTTTCATTTTTTTTTTTCTTTATTTTTTGTTTTCTAATTTAAAGTTTTTTTTTTTTTGGGTTTTTTTTTAAAACAATGGGGGTTTTTTTTCCAAATTTTTGTTTTTCTTTACCATTTCTTTAAAAATCCTATTTGGATTTTTTTGGTGTTTGTTTTTTTCCCAAATTCTATTGGGTTTTTTTTTTAATTAAGTAGGTTTTGTGCCCTTTTTTTCCCTTTTTTTTTTTTTTTTTTTTTTTTTTTTTTTTTTTTGAAAATTTTTCTAAAAAAGTTCTGATTTGGCCTTTAAATTCTTTGGGGTTTAATTTTTTTCTTTAAAGTTTCAATTTTTTCAAGCCTTTTTACCTTTTATTTATTTCTTAGCCTTTATGTTTCTTGAAAACAGAAGGGCTTTTTCACGGTTTTGGGAGTCCAAAATTTCCCCCTTTTCCTTAAATTTTAAATTTTTTTGATGATGTTCATGGTTTTTGTTTGCATTTTTTTTGTGAAAGGGTTTTCTGCTCAGCAAGGTTTCTTTGCGAATTTTTAAAAATTTTCCAACTTTTTTTTTTCTGATAATCCCTTAGGGAAAGTTTTGGTCAAATTTTTCCACCCCTTTTTTTTGGATTAAATTTTCCCCAAAAAACCCTAATTTCTTGGGAGCTTTTGGGTCTTTTCCAATTTCAAAATTTATTTCTTTAGCTTTATTTTTTCCACCCCCAATTTTTCCCCGCCTTCCTAATTTTTTAACTTTTCCTTTTTTTGGGGAAGTTGTTTCTTCTTTCTTTAAGGTTTCTTTCACCCATTTCTTCTAATTTTTTGGGATTTAAGGTTTTTGAGAGTAGAAAGGGGCTCCCCATTTTTTGCCCTTTTGAGGTCTTTCATTTGCTGATTTCTTTCTCATAGAAGTTTATATTCTTTTCATTTTTTTATTTGTTTTAAAGCCTTTTATGTTACGGGGGTTCCATTTTAGCAAAATGTCCATTTCCAGTTTGGTATGGGAGTGCTCAGGAGAGTTTTCCTTCCCCAACAGGAAGTGGATTCGCACTGGCAGAGTTTATGCCCCAGTTGGGCTGTGTGGGTTACGTTGCCCCTCTGAGACTAAGGGGTGAAAGTGTCACTGCCCCAGGCCAGAGCCCTTGGGGACTGTGGGAGATTGAGCTGACCCCAGACCTCCGCAAACTCTGCCCAGTGTCTCTGCCTGATCAAATGGCCCTGAAAAGCCGGCCCCGCCAGCTCCCCACGCGGGTTGGGGCTAACCGGCTGTGTCCTCCTGCCCCAGGCACAACTCCCCAAGGAAAAGCCCTGTTTGCGGGTTGGGGCCCGGAGCTTTGGCGAATCTGTGCCACTTTCCAGTTTGGTCTCCTCAGAACCAATTTCCCCCAGTCTGCGCGATTCCCCGCCCTGAACTAACCTTTTTTGGCAAGACTGCAGATTTTCTTTGGCTGGTGAGTTGTTCTACTTCTTATCTTTACGAATTGTAGCAGTCAAGACAATTTTTGAGGCTCGATATAATATTGATAAAGAGGGTAAGAGAAGAGTTTAGAAAGTCACGTGTGTCTTCTCCCCCATCTTGGCTCCGCCCCCCGAAGCATCTTTTCATATGGCTAGAAATAGTTTCAATTTCTTCATCTGAGAATTGTCTGTTCAATAGATTAGCTTTCAATATTGTTTCCATTATTGTGGCTGATAACTGACTTCTTTAAATATGTGTTATATTTCTTTGCTTCTCATTTGTTCAGTCCTCATTTATGTCCCACAATCTATCCATGTGTTTGTACATATGGGGAGATTTTCAAGGTTCTCTGTTCTGTGAATTTCTTATCATCATTCTTTAAAACCTTTATCCTTTGATGGTCTATCTTACCAGCTCTATGGGTTCAGTAATCTCAAAGCCTTATTATACCCAATGCTAAAATTAAGATAAAAGTACTTGAACTGACAACTTAGCAGAACTACCGGGAAAGAACTTCACATATCTTAAATTGTTTTAGAAATATTAGTGATTGTTATAATCCTACTCAAGCTTTCTTTTTCAGAAAAAAATATTGTTTTACTTTCTTTGTAGTATTGTCCCTCATGTACCATCAGTTTATTAGGCACCAACTAGGTAGGATTCTCAGCATTTGCTTTTCATACTTCAAAAGATGGAGAAGGCTGATCCTTGAATACTATGTGACCCAAATGTTCCAGTTGAACTCATCTCAGGAGCCAATGATTTTCTTCTGTTAAAGACTAAAAGTATTTGAAAGAGTGATTCAACTGTAACTTCTGTGGTCTTTCAGGCAGCAACTGCTGTGTTAATCTGGCCTGAGAAGTTCCCAAGCCATTATTGGTTCATGAATCACAGAATGTTGAAGTCTGTGTTATTTGTTCCATTCCTTGCAGCTCTGTTTCTTGGCAGGGAATTTTTATATGGCCAAATAAATAATCACAGTCTTTCTTGACAAATACTATGATATAAGGGTTGCCTCCCTTCCCTGTGGTTTGCATGGTTTAAGAAAAGAAAAAAACAACAACAACAACAACAAGAAAAAACACAACTTGTGGGCTCCCATAAATAAAGCACCTTATGAGCTTTCTGACATCTCTTCTGGGCTTCCCCACATGAAATGAAGACTGATGTTTTATGTTTTTGTCTGTTCTGTGAGGGGTTAACTTGATGAGATGATAAGCGTTAATTTTAGAAGAACCTGTAGAAAGAAGAATTGATTATGAGTATAGTTTTGAGTTGGAGTTATGTGTGATGACTGCCTAGCACACAGGACACCCCAGAATCAGCCGGAGTCAGGATAAGCAAAAGTCCTTAATCTTTATTCTTGATCCTGAGATGTAGGATTGAACAGGATGGAAGCAGAATCTCCAAGACTGCCTTCGTCCTCGTCCACCACCAAGAGTGTGCCCCTGGCTAGTCTTACTCTACTCCCTAGTCCCTCCTACAATCCTCTATACACCAATCATTGAGCTAGTACAGATAGTGGAAAGGACCATTTCCAAGCATATGCCCATAGAGTATTGTCTAATCAGTAGTTAGCCTCAAATCCTCAGCAGTCCTGATCTCAGTGCATCACTTCAGTAGTTTCAGCCCCCTATAGTTATGGAATCATTGAATTTAATGCTAGAGGGACCTTTGAGACCATCTATGCTTCCCCTATACAACAACCACTTAGTTAAAAAAAAATCACACCAGTTTGAAGGTGACTACTTGCAATTCTTTCTCAATGCCAGTGAACTATCTTATTGCAAAATGCTGATGGGAACAAGTAAAGTATCCATGCCATGCTGGCAAAATATATGTATCCTTTGTATTAATAGTAACGGGCTTTGCTTAAACCTGGTATATAACTTTGAGGGACTCATCTAATCCACCTGACTTCCAGTTTCCTCAATTATAATAAAAATGATGATAATGATAAAGAGAAGAAGAAAGTAAAGAAAAAAAGGAGCAGAAAAATTAGAGAAAAAATTGGAAGAGGAAAAAGAGGAAGAGAGAGAGAAAAGGAGAAAATGGAGAACATTACTTACGTATTCAATCTCTTGGACTCCTAAAATGATATCAAAATATCAATAAATCTAAAATTCTTAACACATTCTAAAGAAAGCAAGAGACTTATTTTAAATATAGAAATCAAATTGAACTAATTTACAGATACAATAAATTCTGCTGTCTTTCAAACAAGGCACACAGTATAAATTATTAAAAATAAAGCTGTCAGTTTATAAACAGGACTTATTGTCATCCTGAAATCAAAGTTCAATGGAAGACAACATTTAAAGCAATTAACACTAACATAATTCTGTTTCAAAGTAAACTTCAAACTATAAAATTTTGAATGACATTATTGAAAATATATTGATAATAATTCATACAATATTAATAACAGTAATTATTATTCATACTAAAGGAAATATAGAAAGATGAATATTTTTACACTCCAAAAAAGTGTAATGGAAATATCTCCATTATTTGACCAATGAATCAAAAGTATACAGCAAAAAGATAACACCATGTTGCCTTAAATAATAGTAAAATATGCTAAAAGGTGCAGATTATTGGATTTGTAGATTATTATATTTGTTAAATGTATTTAAAAGTAGATTATTTCTCAAAGGAGTCCATAAAACACCTACAATTCCAAAAAGTCTCTCAATAAGTGATATCAACTGAACTTTGCTATGAACTCTGCCACTAATACATTGCTACAAAAAATGTCAAATGCCTGAAATAAGAAAGATTTAAAGAGAAGATAATTTTTGATGCAAGACCAAAACCTTATCTTCATGAATAACAAAAAGATTATCCATAAAGAGTCTGATCTTATTGATTGAAACATGTCATGTAAGGAGAAGGTACAAAATATACAACATAACACTTTAGATTGCAAAAAAATTCAGCAGCTACTGATTATGTAGAAAAATGTGATCAGGTGATCAGAAATAGATACTAAAACTGGGTATTCTTCATAAATCAATAAAAATAAATACTGGACTATAAATACAGACCTCAAAATATTCTTGAGAATTTTCCAATTAAAATACCACTTATGAGACTTGGGCTTCTTTTCAGGTACAAAACTGTCCCACAATCTTTCAGATACAACTTTGATCAACAAATTAGAAAACCAGCTTCTCATATTCTCCATTGGGAGACTAAATACATTGGGGAAATGAATTTAGTGAGCTATGGAAGATAAACTTACATCCTAATAATTCTTCTGTCATAAAAAATTACCACATTAACTATGCATGGGAAAGTTTGCAGAACATTGAATATAAAATATCGAAATTCCATTGAACAAGATAAGTACAAAGATAACAAATTGCTAACAATAATCTTGAATATTTTTTCATTAGATCTTTTAATATTTTCAAAGCATTTACATGGTTTTGCTTTTTTGGCGCCTTACAATCCTCCTTTGTGAAGTAGGTCCAACTCAATTCAGTTCAATAAGGAGCAGTCATTATTCTAGATACTAAAGTCAAAAGCTTCGTTACCTCCCTCCTTGCTACACAAAAAATAATAAAACTGATCCAAAAGATCAAAACAATGTCCTTAAGACATTTATTTAAGTAAACACATAATCAGGTGCAAGATGATTTTAGAAGAGCCAGGACACATGAAGGTATAGGAAAGATTTCTTTTAGGTGGTGATACTGAACTTAGTATTTAAGGGAGAAAAGGATTTGAGGAGGGATATTTAATAAAAACCCATATTTAAAGATAATTCCCCACTATAACTTATTTGAAAAATGATAATCTTCTCTTGCATTTGAAGATCTCCACTGGAGAGGAATTATTGGAAAGGAAACTATTACTTCCTGAGAATTTCTATTCTCCTTTTCTGCAATATGTAATAGATAGAAGTTTTCTTTTCAAGTATGGAGTGCAGAGCCAAGATAGGAGAATAGAAAAATCTTTGTCTGAGTTCTTCCTGGCTTCCCTCAGAAAAACACAGATCAAACCTTTGAACAAGTTTTAAAGTGACAGAACCCACAAATATTTGGAATGCAACAAATTCCCAGAAAAAATATTTTGGAAGAACTGCAGAAAAGATCTGGCTCAATTGGACAGTGGCTGAGATTGGGTATTGCAGGTCAGCATAGGTTCTGTGCAGCACAATGCAGGGAGAGTCAGGGTGGAGAGGTTTCCTCACACTGGGGGAATCTAGTGGGAGGATCATAAACAAAACTTTTAGCAGCATTTGCTACTCTGTCTTGGTTCAAAAGTAAGTGGATCAGCAGACTGTGAGACCTCCAATGCAACTATAGAAGTAATAGAGAGTCCCTGAACCCCAGAATAACATGGGACTTTGCCATGCTCACATTACATGGGAAGGAAGCTAGCAGCAGCAGCCCTGAGGCAGTGTGAAGCCACTGTTGCCTGTAGAGGTATGCCTTAAGAGGACACCTTATTCTTTAAAATGAGCAAAAAAGCAAAAAGAACTTTGAACATAGACAGCTTTTATGGAGAAAAAGAAGAACAAACCTCAAATCCTGAGTACATTAAAGGCAAAACATCTCCAGATGAAGCCACAAAGAGTGGTATGAATTTGTCTGAATCCCCCAAGTAATTTGAAAGAATTTAAATAAGATCTTAAAAGAGAGTTAGAAGAAAAAGGGGGTAAAGGAAATAAGAGCTCTGGAAAAGGAAACACAAGAATTATCTGAATATAATAACGTCCTAAAAATGATTTTGGGAAGCAGAGCAAATATGGTAGAGAGGACACATATCCTTTCCCAAGTTCCTCCCACAATCCTTACACAAATAGCAAATCCAATTTTTGAATTAGTTTTGGATTGACAGAAACCTCGAATATTAGGAGTGTAAAAAATTACCAGAAGAAGATAAATCTGAAGATCTCCAGAAAAGGTCTGTTTTAATCAGACAAAAAGGGAAGAGCAGGCAGTGCACAGTCCCAGAGCAGTGTGGGCTCCACATCCAGAAAATTTACCTGGATGAATTTTCAGCAGTGCTGACTACTCTACACTGGGTGCAAGCCAGTAGAGCAATAGATTAGTTATAAGAAATCTAACACAAATACAAAAGGCAAATAGTGAACCCCAAAATACCAGAATTTTGCAGAAGCTGACCACACTCACACAGCAATGGAAGTCAGTCAGCACTGACCCAGCGCAGCCACTGCAGCTTGTAGAGGAAGTTTGGACAATCTCTCCCTTGCACTAAAAGCAGACCTCAACTTTTTAAAAATGAGCAAAAAAGAAAAAGAACTCTCACCACAGATAGTTTTTATGTTGAAAGAAAAGAACAGATTTCAAACCCTGAGGTCACTAAAAGCAGAACATCTCCAGATGAAGCAGAAGTTGATGCTATAAATTAGTTCCCATCTCACAAGGCTCTCTTTGAGGAAATTAAAAAGGATTTTTAAAAAGAGCTAGAAGAAAAATGGGGAAATGAAATGAGGACTTTGCAAGAGGGTTTGGAAAAGGAAACACAGAAATTATCTGAAGAAAACACCTTACAAATAGATTTAATGAAATGAGTGGAAAAAGCATCTAACTTCTTACAAATTAGATTTGACAAAATAATAATAAAAAAAACAACTCCCTGGAAAACAGAATTTGTTAAATGGAAAAAGAAAAATTTCATGACACAAAGCAACTCATTTAAAAATCAATTAGCAAAATATAAAAAGAACTAAAAAAGGTAACTGAAGAAAATAATTCATGAAAAATCAAAACTGAAGAAGTGAAAATGAATGACTCAATGAGATATCAAGAATCAATCAAGCAAAATTTAAAAAATAATAAAATAGAAGAAAATGTAAAATACCTACTTGGAAAAACAACTAACCTGGAAAATATATCTAGGAGACAATGAAAGCATTCTTGGATTTCTGAAAATCATGATGAAAAAAGAGCCTAAACATTGTATTTAAGAAAAACATCAAAGTAAACAACTCTGATGTCCTATAATCAGAAGGTAAAATAGCCTTGAAAGAATTCACCAATCATCTCCTTAAAAAGACCCCAAAATGAAAACTCCAAAAATATCATGGCTAAATTCCACAACTATCAGATTAAGGAAAAAATATTACAAACATCAGGGGAGAAACAATTTAAATACTGAGGAGACACAATAAGGATTACTCAGCACCTAGCAGCTTCCACTTTCAAGCTTTTAAGGAAGGGCTTATATTATGATATTCCAGAAGGTAAAAGAACTTAGACTTCAACCAGGGAGCAACTATCCAGCAAAATTAGACATTATCATTCAGGAAAATGGACTTTCAGTGAAATAGGTGATTTTCCATTATTTTTTGATGAAAATTTCTTGACAAATGCCCACTCAAGCTGATGCTTAAATAATAGCATTATTAACATTAAATGTTTGGTATTTCTCACAAAGAAGAGTGATAAATCACATTTGACTCCAAACTGGAAGTATGAACCTAACAAAATAGATAAGTTTATTAGACAAAATAACAAGAAACAAAATAAGACCACAAACATCTTTGATATTTGTATTTATTACTAAGAAAACTTACATAAAATATGTAGAGTGAGAAAAGCCATTTAAGAATCACAAAAAGAATTAAATATATGAGTAAATAAGCTAAACTACATAAAGAACACATAAATACAAAACTGTGAAGATCGTGTATTTTTAAATCAGCAGGAGTCAGGAATTCAGGTTAGGGGAAAATCGTCAGTCTTTATTCTCAGTGAAGAAGGATCGGAGGTGGAAGAGAATCGCCGATAGCAATGTGTGCAGCTGAGTCAAGAAGCTAGCTCGACCAGCAGCCACACATCCAGCAGCTTGGAGTCTCAAACCCAGGCCCAATTTCTCCCAGCTTCTCTTCCTGTCTCCCTCTCTGCCTCCACCCACCAAAATTGTCATTTCCTATACAACACATCAGGACTTGCACAGAGAGTGGCAGGGACCATTCTTTATCCAATCATGTATATTAATAGAGTATAGCCCAATTACTATTTAGCCTCACATACTTGGACCTCAGTGCATCAACTCAAACCTCAGCCATCATCTCCTGCTTTCTTTATTTTAGAACACAGGTGGTCTGCCATCCCTGACTCCTCAGGGAGGTCAGAGCCCCAAGGAAGGTGATCACAGCCTCCCTAACTTCTCCAGGAAAGGCAGTGAAAGCACTAAAAGGAGATGATCACGCCCTACCTGACATCTCAGGAAGGAGATGAAAAGCACAAAGGGAAATGGGGGTTGCTAGCAGGGTTTCTAGGCTGAAGGGTCTTTATGCACAAACCCATCAACATGGGAGGTATTACACAACACATAGCAATAACGCAGAGGCTATTAGGGATGGCCCTCCCCTCAGTCAGTGCAGGCTCGATGTGGTGTAACAAACATGAATTTTACATGCAAGTAGCGGAATAGCAAACAATATAAATCAACATGGTGTTGGAAAAGATCACCAGAAGTCCTAGAAGGAGGGTATGTAAACAACAGTCACACATACACCTTCTTCAACAGCCAAGAGATAGTCCAAAACCAATCTTGTCCATTGTTTCACATGTCAGGGAATCCAATGATCCCCCTGAGTTTTTGAAGTCCTGCAAAAGTCTTTTTATGTGTTAGGGAATCCAATGATTCCGGCAGATTTTGAAGTCCTGTAACAGTCTTATCATTTCTCAGAGAATCCAATGGTTCCTGAGTTTTCAAGTCCTATGTCTCAGAGAATGCAATGATTCCTGAGCGTTTTGAAGTCCTACAACAATTTTATGTCTCAGAGAATCCAAGGATTCCTGAGGGGTTTGAAGTCCAACAATCTTTGATGTCCATGAGTCAAACGCCATAACTGCCACGCTCTTTCAATGGTGAGCACAATCAGCAACAGAACCACCCGATATTTCTTGGGTCTTCTCCTTTGTTTCAAGGGTCTGCTCCATCTCTCTGAGATGGACAAGGCGAATATGGCTCGTTGGCACCCATCTGATTCCTTCTCCACCTGTAGATATACAAGCAAATCCTCTCCCCAAAGCAGTTAGCCTATTGATGGACAAGGCGAATATGGCTCGTTGGCACCCATCTGATTCCTTCTCCACCTGTAGATATACAAGCAAACCCTCTCCCCAAAGCAGTTAGCCTATCTGGTCCTTTCCATTCACCACTTTCTGGGTCTCTCCACATCACCTGGAGATTATCTAAAGATAGTGGAGCTGCTCGCACTGGACGGTGACCTTCCGGTGGGTTATAAAATCTGTCTGCCGTAGCCAGTGCATCTTTGTCAAAAATCAAGAAGTTAATAGTATAAAGAGCTAGATTTAGAAGTTCTCTAGGGTTACCTGTGGCTCCCCCTTTCTTTTGTTTTTGGAGGAGTGTCTTAATATCTCTGTTTCTCTCTCACATTGCCTGTCCTTGAGGATTAAAAGGTATGCCGGTGGTGTGTAAAATCTTATACTGTGCACAAAAGTGTGCAAAATGTTTTGAAGTATAAGCAGGACAATTGTCTGTTTTTATTGCTTGTGGCACACTCATAATGGCAAATGCTTGTATGAGGAATTTAGTGACCACTTGGGCTGTCTCTTTTGCTGCTGGCATTGCAAAAGTGAATACCGAAAAGGTGTCTACCACAACATGGATGAAAGACAAACGACCAAAAGATTTATAATGGGTCACATCCATTTGCCAGATTTCAATGGGTCTCAAACCACAAGGGTTCTTCCCTGGAGGCAGTGTAGGAGCGTGGAAAGGAAGGCAAGCCGTACAGGCTTTTACTATGCTCCTAGCTTCCTCTCTTGTTATTCCAAATTGTAAACGTAAAGCTTGAGCAGCCTGATGATATTTAGAGATGAGATGCCTGAGCTTCTTGGAAAAAGGTTATTGACCAACATAGTTAGAAGGCTATCTGCCTTTGAATTGCCATCAAATATGGGACCTGGAAGTCCACTATGAGAATGGACATGTAATATATAGATCTTACCTGGATGCTTTCTCACTTGCTCTTGAAGTTTCTTAAAGAGCTGATAGATATTAGAGGCTGCAAATTTTATTTGGGCTGTGGCAATTCTTTGTACCACACCTACTGAATAGGCCGAATCAGATATTATATTTATGTCTCCTGGATAATAAGTAAGGGCTAGAATGATCGCGTACAATTCATTTGGCTGAGTGGACTGAAAAGGAGTTCTGACTACTCTCTTTATAGTTAGATCATGAGAGTACACAGCACAAATATTATGTTTGGATGCATCAGTGAAGATAGTTGGTCCTTTAAGAGGAACTTTAGAAACTTTTTCTTCAAGAATCCATCGCCAATTATGTAATAGTCTAGTTATCTTTAATGGAGACCCATGTATAAAATTTGAGCCATAGCTAATGAAATTTGCCTCTGGGATCATCCACAACACACATTAATTTGTGTATTGGTATAAAAGGTGTATATCTTATCAGGTCTTGTCCCAGATAATTGTACTGCTCCTTAGTGGCCTTTAATAAAATTCTAGTACAAGCACTGGGTAAGTGTAAGAGCTCTTTCTGGTTGTGCCGGAGGTTCACCCACTCTATCACACGTGTCCTTGATGAAGGACTGCTGTGGTGCCTCTTGTGTAGCAAAACATATCTCAAGGGTTTTTGAGTGACTCTTTCAACCACATTGGATAAAGCCAGTTCAAATTCTCTCAAAGCCTCTTGAGCTTCTTTTGTAAGCTGGCGTGGTGAATTTAAAGCACTGTCTCCCCTTAAAATGTCATATAACAGTTGTAACTGATAGGTAGTCAAACCTAACACTGTGCATCCATTGGATATCTCCTATCAATTTCTGAAAATCATTCAATGTGTTTAGCTTTTCTGTTCTTAAGGAGAGTTTTTGAACTGTACAGCACCTTAGGGTATACTTCATATCCTAAATATTGAAAAGGAGCATGTCTTTGAATTTTTTCTGGTGCTATGTATAATTTGTAATTCCTTAGTGTTTCTATGGTCTTTTGTACACATGCCTCTAACATTTGTTCCTCAGGTGCACATCCCAAAATGTCATCCATGTAATGTAATTGCATAACTTTTGGGAATGCTTTTCTTACTGAGCAAAGAGCAGCAACATACATTTGACACATAGTAGAGCTGTTTTCATTCCCTGTGGCAAAACTGTCCATTCATATCTTTTATAAGGCTCAGCTAAGTTAACACTAGGCACTGAAAAACAAATCTTTTCATATCCTTCTTATCAGAGGATAGAATAGAAACAATCCTAATATCTATGACCCAAAGAGGCCATTCTCTAGCAACTGAGTAGGAGATGGAAGTCCAGGCTGAAGAGTTCCATAGTTTCCATCTGTTCATTCACTTTTCTTAAATCCGTTAACATCCTCCATTTTCCAGATTTCTTTTCACAACAAACATTAGAATTCAAGGACTTAGAGAAGGTTTTAAGTGTCCTTGGTCAAGCTGCTCCTGTACTATATCTAATAAGGCCTGAATTTTATCTTTACTTAAGGGCCACTGCTCTATCCACACTGGTGTATCAGTTTTCCATTGGATAGGAACAGGTGAAAGTGTTGGCAGGCCTTCAACAGCAGCCCTGCTTAAAAAACCGAAGTACTCATTTTTAACCCTAATTGCAGTAAAATGTCTCTTCCCCACAGATTGATGGGGATTTTTCAACTATAAAAGGAGTAAAAACTCCTGTTTTGCCTTCAAAAGTCCATCTCATAGGGACAGCACTAACTTCAGCTGCTATTGATCCTCCTAAACCAGACATGTAGGTGTCTGCTTTAATCTTTGGCCAGTGACTGAGCCAGCTGGCACCTCTAATGACCGTCCGATCTGCACCAGTGTCTACCAGTCCTTCCAATGGAAGGCCATTTATATAGATTGTGAGCATAGGTCGGTCAGTTATTTAACTGCTGTCCAGTAAATTGCTGGATTTTGTGATCTGGAATCAGAATCTGGGTGACTATCACCAGGCTGCTTATTAGGATTCTGTATGAGTAAACCTGATGCTACTATTTCTCCTGGGTGATAAGTCACACATTGTCTGCCTGTATTGGTGACTGGGATATTATCTTCACATTCCCCAGTTTCCCACATCAGTGTGTGGATGGACACTGTTTTGTACATACTCTCAGGAGGTAAAATGGTCAAGCCTACTGTGCCTGGAGTCAAGGGATCCATAGGCTGGAGAGGAACAGATTTCACTTCTCCAGGGGGTATCTCAGTTGTCTCAGCTGCATACAACTCTATTCTCCCTAATTGTAATCCCTTTCTCCCATCAGTTTGCTTCCTGGCTGATTGATTGTGTAATCCCTTTCTGCCGTCATATGGCTTCCTGGCCGATTGTCATATGGGTATTGGCCGTCAGGCACTCTCTGGGTGCACCATTGGCTGCCATCATGCCCCAAGTGTTTTTTGCCTGGGGCCCTGGGGCTGGGCCCCTCATCCCATTTCCCTGAACCTATCTACATTCTGAGGCCCAATGGAAGCCTCTGTTGCATCTCGGACATGGGGTGCTGGGTCTTGTTCTCCCACCCTGTTTTCTCACTCTGCCTCTATACCAACATTGAGCATTCAGATGCCCTACTTTGCCACACTGAAAGCATTGACGTGTCTCTCTAGAAGTCCCTTGCCGGAAGGGACCCTGTCTACCCATGTTGGGATCTTGGGAAGTCTGCATCATAGTCTGGCTATAAAAGGCATTTGTGCCCACTGTGGCACAGTGTCTTATGAACTCCTCTAAAGGACATCCTTGCTGCATCCTAGTATAATCCTTCTGCACACCTCATTAGCATTTTCCTTAGCAAGTTGCCTTATTAAAACATCTGTTGATGGATTTTCCCCATTAGTTCTTGTGATAGCAGTCTGCAAACGTCCCACAAAGTCAGCAAAGGGTTCATCTGGCCCTTCCGTTATTTTTGTGAAGGCCTCACCTTTGTCATTTTTATTGTGAATTGAAGCCCACGCTTTGATAGCATTAGGAGCAATTTGCTCATATGCTGCTACTGAATAATTAATCTGTGCTGTGACGTCTGCATATGGACCTATACCTTGTAGTAGGTCATAGGTGATCGCAGCATGAACAGCATTTTGACTATTTTGTTGGGCTTGTATCCTACAGAACTCACTATATTCAGAAAGCCACATGTAATTTTGTCCAGGTTCTAGGCATACACTTGCTATTGATTTCTAGTCATCAGGAGTCAAGATTTCAAAAGCCAAATTCTGTAATAGCATCTTAACATAAGCTGATGTAGCCCCATAAAGAGTGCAAGCCTTTTTAAGATCTTTAATGATTTCTACGTTAAAAGGGGTGTATGTTCGACTTTGTTGACTGGAGGCATTAAACTGGGAAATTACAGGAAACATAAGTGGCTGGAGCTCCCGGATGTCCAAGCCCTTTTCTTTGGCCTTCATTAAGCCCTCTTGCAGTCTACTCAAAATTGGTGCTGCCCCTGCCCCCCCACTGCCCCTCCTCCCTCCATCCCGGAGGGGAGTTGGTGGAGGAGAGTCAATCACTTGCTCCTGAGGTGGTGCTGAAGCTGCCTCCTGAGATGGAAAGTCACCACACCCTTGCTCACTTAAGTCTCCATGCACTCTGGGGATATGGTCATTAATCTCTTCATTGTCTTCCTCCTTAATATCATGGCTCCTTTGAGAAGGAGTAGAAGGAGCCATGGGGTTTTTCTTTCTTCTAGGGATAGGGTTTCTTAGTGCTAACTGAATTATATTGTATAAATAAAATGCCTCGATGGAAATTGAATGAGGACCATTTTCTCTGAAGTGCATGGACATCTCTTGTCCAACCAGGGACCAGTTATCTCGAGAGATCTGCTCCTCCTCTACCAACCAAGGGGAGATGCAGTTTAATGTACCCACAATCTAGCTACCTGTTCCCAAGTTATAAGTAGCCCTTGTCTTTCTATCAGCTTAAGCATGCTTTCTATAGCACCACTCTTGGGTGGGGTTGGGGGCAGGGATGGAGAGTCTTTAGCTAGCATTTGTCCTATTTTAGCCAAAAAAAGATTACTGGTTTAGTTTTTAAGAAAATAAGTTCCTTATTTGTCTACTAACAATACTCACCCAAGGTCCTGGTCACCGGAGACTTCTTCAGTCCTTGGTTCCCACCGTTGGGCGCCAAATGAGAAGATCGTGTATTTTTAAATCAGCAGGAGTCAGGAATTCAGGTTAGGGGAAAATTGTCAGTCTTTATTCTCAGTGAAGAAGGATCGGAGGTGGAAGAGAATCGGCGATGGCAATGTATGCAGCTGAGTCAAGAAGCTAGCTGGACCAGCAGCCAAACAACCAGCAGCTCGGAATCTCGAACCCAGGCCCAATCTCTCCCAGCTTCTCTTCCTCTCTCCCTCTCTGCCTCCACCCACCAAAATCGTCATTTCCTATACAACACATCAGGACTTGCAGGGAGAGTGGGCAGGGACCATTCTTTATCCAATCACGTAAATTAATGGAGTATAGCCCAATTACTATTTAGCCTCATGTACTTGGGACCTCAGTGCATCAACTCAAACCTCAGCCCATTACACAAAATCAAAATTATTATCATGGAAATAAAGGAATAATTGAATAGTGGGAGAGGCATCTTATAATCTTGGATTGGTCAGAATTATATAGTCAAAGTATTAGTTCTATTAAAATTATTCTGCAGATTAAACGTTATCTCAATTAAACATTAATATAACATTTAAGAGATGATGTGCATACATATTTCTACTTTTTATTTAGCAATTAAATTTTCTATTATATTTATATATGTCTATGTTTTGGCCTTTTGCCTGGATAAAGCAATCTCTCTGAATCCCAGTTTATTATCTTTCAAAAAGAGTAAGGAGATTCCTAAGTGACTGGCATATTGAAGTTTGTAGTTTAGAAAGATGAGCATTTCCATTCAGCCCTAAGAACAATTTGGTTATTGTTTTCTCGCTCAGAGGGCCATGAAAAGGCACATCAATAGTGTAAACAGATTGTGACCCATGACAAACAAGGAAACATGAAGAAGATTAGTAAAAAATTATTTATATATAGGATCAAAAAAGTAGATGAGCTTGTCATGTAGTTATAGTAAGAGGTAACTAAAAGACAACTTGATTTTTCCACTGGTAACTTCACAGTATCAAAAGAAAATGGAAAAAACCTCCCAAAACCTTTGATGGACCTCCAGCACTGATCTCATGGGAGGGCATGGACAAGAGTCCTACAGGATAGATAATCAGGGCTGTATTATGGTGCTATGTCTTTTTAAGGAAATCCACATCAAGCATATTACAGATCCAGTGGAATGTTTGAGAAATATTGGGCTAACAATCCATGCTCTGTTAAAGGAAGTTGTTTCAATGTTCAAGTAAAATAATGAATTGTATCTTCTTAAGAATTTTTCCACTAATCTACAGTAGGTGTGGGATAAATAATTCTTGAATGAAATATTTTTATTATAGCTTTTTATTTACAAGATATATGCATGGCTAATTTTTCAGCATTGGCAATTGCAAAACGTTTTGTTCCAACTTTCCCTTTCCTTCACCCAACTCCTTCCCGAGATGGCAGGCTAACCAACACATGTTAAATATGTTAGAGTAAAAGTTAAATGCAATATATGTATACACGTCCATACAGTTATTTTGCTGTACAAAAAGAAATGGACTTTGAAATAGTGTACTATTAGCCTGTGAAGGAAATAAAAAAATGCATGCCGACAGAAATAGAGGGATTGGGAATTCTATGTAGTGGTTCATAGTCATCTCCCAGAGTTCTTTCACTGGATGTAGCTAGTTCAGTTCATTACTGCTCCACTGGAATTGATTTGGCTCATCTCATTGTTGAAAAGGGCAATGTACACACCTGGTCCTGCTCATTTCACTCAGCATCAGTTCATGTAAGTCTCTCCAGTCCTTTCTGAAATAATCCTGCTGGCCATTTCTTACCAAACAATAATATTCCATAATATTCATATACCAAATTATATTCAGCCATTCTCCAATTGATGGGCATCCACTCAGTTTCCAGTTTCTGGCCACTATAAGGAGGATTGCCTCAAACATTCTTGCACATACAGGTCTTTTCCCGTTCTTTAAAATATCTTTGGGATATAAGCCCAGTAGCAACACTGCTGGATCAAAGGGTATTCATAGTTTGATAACTTTTAGAGCATAGTGCCAAAATGGCTCTCCAGAATGACTGGATGTATTCACAATTCCACCAGCAATGTATCAGTGTCCCAGTTTTCCCACATTCCCTCCAACATTCTGCATTATCTTTCCCTGTCATTCTAGCCAATCTGATAGGTGTGTAGTGGTATCTCATAGTTGTCTTAATTTGCATTTCTCTGATTAATAATGACTTGGAGCATCTTTTCATATGGCTAGAAATAGTTTCAATTTCTTCATCTGAGAATTATCTGTTCATATCCTTTGACCATTTATCAATTGGAGAATGGCTTTATTTCTTATAAATTAGAGTCAATTCTCTATATATTTTGGAAATGAGGCCTTTATCAAAACCTTTGACTGTAAAAATATTTTCCTAGTTTATTGCTTACATTCTAATCTTATCTCCATTAGTTTTGTTTGTACAAAGACTTTTCAATTTGATATAATCAAAATTTTCTATTTTGTGATCAATAATGATCTCTAGTTCTTCTTTGGTCTTAAATTACTTTCTCTTCCACAGGTCTGAGAGGAAAACTATTCTATGCTCTTTCAATTTATTTATAATATGCCTATAATTATAATTATGCCTAGGACATGAACCCATTTTGACCTTATCTTGGTGTACAGCCTTAAGTGTGGGTCAATGCCTAGTTTCTGCCATACTAATTTCCAATTTTCCCAGCAAATTTTTGTCAAATAGTGAGGTCTTATTCCAAAAACTAGGGTTTTTGGGTTTGTCAAACATTAGATTATTAAAATTATTGGCTATTATATTATTATTAAAGTTATTGGATGTCCTTTGAATCTAACTGATTCCACTAATCAACTAGTCTATTTCTTAGCCAATACCAAATGGTTTTGGTAATCACTGCTTTATAATATAATTTTAGAGATGGTACAGCTAGGCCACCTTCATTTGATTTTTTTTTTCCATTAATTCCCTTGAAATTCTTGACCTTTTGTTTTTCCATATGAACTTTGTTATTATTTTTTCTAGGTCATTAAAATAGTTTTTTGAGAGTCTAGTATAGCACTAAATAAATAGATTAGTTTAGGTAGTATTGTCATCTTTATGATATTTGCTTACTCTATCCAAGAACATTTAATATTTTTTTCAATTGGTTAGATCAGATGTAATTTGTATGGAAAGTGTTTTGTAGTTTTGCTCATAAAGTTTCTGATTTTCCCTTTGGCAGATAGATTCCTAAATATTTTATACTATCAGCAGTTATCTTAAATGGAATTTCTCTTTGTAATTCTAACTGTTGGATTTTGTTAATGGTATATAAGAATGCTGATGACTTATGTGGGTTTATTTTGTGTCCTGCAACTTTGCTAAAGGTATGGATTATTTCTAATAACTCTTTAGTAAAATCTCTGGGCTTCTCAAAGTATACCATCATATCATCAGCAAAGAGTGATAATTTGGTTTCCCCATTGCCTACTCTAATTCCCTTAATCTCTTTCTCAACTCTTATTGCTAAAGCTAGCATTTCCAATAAAATATTGAATAGTAATGGTAATAGTGGGCAATTTTGTTTCATTCCTGAAATTATTGGGAATGGTTGCAGTTTGTCCCTATTACATATGATGCTTACTGATAGTTTTAAATAGATGCTCCTGATTATTTTAAGGAAAAGTCAATTTATTCCTATCCTCTCAAGTGTTTTTAATAGGAATGGATGTTGGATTTTTTCAAATGCTTTTTCGTCTCTTGAGATGATCATATGGTTTTTGTTAGTTTGGTTATTAATATGGCCAATTATACTGATAGTTTTCCTAATATTGAACCAGCCCTGCATTCCTGATATAAATCCTACTTGATCATGGTGTATTATCCTGGGGATGATTTTCTGTAGTCTTTTTGCTAATATCTTATTTAAGATTTTAGCATCCATATTCATTCATTAGGGAGATTGGTCTATAAATTTCTTTCTCTGTTTTCAACCTACCTGGTTTAGGTATCAGTACCATGTCTGTGTCAAAAAAGGAATTTGGTAGGACTCCTTCATTCCCTATTTTTTCAAATAGTTTATATAGCATGGGGCTAATTGTTCTTTAAATGTTTGTTAGAATTCACATGTAAATCCATCTGGTGCTGGGGATTTTTTCTTAGGGAGTTGATTAATAGCTTGTTCTATTTCTTTTTTCTGAAATGGGACTAGTTAAGCAATTTACTTCCTCCTCTGTTAATCTGGGAAGTCTATATTTTTGGAGGTAGTCATCCATTTCATTTAGCTTATCAAATTTATTGGCATAAAGTTGGGTAAAGTAACTCCTTATTATTTCTCTAATTTCCTCTTCAATACTGGAAAGTTCTCCCTTTTTATTTTTAAGACTAATTATTTGGTTTTCCTCTCATCTTTTTCTAATCAGATTTACCAAAGGTTTATGTATTTTATTGGTTTTTTCATAAAATCAACTCTTAGTTTTATTTGTTAGTTCAATAGGTTTTTTTTTTACTTTCAATATTATTAATTTCTCCTTTTAATTTTAGAATTTCAAGTTTAGTATTTGATTGGGGATTTTCAATTTGGTATTTTTCTAGCTTTTTAAGTTGCAAGCCCAATTCATTGATCTTCTCTTTATTTTATTCAAATAAGCCTCTAAGGATATAAAATTTCCCCTTATTACTCCTTTGGCTGCATCCCACAAATTTTGGTAGGATATCTCATTGTTGTCATTATCTTGAGTGAAAATATTAATTGTGTCTATAATTAGCTCTTTCACCCAATCATTCTTTAAGATGAAATTATTTAGTTTCCAATTATTTTTGGTCTATTTACCCCTTTTTGTTGAATGTAGTTTTTATTACATTGTGATCTGAAAAGAAAGCATTTTCTATTTTTACCTTCCTGCATTTAATTTTGAGGTCTTTATTTCCTAATATAAGGTCAATTTTTGTATAGGTTCCATAAACTGCTGAGAAGAAAGTATACTCATTTCTGTCACCATTCAGTTTTCTCTAGAGAGCTATCATACCTAATTTTTCTAGTATTCTATTTACCTCTTTAATTTCTTTCTTATTTGTTTTGTGGTTTGATTTATCTAATTCTGAGAGTGCAAGTTTGAGATCTCCCACTGTTATAGTTTTGCTGTCTATTTCTTCTTGCAACTCTCTTAACTTCTCCTTTAGGAAGTTAGATGCTATATCACTTGGTGCATATATGTTTTTTATTAATATTGCTTAAATTTCTATGCTGCCCTTTAGCAAGATATACTTTCCTTCCTTATCTCTTTTAATTAGATCGATTTTTGCTTTTGCTTGATCTGAGATAAGGATGGCTACCCCTGCTTTTTTGACTTCACCTGAAGCATAATAGATTCTGCTCCAGCCTTTTACCTTTCTTTACTCTGTATGTATCTCCCGGCTTTAAATGTGTTTCCTGTAAACAACATTTTGTAGGTTTCTGGCTTTTGATCCAGTATGCTATCTGCCTCCACGTTATGGGAGAATTCATCCTATTCACATTTATTGTTAAAATTACTAATTTTGTATTTCCTGCCATCTTATTATCCCTTGATTGTGCTTTTCTTTTTCTTGCCCCCCCCCCCCTTACTCACTTTCCCAGTATTAGACTTATGGGCCCCACTTGCATCATGTAGCTCTCTCTCTTTTGGATCCCTCCCTCCTCCCTTTGAATCCCATCCCCTTTCTTGTACCCTTCCCTTATTACTCTTTTCCTTTTCCCTTTTCCTCTCCCACTTTTTAATGGGGTGAGAGAACTTTCTCTACAAAACAAGTATGTCAATTATTTTCTCTTTGAGCCAACTCTGATGAGAGTAAGATTCACACAATGTTCCTCTCCCTCTCTAAATTCCCTCAGATATAATAGATTTCCTTTGCCTCTTTGTGGGATGTAGTTTCCCTCTTTTTATCTCCCCTTTTCCCTTTTTCTGACACTATCCCCTTTCCATTTCAACTTTTCTTTTTTATGTCGTATCAGTAAAATCAAATTATATGTGTACTCTTTATGTATATCCACAACAGAAATACAGTTCTCAGGTAAAAAGAACCTTTTTCCTGCTTCTCTTGAATCTTATGGTTGGAGATCAAATTTTTCCTTAGAAACAAATGGAATTCATCTGTTTCATTAAATGTCCATCATCTTCCATGGAAGAAAATGCTCAGCTTTGCTGGATAGTATATTCTTCACTGTATTCCAAGTTCTTTTCTCTTTCAGAATATCAAATCCCAGGCCCTTCGATCCTTTAATGTGGAAGCAGCCAGATCTTGAGTGATCCTTCCTGTGGCACCTTGGTATTTGAATTGTTTTTTTTTCTGCCTGCTTGTAATAATTTTTCCTTAGTCTAATTGTTCTGAAATTTGGTCACAATATTCTTGGAGTTTTTATTTTAGAGTCTTTTTCAGAAGGTGTTCGATGAATTCTTTCAATGACTATTTTACCTTCTAATTCTATTAAATCTGAGCAGTTCTCTTTGATGATATACTGTAAAATAGTAACTAGGCTCTTTTTTTCATCATAATTTTCAGGAAGTCCAATGATCCTCAGATTATCTCTCCTAGATCTATATTCCAGGTCTTTTTTTTTCCAAGTGGATACTTAACATTTTTTCTAGTTTTTCATTTTTTTGGTTTTACTTGAATGATTCTTGATGTCTCAATGAATCATTCATTTCTATTTGTTCAGTTCAGGTTTTTCATTAGTTATTTTCTTCATTAGCTTTTTTACTTCTCTTTGTATATGTCCAATTGAGTTTTCAAATGAGTTGTTTTGTTCTATGAATTTTTTTTTCCATTTCACTAATTTTCTTTTCTTTTCTTTTCTTTTTTTGTTAACTGAGTCATTTTCTTTTTCCAATTCAAAAATGCTACTTTCTTGGGAGTTCTTTATCTTTTCCAATTCACAAATCCTGCTTTCCTGGAAGTTCTTTACCTTTTGTAATTCACAAATTCTGTTTCCCTGCACTTTCTGGGAGTTCTTTATCTTTTCTAATTCATATTTCAGGAAGTTGTTTCTCCCTTGCATAGTTTCTTTTTCCTTTCCCCATTTTACTTCTAGTTCTTTTTAAAGATTTTTTTTTATAATTTCTTCTAGGAGAGCCTTGTGTGATGGGGATCAGGTTACATCCCCCTTTGGGGTATTGTCTGGAGACTTTCTGCTATTAGTCTCCTTGGGGTTGAAAACTTGCTCTCAGTAATGAACTGAACCAGCTATGCCCAGAGAAAGAACTCTGGGTGATGACTAAAAACCATTATATTGAATTCCCAATCCCTATATTTATGCCCACCTGCATTTTTGATTTCCTTCACAAGCCAATTGTACAATATTTCAGAGTCTGATTCTTTTTGTACAGCAAAATAACAGTTTGGTCATGTATACTTATTGTGTATCTAATTTATATTTTAATATATTTAACATCTACTGGTCATCCTGTCATCTGGGGGAGGGGGTCGGGGATAAAAGGTGAAAAATTAGAACAAGAGGTTTGACAATTGTTAATGCTGTAAAGTTACCCATACATATAACCTGTAAATAAAAGGCTATTTAAAAAAAAGAATCACAGGAACAGGACCAAGGCAGTCTGAAACTTCATGTTGAATGGTTTGCCACTGACTGTCAAAGCAGCCTTAAAAACATTGCACCTTTGTGTGTAGATTAAAAAAAAGTAATACTCAAAAAAAAAGAAAAGAAAAGAAAACTTGCTCTCTTTCTGTATAGACGTTATCAATCGTCCTTTGATTTTTTTTTTACTCATTAAAAAAAAAAAAAAAAGCCTTTAGGGCAAGGAGATTACCAGCTTTCTCTGCAGAGCAGGGATAGGTATATGGATAGTAGCTGTCCTGTCAGTGGACTGCAAAGAGCGGCTGAGCTGTGGTCATCCTGGAAGTGACTAGGCCTGGGTATCACAGACCAAGCTGCAGAAGGGCCCTGCAAGGTGCCCCACTGTGAGGATTAGCAACTGCCTTGGAACTAGAGGCTGAGCAACAAAAGTATCACTTCCCCCTGCAAAAACGCACTTTGAGCATTAGCAGTTGCCTTACCTCTCATGGCACTGGAAATGTCTCTGCCTGGGCAGTGTAGTCCAGCTGGAGAAATTCCACTGCTCCATGCCAAGCCTCCTGCTGTGCAGTTTAGAGACTGCCCAGGGCTATGCCCCTTGCTGTGCAGAGTTATGACTGTTCCCCTCGAAAGCCTCTGGCTGCAGAATGCCATTGCAGAGCTGTGTTATGATCTGTACTGAGTCACTTCCAGTCCTGGGTAGGCACAGCCAGATCCTGTTAGGCTCTGGCATCTTTCAGAGTACCCTCTACCCTAGGCTCTAGTTTCTGTGCCAGTCTACTACTCCGCAACCAAAGCAAAGCAGTCAGGCTATGGTAGAAAGCTCTCTGTAAACCTTCCAACCATAGAGCCTGCCCCTGCTCCTGGTTCTATCCCTGCCTGCATGGGTCTGTTCCCGCCCCTCAGGATAAACCTTTTCTGGCGATCTTCCAGATTATCTTTGGCTGGTAAGTTGTTGTACTTCCAGTTTTCGTGAATTTTACCAATCAAACACTATTTTTGATGGTGATTTTGAAAATTGGTAATGAGGGTATGAGAGGAGCTTAGGCCTTCTCTGCCGTCTTGACTCCACCTTTGAATGAAATATTTGTGTATGTGTACATTTATATGTATATATATATATATATATATATATATATATGTACATATGCATATGTTTGGAAACATGTGTATATATATATATATGTGTATGTATGTTTTAGAAATATATATTTGATCAACTATGAAGACAAACACAAATGTAAGGGATTATTTCTATAGTTCCCTAATAAAATATAAACTCAGAGCAGGGACTTTTTTATTTTTGTCTTTGTAGATTTAGTCCTTAGTACAAATGCAAAGTAGATGCTTATGGAATAATTTGTGATTAATATTGATTAGCTATCCAAACCTCCTATTATGTTTCTTACTCTATGGCAAAAGTTGATGGATAAACAAAACTGCCCCCCTACCAAAACCCCCAAAGCTTCAGCTCTGTGAATGTACACAAATATAATCAGTCACATAGAGCAATGGAAAGAAATCATACCTTGTTGAGGGAATACCTGGAAGATTCTATTGCTTTTAGATACTTCAGTGGTTTCAAAGAATTGAACCAAACTTTTGCTGTTCAGCTTTCACAAGGAATCTTGGATGTCAAACAGATGTTCAGAAACAACATCTTGATGAGTTAATATAATGAATCAGAACCATATGGATAAAATCTTTCTTAAAATAAACACAGGTTTTAACATGGAGGGAAAATGTGACTGACAAATTTGCTTTGCTTCACCCAAATTTTTGATTAAAAAAAAAGAAGACAAATAAAAGATAGCCCACCTTTCCTAATATTATCATCCAGGAACTAAAAACAGAGAATAACCATTCATTATATAGGCAGTGAGTCATGAATGTTTCCTTATAGTTTATGAAGTCAGTGTTAGTACTAACTCTCCAATTTTATTATAAGCTTCTTAAAGGCAAGTGTCTTAAATGCAAATTAGGACAACTTTGAGTACTATGTCATACATCTCAGATTGATAAGATAACAGAAAAAGTAATGATAGATGATGTAGGGGATGTGGTACACTAATACATTGTTGGTGGAGTTGTGAAATGATCAACCATTTTGGCGAACAATTTGAACTATGTCAAAAGGGTTATCAAACTGTTCATTACCTTTGATCTAGAAATTTCTCCATGGATCTGTATTCCAAAGAGTTCATAAAAACGGGAAAATGACCCACATATGCAAAAATATTTGTAGCAGACTTTTGTAGAGGCAAAGAATTAGAAACTGAGTGGATATCCACTAGTTGGGGAATGGCTGAATAAGCTAAGGTATATGAATGTAATGGAATATTATTAATCTATAAGAATTTCTCAACAGGATGATTTCAGAAAGGCCTGGAATGACTTTCATGAATGGAAGACACTAATTGAAGTATATAGAACCAAGTGAACATTGTACACAGGTACAACAAGATTATATGATGATCAACTGTGGAGGACCTGTTTCTTTTCAATGAGGTGATTCAGGCTAAGTGCAATAGACTTGTCATTGAGAAAGCCATCTGTAACTAAAAAGAGAACTATCTTTCTCTTTCTGACTGAATGTGGATCACAACTTTTTATTTTCACCTTTTTGGTTGTTGTTTGCTTGCTTTTTTTCTTTGTCATTTCTCCCTCTTTGATCTGATTATTTTTTTGTGCAGTATGATAAATGTGTTACTATGTTTAGAAGAATCACACATGTGTAACCTATATTGGATTACTTTCTGTCTAGGGGAAGGGATAGGTGGAGAGGAATGGAAAAAAAAAAACTGAAACAAGATTTTGCAAGGGTGAATGTCAAAAAGTACCTTTATATGTATTTTGAAAAATAAAAAGCTATTATTATTTAAAAATTAAGATAACAGCTTGGCTGAGAAACAAAACAAAACTTAAGAATGTGGGGAACTATTTCTGCACCAAATCTAATGCGATATGGTGGAAGATTCTGAGACTTTTTTAACTTTTCTACTCTACTTCATTTAAAAATTTATTTTTTTCTGGTTATACATGTATATCAACTTTTGAAATAAATATTTCTTTATATATCATATTGGGAAAGAAAAATCAGAACAAATGAGAAAAGCCATGAGAGAAAAAAATAAAACAGACCAAATAAGTGAAGATCCATATCTCTTTTTCTGGGTGCAGATAGCATTTTAATCCAAAGTTTATTGGAACCACTGAGAAGAACCAAATCTTTAATAGTTGATCATTGCACAATCCTGCTGTTACTGTGTACAATGTATTTCTTGTTCTGCTTATTTTGCTTTCATTAATTTCTATAAATCTTTCTAGGTCTTTCTAAGTTCATCATTTTTAATAGAACAATAATATTACATTTCTTTCATTTATCATTACTTATTCAGCAATTCCTCAGTCGATTGGCATCTACACAATTTGCAATTCTTTGCCATCATAAAAAGAGCTGCTACAAGCATTTGTGTACATGTAGGTCTCTTTCCCTTCTTTATGATTATCTTGAGATACATGCCCTGTAATGCCATTTCCGGGTCAAAGGGTATACACTGTTTGATAGCCCTTTGGGTTTAGTTCCAAATTTCTCTTCTGAATGTTTGGATCATTTCACAATTCCAACAACAATGTGTTTGTCTCCCAGTTTTCCCACACCCCCTCCAACATTTATCATTATCTTTTCCTGTCATCTTAGGCAATCTGAGAGGTGTGAGGGGATATGTCAGAGTTGTTTTAATTTGCATTTCTTTAATCAATAGTAATTCAGAGCATTTTTTCATATGACTATACATAGCTTTAATTTCATTGTCTGAAAATTGCCTGTTCATATCCTTTGATTATTTATCAATTGAGGAATGACTTGTATTCTTATAAATTTGACATATTTATATATTTTAGAAATGAGTCCTTTATCAGAAACATTGGTTGTACAGATTTGTCCCCAGCTTTGCATTCTAAATTAATCTTCTTTGTACAAAACCTTTTATTTTTTATTTTTATTTTATTTTTTCTTATTATTAAGCTTTTGTTTTTACAAAACATATGCATGGGTAATACTTCTACATTGACCCTTGCAAAACCTTCTGTTCCAAATTTTCTCCTTCTCCCTAACCCTTCCTATAGATGGCAGGTAGTCCAATACATGTTAAATATGTTAAAATATATGTTAAATCAAATATGTGTATACATATTTATACAATTGTCTTGTTGTACAAGAAAAATCAGATCTAAAAAGAAAGAAAAAAAACCTGAGAAAGAATAGAAAAATGCAAGCAAACAATAGCAGAAAGAATGAAAATACTATTGTGGTCCACCCTCATTTCCCATAGTTCTTTCTCTTGGTGTAGATGACTTTCTTCATTACTCAACAAGTGGAATTGGTTTGAACCAACTCATTGTTGAAGAGAGCCATGTCCATCAGAAATGAACATCTTATAGTCTTGGTGTTGTCATGTATAATGATTTCCTGGTTCTGCTCATTTCACTTAGCAGCAGTTCATGTAAGTCTCTCCAGGCCTCTCTGAAATCATCCTGCTGGTCATTTTTACAGAACAATAATATTCCATACATTCATATACCATAATTCATTCAACTATTCTCCAATTGATGGGCATCCAGTTTGTCGCCTCTACAAAAAGGGCTGCCACAATCATTTTTGCACATATGTGTCCCTTTCCCTCCTTCAAGATCTCTTTGGGATATAAACCCTGTAGAAACACTGCTGGGTCAAAGTGTATGCACATTTTGATAACCCATTGAGCATAGTTCTAAAATGCTTTCCAGACTGGTTAGATTAGTTCACAACTCCACCAAAAATGTATTAGTGTCCCAGTTTTCCCACATCCCCTCCAACATTTGTCATTATCTTTTTCTTTCATTTCAGCAATCTGAGAGGTGTATAGTGGTGTCTCAGAGTTATCTTAATTTGCATTTCTTTGATCAATAGTGATTTGGAGCACCTTTTCATGACTAGAAATAGTTTCAATTTCTTCATCTGAAAATTGTTTGTTTCCTTCGAACATTTATCAGTTGGAGAATGGATTGATTTCTTATAAATTTGAGTCAGTTCTCTCTATATTTTGGAAATGAGACCTGTATCAGAACCATTGAATGTAAAAATGTTTTCCCAGTTTATTGCTTCCCTTCTAATCTTGTCTGTATTAGTTTTATTTTGTACAAAATCTTTTAAATTTAATATAATCAAAGTTGTTCATTTTGCATTCCATCATGTTCTCTAATTCATCTTTTATCATAAATTTCTCTCTTCTTCAAAGGTCTGATATGTTAATTTTCCCTTGCTTTCTTAATTTGCTTATGTTATTATCCTTAGTGCCCAAACTTTGTACCCATTTAAAAACTTATTTTGATATGGGATATGCTGAGTTTCTGACATCTTATTTTCCAGTTTTCACAGCAAATTTTGTGAAATAATGTGTTTTTGTTCATGAAGCTGGATTTTGAATGTTTTTAAAATACTAGATCACTACAGTCAAAGATTATTGTGTCATGTGTATCTAATCTATTTCACTGATGCACTATTCTATTTCTTAGTCAGCACCAAATGATTTTGATGACTGCTGTTTTCTAATAGAGTTTTAGATCTGGTACACTGTCTTTTGTATTGTTTTCCATTAATTCCCTTGATATTCTTGCCCTTTTGTTCTTCCACTTAATTTTGTTATTATTTTTTCTAGCTATATAAAATATTTTTGGCAATTTGATTGTTATAAATGAAAAGTAGACCAATTTGAGTAGAACTGTCATTTTTATTACATTACCTCAGTGTACTCATGAGCAACTGATATGACTTTATTTGCTTAAGAAGTGTTTTGTAACTGTGTCCAATAGTTCCCAGGTTTGTCTTGGCAAGTAGGCATCCAAATATTTTATTTTATGTACAGTTATCTTAAATGGAAACACAGAAATGCTGGTGATTTGTGTGAGTTTTATTTTATACCCACTACTTTATTTCCTATCTAATGACCTTTTGAATGTAAAACAAGTAATTAAGAAAGTTTTCTATTGTTGCCCCCACCATTCAGCACTGAGAAAACTTGAAGAATATTTCAATTTAAATTAGATGAACAAACACAATTTGTTGAATATCCTCTATCAAATTTGATCCTAAAGCAGATAGTTCTTTGCCTTAAAAACCTTAACAAAAAAGACTGAAGTATAAGAAAAATATAAAGAAAAAATATAAGAAAAATAAAAAGTATGTTTTGATCTATATTCAATTCTGTTAGTTCTTTCTCTGGGATGGGTAGCATTTTTCGTCATAAATCTTTCAGAACTGTCTTGGTTCATTGTATTTCTGAGAATAGATAAGTCGTTCATAGATGATCATTGTTGTTACTATACATAGAGTTCTCCTGTTTCTATTAATTTTACTTTGCATTAGTTCATGGAAATCTTTTCAAGTTTTGCTGAGAGCATTCTGCTCATCATTTCTTATAGCACAACAGTATTCCATCACAATCATATACCACAACTTGTTTAGTCATTCCTCAATTGATGGCAATTCTTACCAATAGAAAAGAGCTGCTATTAATATTTTGTGCTTATATACGCTTTCTCCCATTTAAAAAAATCTGTTTTGGGATACAGACCTATTAGTGTTATTGATGAGTCAAAGGGAATTCATGGTGTTTTAGCATTTTGGGCATAGTTATAAATTGTTCTCCAGAATGGTTGGATCAGTTCACCACGACATCTACAATGCATTACCACCTGCATTTTCCCACATTCACTTGAATTTGTGTCATTTTTTTTTCTGAATTATCAGTCAATCAAATAGGTATGATGTAATACCTCATAATTGTTTTAATTTGCATTTCTCCAATCAATAGTGATTTGGAACATTTCTTTTTTTTCTTCTGGCTAAAGCTCCACCCCACTTCATGGTTAAAGATAGCTTTGATTACTTCCACTGAATACTGACTGTTCATATCTTTTGATCATTTATCAATTAGGAAATATCTTTTTTTTTTAAATAAATTTGACTCATTTCTCTTTAAATTTAAGAAATGAGATCTTTATCAGAGAAACTTGCTTCAAAAATGTTTTCATAGTTATTGTTACTAACTATATTTCTTTCCATCCTATTTCCCCCTTGTTTATTATATCATCTCTCTCCTCTCACCTGTCCTTCCTCAAAAGAGTTTTGCTTCTGCCTACCACTTCCCACAATCCACCCTCCCTTCTTGTATCATCCTCTTCTCTCATCCCCTCCTCCTTCTAGTTTTCTGTAAGTAAGAAAGAAATCTGTACCCAAGTGAGCATCACATCATCTTTTATGAAGTGTAGTTCAGAAAAAGAACATGGGGTAGAAAACATTCTCTTTCTACCCTTTTTATATGGCCTTATAGAAAGAATGGACATTTTACAGGGGAGAAAAATGAAGTCTTATGTTAGAGATTTTCACAATATGTTATAGGTTTTTGGTCAAGAATGTAGACTGGGATGTAGGCCAACTTATTTCCATGCTATACCATTTGCTTTTTGCTATAACAGCATTTTTTGTTGGGTCATTTCAAGCATGTTTGATTCTCTCTGACTTCATTTGGGATTTTCTTGGCAAATTTAGTAGAATTGTTTTCCATTCCTTCTTCAGTTCATTTTACAGATAAGGGACTGAGGCAAACAGGGTTAAGTGACTTGCCCATAGCTAGTAAATATCTGAAACTGAATTTGAATTCATATCCTTTCAATGCCAAGGCCAGTGCTCTATCTACTGGGTTCAATAGCCACTTGTTGATAAAGTGGTAGTCAGTGCTTTTGCAAAATGGGATTAAACCAAAGACTAATTAGTGTCCTGAGTAGAGTCGGCTTGGTTTGTCTTCTGATGGTACTACTTGGATGGGTTCTTTAAAACATTCTCACTTGTGTAACTAAAACTTGTCTAACTAAAATAATTTCTGTTACATGTATACATCACAAATTTCGTCTATTACCTTTGTAGAAACTGTAGAACATATTGAATTAAAAATACTGTTGCTCATATTGGGGTCTGATTCCCCCCCACTTCTTCCCACCAAAGGCTTTTGGTACCACCTGCTGCCCAAAAAGACTTACCAAATTTGGACAAATTACATTGTTCCTCAATGCAGAATGACATACAAACAGTAAAAACTCCTTTTGTTTATACTGTTAATAACAGATGTTGCTGTGCGACATCACACAAGCTGCTTAATATTATCAAAACAATTATTCATTTATTCATCTTTGCTCAGTATGTGCAAGCTGGCACTATGAATCTTGAAGACATGGCCTTCATAAATGCATAAACAGAAATCACGTCCTAGACAATAAACCATGGCCCAGACCTCATCATCATTTTCAGTGCTATTTGCTTCTCCTGCTGATAACATTGTTGCTGATATTGATATGAAGGAAACCCAACTTTACATGGATTTGGAGAACAAGTGAAATTCTTATCACATCCAAATTAAAGAATAAAAAGTGACCTTGTTATTTAAATTTCCTGAGATTATGAATGCTAAAAGTAATACCAAATTTCAGTACATTTGATTAAGCAGCAATTTTGAGCCAGATGAATGATTCAAATTCCAACTGTTAAACGTAGTACCTATATAAATTAGTATAAACCTAGTACATATATATTTCCCATTCCCTATTCTAGCCTGGATTTCTTCATATGTAAGAGAGGAGGTTCTCAGAAATTAATTTTTAAATTTCCTTCAAAGCTCCAAATTCTGTGAAAACAGGAAACAAAACAAAGAGAGAAACTAAAATAAGGAAAGATTGGGTGGGAAGGGGGAGAAGCATAAAATATTGAGATTTTATGATTGGCATCTTTTTCATACAATAACCTAATAATAATAAAACATGTAGCAACAAGAAAATATTTTTCAAGATCAATAATATGTTTCAGCTTCTAGGACTTGAAAATGAAATAAGAACTTTTTTTTTTTTTGGTTACAACTTTGTCCTAGTATTTTCTCCTGTTTCAACATCAATAAAACAATTGTTTCAATACCAGTGTTGTCAGAGATAGTTGTGGGTTTTTTTCACTGAATTGCCCCAACAGAATTATCTTTTTTGTACATGTCTTAACTGGTAAAGAACAGAGATATGGCCTGTACTACAGTGACATGGCAGTGCAGCAAACATAATATCAGTTATTGAAAATTAAAGTTTTTCAGAAATATTTTGAGCCAGATGAAGAGTCATCTTTGCAGCCTTCTAGCTGAATTATCTCAGCATTTCCAACCAAACAAATCTGAAATAACACCTGAGAAAATTGAGTGAACTGGACAGCAAGTGTTTAATTGTAGGAATTATGTAAACCACACTGACTCCGTCTTGTGATGTAACCCTAAAGCTTACTCAGTTCTCTTTCTATTCAATTATGGGTCCTAGTCCAATTTCTGTCCTGTGAGAAAACTTTATTCAATTGTGATAATTGGAAGCAAACTTTATTGTATTGTTTGAATATAGCCCTGCATGGTTGGGAAACTGGACCACCTCTAAGTTCTGGTTAGAGATCTTTAAATAAGGACCTAGTTTAAGTCAGGCCCAAAGATTGTCGCAAGAAATTTTCTCACAATTGTAAATTACAAGGAATCCAAATTTCTTATTTGAAAACTGTTCCCATACTGATCAATAAGAACATATTTTCATCTTCTTTTGATTGTTTGGAAACAGTTAAGAATATTGGGACACCTCTTTTTTTCTGAATTCAGGGAACTGCACCTGTTCACTCTCCCTCTCTCAAATTGGAAAGTCCCTAATCTTTCCTCCAACCAGAAATCAGATTACATAAGATTATATTTTAACTTTTAATTAATTGATTTTATTTGAATAAAATGATATTTAACTTTTTCTTCCACATTAGCCAACTTAATAGATGTGAGATGGCACTGAAGAATTATTTTAATTTGCATTTTTATAATTAATGGTAATTTAGAGCATTTTATGTGACTATACCTTTTATTTCTTCTTCTGAATAATACCTGTTCATATCTTCTGATAAATTATCAATTAGAAAAGGGCTTTTATTTTTCAAATTTGACTCTGTTTTCTTTATATTTGAGGGGAAAAAAAGGCCTTTATTGGAGAAACTTCTTCAATCTCTTGTTTGGTTATAAATTTTTCATTTACGTATAGATGTTGCAGATTATTTTTTCCATGGACTTCTAATTTGCTTATGATATCACATTTTAGGTTTAAACGATCTACCCATTTTGAACTTACCTTAGTATGTTTTCTAAGAAATTGCTTTATGCTTTATTGTTATGTAGTCAGTTTTCAGTCATATATGAATATTTACAATTCTTCAAAACTCTTAAAGTTTTCTTGAGAAAGATATTGAAATGGTCTATCATTTCCTTCTCCAGTTAATTTTACAGAAGAGGAAACTGAAGTAAATAGGGTTAAATGAATTCTTTGGGATAAGTGTCTGAAGCCAGATTTAAACTTAGGAAGATGAGTGTTTTCTACTCCAGACACATGGTATCCTATTCACTACACCACCTAGATGATATGTCTACTACTGTATATTATATATCTAATCTAGTCCATTGATCCACCACTCTATGTTTTAGCTAAATACCAACCTGCTTTAAGGATTAATACTTTATAATAAATATTGAAATCTAGTACTACTAGGATTACTTCCTTAATACTGTTTTTCGTTGATTTCCTTATTTGCTAAACATTTTGTTCTTCAAGATGAATCTCATTATTTTTTCTAGGTCTGTACAATAATCTTTGATAGTCTGAATGGCATGGCATTGAATATGAAAATTAATTTAGATGTAATTGTCTTTTTATATTTTATATTTTCTTGGCTTACTCATGAACAATTAATGCTTCTTTAGGTGTTTGTATCTATTTGTATTTGTGTGAAAAATGTTTTGTAATTGTGCTCATCTGGGTTCCTGAGTTTATCTTACCAAGTAATATAAATTGTCATCAATTATTTTCATTCTTTTTTTTTCCTGAGACAATTGGGGTCAAGTGACTTTCTCAGGGTCACCCAGCCAGGAATTGTTAAGTGTTTGAGATCAGATTTGAATTCAGGTTCTCCTGACTTCAGGGCTGACGCTCTATCCACTACATTACCTAGCTGCCCCATACTGATTATTTTCAATAAAATTTATTTTTTATCTCTTCTTAATTGATTGTTGACAACATAATAGAAATATACATGATTTGTCAGGGTTTATTTTTTATCCTGAAACTTTTCTAAAGTTGTTAATTGTTTTAATAGTTTTTTATATGATTCTCTAAAGTTATCAACATATACTATCTTGTCATTTGAAGAGTGATGTTGGTTTCCTCAATGTTTTTCTTTATTCCTTTAATTTCTTATTTCATTTCTACAGATAGAATTTTAGTGCCGTATTGAGTAATAGTGATGATAAAAAATGTCCTTGTTTCATCCAGGATCTTATTGGAAAGACTTCTAGTTTATCCCCATTACAGATACTTCTTGCCATTGTTTTTAAATGAATCCTACTTATCATTTTTTAAAATGGTTTTTTATTTCTATAATTTCTACTTTTATTTTCATATTTCTACTCAAAAAAACAGGGATAAGAGTTTTATTTGTCTGAAACTATTTCTGCATGTATTGAGGTAATTGGGTGATTTTTGAGGTAATTGATATAATAAATTAGGCTGATGACTTCCCTAATATTCTTAATATTCTTGGTATAATTCCCCTCTAGTAATCTTTGTGATATATTGTTGTAATATCATTACTTTTATTTAAAAATTTTCATAAGAACCTTATTTATATCATAATAAAAAATTTGATAGCATCCTTTAACCTATTTTCCCCCAAATACTTTGTATAGTATAGAAATTAATTGTTCATTTGAAAATCCATTTGGGGATTTTTTCTGAGAGCAACTAATGTATATCTTGTTCATTTTTTTCAAATATAGAGTTATTTAATTATATTCTTATCTTCTATTAATTTAAGCCATTTATATTTTGATAGATATCTACTCACTTGACTTAGTTTTGTTGGCATATCATTGAATAAAAATTGCTTCTAATAATTGCTTCACCATCATCTTCGTTGATGATGCATTCATCCTTTTCTTTTTGATATGATAATATATTTTACATTTATCTGTTGTAATAAAAATTTGCTAATAGTTTAATCTATATTGTTGTTTTTAAAAACAAAACCAGTTCCTAGTCTTATTTATTGGTTAATTTTTTTTCTGTCCTTAATTTTATTAATCTCCCCTTTGATTTCTGGGATTTTCATTTTGGTTTTTTGTTGACGATTTTGAATTTTTTTCTTTTTCTAGCTTTTTTAGTTTCAGGACCAATTTGTTGATGGACACTTTCTCTTATTTATTATTGATCTTTAAAATTTTAAAATAATAGTTTTTTTTTATTTTCAAAATATATGCAAAGATAGTTTTAAAATTCATCCTTGTAAAAATGTTTGTTACAAATTTTTTCTTCCCCCTTCTTCCTACCCTTTCTTGCAGACAGCAAGTAATGCAATATATATTAAACATGTGCAATTCTTCTATACATATTTCCTCAATTATCATGCTATCAAAGAAAAATAAAATCAAAAAAGGAAAAGAGAAAACAAAAAGCAAGCATAAAACAACCAAAAAGGTGAAAAATTGTGTTGTGATTCACATTCACTCCCCACAGTCCTCCTTCTGAATGCAGATGGCTCTCTCCATCATAAATCTATTGGAATTGACCTGAATCATTTCATTGCTGAAAGTTTTTAGAAATATAAATTTTCACGTTAGCACTGCTTTGAATAAATCCCCCAAACTGTCATGTATTATCTCTTTGTTATTATTATTGTAACAGAAATTATTAAATTTTTCTATAAATTTTCTTTAACCTACTAATTTTTAGGAATGAATTATTTAGTTTCAAAATAATTTTTAATCAATGCTTCCAAAGTCTTTTTCTAAATATAAATATATATATATATATAAATATTTTTATTACATTATGATCTAGGAAAGATATGTTTTTCTTTTTTCTTCTAATGCATAGGCAGTTTTTGTGGAGGATCCATGTAAAGCTGAAATAAAGATTTATTCCTTTATATTTGCATGCAGTTTTCTCCAGATATCTAACATATCTCACTTTTCTAACATCCTATTCATATTTTTAACTCCTTTTGTATTTATTTTATGGTTAGATTTGTCTAGTTTTAGAGGGAAAAGTTGAAGTTCCTTACCCAATATAGTTTTATGGTCTATTTCTTACCATAACTCATATAACATTTTCTTTAAGATTTTGAATGCTCTTCTATTTTGTGCTTACATGCTTAGTATTGTGATGACTTCACTGTCCATGATACTTTTTAAGCTAAATGTAGTTTCTCTGATTATTTCTTTTAATTAGAACCATTTATGTTTTGCTTTGTGTGAGACAAAAAATGCTGCCTTTGTCTCTTCCCTTAGCTAAAATATACTAGATTGCTCATAATTCCATGTGGGTTTTTCTCTTTCAAGTGTGTTCTTTTTAGATCCCATATTGTTAGATATTGTTGTCTACTTCTTTTGGCTTTGTATTTCTGTTTTATAGATGAGTTTATTCCTTTCATGTTTACTATTATAATTATTAATTGTGAATTTCCTTCTATTCCATTTTTTGTTTTATCTTTCTGTTTTTATTCTGTCCCTCCTAAAATGTCTCTTTTGTTTCTAACTATTGCCTATTTTCATCTATTCACCTTCTTATTACAACTATCCTTACTCCCTTCTCTATTTTCCATTGGGTAAAATAGATTTATAGTGAGTGAGTGTGTGTGTGTGTGTGTGTGTGTGTGTGTGTGTGTGTGTGTGTGTTCTTCCCTATTTGAGATAATTCTGATGAGAGTGAGGTTTGAATACGACTCCCCAGATCCTGGCCCATTTTCACTTTTACTTTAAAAGCTTTTTTTTTTTTTTTTTTTTTAAAACTGCTTCATTTTTTGTGAGATAATTTTCAGCATTCTTTTTTTTTTCTCCTTTTCTCAGTAAAACCTTCTTTCTCATCTCTACACATTATGAGATCATCTCAGTATAATCAGTTGATACTTATTCCTTCTAAATATGTAGACTCTTCACTGTCCTAATAATAATAAAGCTCTTAGGAATTATAAATTGCATCTTTTTATCTAGGTATATAAACACATTAAACTTATTAAGTCCTTTATGAATTCTTTCATATTTACCCTTTTATGCTTTTTCATATCAGAAAGTCAAATTTTCTATTTAGTTCTGGTCTTTTCAATAAGAATGCTTGAAAATCCATTATTTCTTTAAAAGTTCATTTTTGCCTGATGAGTTATACTCAATTTTGTTGGTTCAGTTGATTCTAGCCCTAACTCCTTTCTCTTCTAGAATATTACATATCCATTCCTAAGTTCTTTTAATTTAATGTGAAAGCTGTTAAATGTTCTGTGATCAAGACTGTAGTTTCATAATATTTTAATAGTTTCTTTCTGGATGTTTACAATATTTTCTTTTTGATCTGATAGCTCTGAGATTTGACTATAATATTTCTAGAAGTTTCAAATAGAGGATTTGCTGCATTATTTTAAAGTTGTTTGGAAGGAATGAGAGGAGCAGTCTTCTCTTTTGCTGCCTCTACACTGCCATCTTGACTTTACCTCCCCTAGATAAACTCTTTTAGCAGCCATATTCAATTAGCTTTTTGACTATCCTCTCACTTTTAATCCTTACATCAAAGTTACCAATGATCTAATATTTCAGTTACATGAAATTTGGAACAAAATTTTTTGAAAGAGTCTTTATTGAAAAAGTTATACATCCATATGTTTTAAAAATAAAAGCTTTCATAAAAAATAAATAATCTCCAGGGCCAGATAGATTCACAAGTGAATTCTATTAACATTTAAAGAACAACTCGTTGCAATATCATGTAAACTATTTAGAAAATTAGGTAATAAAGGAGTACTGCAAAATTCCTTCTATGACACAATTATGGCATTGATACCTAAAACAGGAAGAGACAAAACAGAGAAAGAAAATCACAGTCCAATCTCACTAATGAATATTGATGCAAAAAAATTAAATAAAATATTAGCCAAGAGATTCCAGCAACTTATCAACAGGATAAACCACTATGACTAAGTGGGATTTTTACCAAGAATTCAGGTCTGGTTAAATAACAGGAAAATTATTACTACAATTGACCATACTAATCACAAAACCAACAGAAATCATATGATCATCTCAATAGATGCAGAAAAAGTTTTTGACAACATATACTACCCATTCCTATTAAAAACACTAGTGGGCATAGGGATAAAGAGAGCTTTTCTTTAAATAATAAGCAGTATCTATTTAAAATCTACAGCAAGCATATTTTGTAATGGAGAAAAACTAGACACATTCCCAATATGATCAGGGGTGAAACAAGGATGCCATTATTCAATATTATACTAGAAATGTTGGCTTTAGCAATAAGAAAAGAAAACAAAGAATCTAAAGGAATTAGAATAGGAAGTGAAGAAATAAAACTATCAATCTTTGCAGATGGTATGATGATATACTTAGAGAATCCTACAAAAAACATCCAGAAACTTACTGAAAACAATTCACAGCTTTATCAAACTTGTAGTTTATTATATATATTATATATTTATATACAATGAATAACAATAAACTAACACAAATCATCAACATTTCTATATATTATTTACAAAACATATCAACAAGAGATAGAAAGAAAATTTCCATTTAAAATTACAGTAGACAAAATAAAATACTTGATGGTTTACCTGACAGTACAAATCCAAGAACTATATGAGCACAATCACAAAATATTTCTCACACAAATAAAGTCCGATCTAAACAACTGGAAAAATATCAATTGCTTGTGTCCAGGTTAAATTAATGCAACAAAAATGACAATCCTAAATAAATTGGTCTACTTGATCAGAGCCATATCAATCAAACTGCCAAAATATTATTTTAGAGACTAGAAAAGATAATAACAAAATTCATCTGGAAGAACAAAAAGTCAAGAATATCAAAGGAATTAAAGGAAAGTTATAAAAGATGGTGACTTAGCAGTGTTATACCTAAAATTATAGCAATCTAGAATTCACTTGTGAATATATCTGTCCCTGCAGATTTTTTTCTTGGGGAATTCATTGATGATTTGTTCAAATACTTTTTCTAAAATGGAATTATTTAAGTTATTTATTGCAATTTATACTGTTGCAAATATTCATACATATCAGTTTGATTATTAGATTTACTGACATATAGTTGGGAAAAATAGCTCCTAATTTTTGTTTTAATTTCTTCTTCATTAGTGGTAAATTCACCATGTTCATTTTTTATGCAGGTGATTTGTTTATTTTTTCCCTTTCATTTTTCTGATCAGATTAAATAAAAGTTTATCTATTTTGTTATTTTTTTTCATAAAACCAGCTCAATTTTGTTTATTAATTCAATAATTTTCTTAGTTTCTATTTTATTAATCTCTCTTTTGTGTTTCATAATTTTTAATTTGGTATTTAATTGGAGATTTTTCAATTTGTTCTTTTTTTAACTTTTTTAGTTGCATTCCTAGTTCATTAATCTCCTCTTTCTCTATTTTATTCATGTAACTATTTAGAGATATAAAATTTTCCTTAAGAACTGCTTTGGCTGCATCACATAAGTTTTGTTATGTTGTCTCATTATTGTTATTCTTTTGAATGAAATTATGGATTGTATCTGTGATCTATTGTTTGATCCATTCATTCTTTAAAATTCGATTATTTAATTTCCAATTGGTTTTTAGTCTTTTCCTGACCCTTTATTGAATATAATTTTTATTGCATTGGTCTAAAAAGGAAGTATTTACTATTTGTGCCTTTCTGCATTTGATTATAAAGTTTTTATGCCTCAATATATGCTCAGTTTTTGTGTAAGTGCCATGTAGTCCTGAAAAAGTGCATTTCTTTCTGTTTCTATTCAATTTTCTTCAGAAGCTTATTATATCTAAATGTTCTAGAATACCATTAACTTCCCTAGTTTCTTTCTTGTTTATTTCATGTTTAGATTTGTCTCATTCTGAGATGGAAAGGTTAAGGTCCCATCCTAGAATAGTTTACCATTTATTTCTTCCTGTAACTGAATTAAAATCTTCTCTGGGAATTTGCCTGCTCTACTGCTTGATGAATGAACATATAGTATCATTACAATTTCATTGTTCATGGTACTCTTTGTCAAAATGTACTTTTATTCCTTATTTTCTTTTAATAAGATCTATTTTTTATTTTTGATTTATCTGAGATCAGAATTGCTACACCTGCTTTATTTTTTTATTTCTTTGTATGTTTTTCTCTGTGTCAAATGTGTTTCTTGCAAATAACATATTGTAGGATTCTGTTTTTTTTTTAAATCCAATCTGCTATTCATTTCCATTTTATAGGAAAGTTCATCTCATTAACATTCACAGTTATGATGACCAGCTCTATATTTCCTTCCATCTTATTTTCTCCTCTATATATACTTTTGTTCTCTCTTTTTACCCTGTCCTTAGGTGTGTTTTTCTTTTTTTAATTATAGCTTTTTATTTACAAGATATATGGATGGGTAATTTGTCAGCATTGACAACTGCAAAACCTTTGCTTCCAACTTTTCCCTTCCTTCCCCCAACCCCTTCCCCCAGATGTCAGGTTGACCAATACATGTTAAATATGTTAAAGTGTAAGTTAAATACAACATATGTATACATGCCCAAACAATTATTTTGCTGTACAAAAAGAATTGGACTTTGAAACAGTGTACAATTAGCCTGTGAAGGAAATCAAAAATGCAGGTGGACAAAAATAGAGGGATTAGGAATAGAATACATAGAAATGTAGTGGTTCATAGTCATCTCCCAGAGTTCTTCCACTGGGTGTAGCTGGTTCAGTTTATTACTGCTCTATTGGAATTGATTTGGTTCATCTCATTGTTGAAGAGGGTCAATTAACAATTTGATTTTCCTCTTTCCTATTTCTAATCAAATTTACCAAAGGTTTATTTATTTTATTGTTTTTTTTCATAAAATCAGCTCTTAGTTTTCTTAGTTCAATAGTTTTTTTTTATTTTCAATATTATTAATTTCTCATTGTTGAAGAGGGCCATGTCCATCAGAATTGATCATAAAGTATTGTTGTTGAAGTATATAATAATCTTCAAAATAAAAAGGGAGAACTTTCCACCAATGAAGAGCAAATTGAAGCAGTAATAAGGAGGTACTTTGCAAAATTTTATGCCAATAAATTTGATAACCTAAGTGAAATGGATGACTACCTTCAAAAATATAGGCTGCCCAGATTAACAGAGGAGGAAGTAAATAGTCCTATTTTAGAAAAGAAACAGAAAAAGCTATTAATTAACACCCTAAGAAAAAATCCCGAGGACCAGATGGATTTACGTGTGAATTCAACCAAACTTTTAAAGAACAATTAATTCCAATGTTATATAAACTATTTGAAAAACTAGGTAATGAAGGACTACCAAATTCCTTTTATGACACACACATGGTACTGATACCTAAACCAGGTAGATTGAAAACAGAAAAAGAAAATTATAGTCCAATCTCCCCAATGAACATTAATGCAAAAATCTTAAATAAGATATTAGCAAAAAGACTACCAAAAACCATTCCCAGGATAATACACCATGACCAAATAGGATTTATACCAGGAATGCAGAACTGGTTCAATATTAGGAAAACTATTAGCATAATTGACTATATCAGTAACCAAATTAACAAAAACCATATGATCACCTCAATAGATCAGAAAAAGCATTCAATAAAATCCAACATTCATCACTATTAAATTGAGGTTATAGGAATAAATGGACTTTTCCTTAAAATAATCAGTAGCATCTATTTAAAACCATAAGCAGCATATGTAATGGGGATAAACTGGAACCTTTCCCAATAAGGTCAGGAATGAAACAAGGTTGCCTAGTATCACCATTACTATTCAATGTTGTATTAGAAATGCTAGCTTCAGCAATAAGAGATGAAAAAGAGATTAAAGGAATTAGAGTAAGTAATGAGGAAACCAAATTATCACTCTTTGCTGATGATATGATGATATACTTAGAGAACCCCAGAAATTCTACTAAAAAGCTATTAGAAATAATCCACACCTTTAGCAAAGTTGCAGGATACAAAATAAACCCACATAAATCATCAGCATTCTTATATACCACTAAAACAACCCACCAGTTAGAGTTACAAAGAAAAATTGCATTAAAGGTAATTAATGTTAGTATAACATATTTGGGAATCTATCTGCCAAGGGAAAGTCAGGAAGTATATGAGCAAAACTACAAAACACTTTCCACACAAATAAAGTCAGATCTAACCAATTGGAAAAATATTAAATGCTCATGGATAGGGCAAACAAATATAATGAAGATGACAGTAGTACCTAAACTAATCTATTTATTTAGTGCTACACTAATCAGACTCTCAAAAAACTATTTTAATGACCTAGAAAAAATAACAAGAAAATTCATGTGGAAGAAAAAAAAGGTCAAGACTTTCAATGGAACTAATGAAAAAAAAAATCAAATGAAGGCGAGCTAACTGTACCAGATCTAAAACTATATTATAAAGCAATGGTTACCAAAACCATTTGTTATTGGCTAAGAAATAGACTAGTTGATCAATGTAATAGGTTAAGTTCAAAGGACAAAATAGTCAATAACTTTAATCATCTAGTGTTTGAAAACCCAAAGAACTCAACTTTTGGGATAAGAATTCACTGTTTTTCACTGTTTGGTAAAAACTGCTGGGAAAATTGGAAATTAATATGGCCGAAACTAGGCATTGACCCACACTTAACACTGTACACCAAGATAAGGTCAAAATGGGTTCATGACCTAGACATAAAGAATGAGATTATAAATAAATTAGAAGAACATAGGATAGTTTACCTCTAAGACCTATGCAGGAGGAAGGAATTTGTGACCAAAGAAGAACTAGAGATCATTACTGATCATAAAATAGAAAATTTTGATTATATCAAATTGAAAAGCTTTTGTACAAACAAAACGAATGCAGGCAAGATTAGAAGGGAAGCAATAAACTGGGAAAATATTTTTACAGTCAAAGGTTTTGATAAAGGCCTCATTTCCAAAACATATAGTTAATGGACTCTAATTTATAAGGAATCCAGCCATTCTCCAATTCATAAATCATCAAAGGATATGAATGGACAATTTTCTGATGAAGAAATTGAAACTATTTCTAACCATATGAAAAGATGCTCCAAGTCATTATTAATCAGAAAAATGCAAATTAAGACAATTCTGAGATACCACTACTCACCTGTCAGATTGGTTAGGGCAACAGGAAAAGATAATGCTGAATGTTGGAGGGGATGTGGCAAAACTGGGACACTGATACATTGTTAGTGGAATTGTGAATACATCCAGTCATTCTGGAAAGCCAATTAGGAACTATGCTCAAAAAGTTATCAAACTGTGCATACCCTTTGTTCCAGCAGTGTTGCTCCTGGGCTTATATCCCAAAGGGATCTCAAAGAATGGAAAGGGACTTATATGTTCAAGAATGTTTGTGGCAGCCCTCTTTGTAGTGGCCAGAAACTGGAAATTGAGTGGATGCCCATCAATTGGAGAATGGCTGAATAAATTGTGGTATATGAATGTTATGAAATATTATTGTTCTGTAAGAAATGACCAGAAGAATCATTTCAGAAAGGCCTGGAGAGACTTACATGAATTGATGCTGAGTGAAATGCGGAGGACCAGGAGATCTTTATATATTTCAAAAACAATAATATATGATGATCAATTCTGATGGATGTGGCTCTCTTCAACAATCAGATGAATCAAATCAGTTCCAATTGTTCAATAATGAATAGAACCAGCTACACCCAGTGAAAAAAACTCTGGGAAATGAGTGCAAACCACTACATAGCATTCCCAATTCCTTTGTTTTTGTCTGCCTGAATTTTTTATTTCCTTCACAGGTTAATTATATATTATTTCTAAATCTGATTCTTGTTGTGCAGCAAAATAACTGTATGGATATGTATACATATATTGTATTTATCATGTGCTTTAACACATTTAACATGCGTTGGTCTACGTGCCATCTAGGGGAGGGGGTGGGGGAATGGAGGGGAAAAACTGAAACAGAAGGTTTTGCAATTGTCAATGCTGAAAAATTACCTATGCATATATCTTGTAAATAAAAAGCTATAATAAAGGAAAAAATTAAAAAAAATAACTAATAAGGGGGATTGTGTGGAAAAGGTGAAGAACTTACAGGTCATGAACATATCTATCAGTAGCTGTCAAATTAGCTGAAGTCTTGAGGCCTCAGTTTTGGCTTCTCCAGAGTCATGTGATTTTAGATAAGGCCTGGAGTACATTCCATTGTAGGACGTGGATGGAGCAGCTATACCATTACTTCATTTACTGCATTACTAGCTAAATAATGGAATAAAGACTTATAGAGCCAATAGTAACATATAGAGGGTGGGATTTCTGGGGTTCTTTGTCTGAAATATATAAAAACTGTCAGTACTCTCAAGGGAGTGGGCCTCCTACTGTGAGTCCATTTCTCAGTGGGACTGCCCCACCTCTCATGAGATGCTATAGCAAATATTCTGGTTTCTATGAGTGATCTCTGAGTAGTCATTTTTGGGTAGGGGTCTTTTTATGTCCCTCACAATATCTTTTAATAATTAATTAATTAATTGAAGAATGGCTTGTAGAATAAGCATTTGTTGAGTGTCTAATATGTGGCAGGCATGGTGCCAAGTACTTTACAAATATTATATTTGATCCTCACAACAACCCTCATAGGTAGATGCTATTATTATCCCTGTTTTGTTTTTGTTTTTCTTTGCAGGTTAGAAACTAAAGTAGCAAAAGATTAAATGATTTATTTATTCAATATCTTATAATTAACAAGTGGCATTGTTGTAGTTGGCCCTTTATTCCCTAAGAACACCATAACATCAGGGAGGTGATGCTATGATATGCAAGTGAATTGAATTTAAGTGAGACAGTGTTATGCAACATCATATGGTTTATTTTACCCTCCAGAGCCATCTGTGTCCAGTTGCAAGATATAATTCTGAATGATCAGAGATGGCCTTGGGAGACTTTGGCCTTTTTAAGATAAGGGCCTCAACAGACCTCAGTTTGAATGAGGTTGTGCTATTCAATGAGTATGGTTACGTAGCAATTGAGGCAAATAATTGCCTCTTTCATCAAGTCAAAAAAATTTACATAAATAAATAAATCTGGTAGGGGAAGATCCTTAGATTTTCTGCTCCAAACAGAAATGATCGGTATTTACATTCATCCTGAGTCAATCAGGACACAAACAATGACCACTTGGGCTTTGCCTGGAACATACTGTTAACCAATCAATGAATGTTTTTGTGGTTTTGGTTTAAGGTGAAATCCTTAAAAAAAATTAGTTAACAAACACCAAGACACGTTGGGAGGGTTAGAGATAGGTGCTGTTTTTGTTTGTTTTTGCAATTGAAAAACTAATTCAAGGGAAATTTAATTATTTGTCCAAGATCTTAAAAGTAACAAATGCATGGGTGGACTTCAACTCAGGTCTACCTGCCTCTATACCCAGAATGCTATATACACTTTATGTTTTCTTTAATCCTGCAAATGAGGAATCAGGAGCATGACTCCAAATCCAAAATCCTATTTACTACTCCACAATAACTAAAATACTGTGTGCCTCTATGGATCTCAGCTGAATTTTGTTTCATAGTCTCAAACTTCCAGAAAAATTCTGCATATACTCATACATACCATCTTCTATTATCTCTAATAGGTTTTAGCTAGAGGAAAAGGTAAATATACATAAAAGTCAATCCTATAATCCTGGATTTTTTCTCCTTAAAATTCTCACAGTTAGCCTCTTTGACTTTAGCACTTTTTCAAGCAAGTCATGGTTAGAGATTAAAATGGAGCTAAAGGGCCTGAGAAATTCATGGTTCCAGATACAACTCAGGCTCATTTGTTTTGAGAGATGTATTTTCATGGTCAATACTCCCAGGGCACTCCATTCTGATTTGTTTAATCTCATCATAATTATTTGGGAACCTTCAAAAGGACTCTAGTATTCATCCCTCAAATATGTCAATCCATATTCTCATTATTTCCCCAGCCCTCATTCCAGCTGAAGTTCATGAGAGTTCATCAATTTGGATGAACTGTAGAGATGACATCAATTTTCTGGCAGGGATATTCTAATATCATGTTGTTGTTGAGGCTTAATATTTGCTGAATGGCTGCTATGTCCTAAGTGTAGTGGGAGAGTCTTTGCAGTCTATTGCATAGTGAAGCATGCAGTAATATTTGGAACAATCTCCAGAAATAAGAAGAAACAAGAAGAATTATCAATAAGGTACCTTGAATAGTAAACATGTAGATAGTAATGTAACAGTTAATTATTGGTTTTGATTGGTAAGAGATGATCCAAAACTCCAGGTGGCATGCTGTGGTAAATGAGTCAGGAGAACACTAGATTATTCCTGCCTGCTCCCCAACAATCAATAGTCATTATGCGTCTGTCTTATTTTTTCCCTTGCAGCTGTATGGTGCAGTGGACCTGGGATTAACAGAATCTGAATTCAAATCTAGCACCAAACATTTTTGCTAACTATGTGACTCTAGGAAAGTCACTTATAAAATGGGAATAATAGTAGTTCCCCAGGTTATTGTCATGATCAAATGAGATATTTGTAAAACACTTAAGGCTTATCATATAATAGCTACTCAATACTTGCTTATTTCTTTCCTGACATGCAAAAATAAACTTAAAATACTTAAACAAGCAAATTAATGATCCTCTTTGAGGTATTCTACCTCACACATTTATTGTGAGGAAAAACATTGCATATATCTTAGAACGTTATATATATATTTGAGTTACTTTTTATTGTTCACTTATCTTTTTCTGAGCGTCAATTCTTCAATCCATAAAATACAGATAATGAAAAGTTTTCTTTCCTTAGACAGGGAAATGGACTGGATTTTTTTTGAAGATGAGTCTTTTCAGCCCTAAATTGTTTGATTTTATATATTATTACATCACATTTTTTTTCTGGTATGAATTAAGAAGAAATTTTGTGATTTGTGTGATTACAAAAACAGTAGATAAATTAATAAATTATGACTTTCTTACAGAATTTAAATGATGGTGAAGCACTGTGTATATATCTTTCCATTTGATGCTCACAACAACTCTATGAGCTAGATGCCATTATTGTCTCCATTTAAAGATTAAGAAACTAAGTGTAAAGTCACTTGGGTACCGTGAAATATACCATTGTTTCCACTGCCCCATGCTATCTCTCCCACATTGTGATGTTATGACTTTTCAGTTGTTCCTTCTTTGGTTGGTGAAATTTAACTTGGAATTTTGGCTATTCTACTTATGTCCTAAAGCAATCACAAAGCCATAAAATCCATAGGGAAACACACTAAGTTACTTTCCCCAGCATATCCCTGAATAGAAGGCTATATTCTTAGAGTGCAAACCGTGCTTTTTGGAGACGTAGTAGTAGGCACTTTGATTGAGGAAGTCATAGTTCTCTACACAAGTTAATAGACCTTCCTCTTTGGAAACAATAATGTAACCCTAGCTATGACAATATGACCCCATAGCACTGGGAAATGGAGGGTGGAGATGAGAGTCAAGAAAATCTAGATGCAAATCGTATTTAAGGAGCTTACTATCTTTTTAACTCTGACTCAAATCACTTATTTTCTCTTATCTCAATTTCTTCATTTACAATATGCTGTTATTAATAGCCCCAACCTCATAGGATTTCTATAAGGATCAAATGTTATTCAAAGTATTTTTTGCCAATCTTAAAGTGAAATGTAAACATTGTCATCATTGTTGTCATTAATCATGCTAACATTTATGTAAAGCTTTAAGATTTATAATGTACTTTATACATATTTTTCTTATTTTACTCTTTTTACACTTTTGACAGTAGATGCTATTATTATTTCCATTTTACAAATGGGGAAACTGGAGTCTAGAAAGAAAGTAAGTGCCTAGAATCACACAAGTAGTAAGGGTCTCACACTAGATTTGAACTCAAATCATGACTCCAAGTTCGACCATTCAAAATGCTTTTGTTAGTTTCCAGTCAGTGTCAAGTTTAAGAAATCCTTTGACTCAATAAACCTAATTGTTTGGACTCCATCATAATTCACTTTTCTGAGATTCTGACATTTTCAGATTTCCCTTGTTCATTTTTAACCTCTCCTATTTGTTTACACTGTAATTTCTAGTGGCTCCATCAAGAGACAGTTTGAGTTTCTGTGTTAAGGGAAGATCTGTACTTCCTCACTCAGCTTCCCTTTTGCTCTGAGGAAAGGAAACTTGAATTCACATTGAATTTCATTTTCATTCAAGATTTAATAATGGAGAGTGATTTTTTTTAGTTATTATTGAATCTGAAAACCTGAAGTTTGCTCAACTTAGATAAGAAAGTTTTATCCTTTATAAATGGGCAAGACTTAAGTGATAACCAATGTCTATTGCTTGGAAAGATAGTAAAATAAAGACAAAATACTTAATAGAGGGTCATTTCTGCATACAATTACAGGGCTTTCCAAATTTTCTCATTAGTTATAGTTTGGGGATGAAATTGCTATACCATAATTTGTAACCTGGATTAAAGATCATACTCCAGCTTCAGATTAAGGATTAATTTTAGGATGGTACCGCTTCTAAATTCTCTTTCCATATTAAAACCCAATGATAACATGTATATCACTTGGAACATAGATCACTTGCAATATGACTCCTAATTACATGTTTTCCTTGTTGGGGTACAGTTGTGATTTCCCCTTCAAACATATTTTAATGATGGTAATGATTAAATTACACTAGTTGTATTGTTGTGACTTGCAGGCTCAACTTTGGCTTTGGGTCAGTATGAAAAGGACCTGTCACAGGAAGCTTAGGAAATGAGGATCCAAGATAAATACCTGGGACTAGTGGAAATGTGATAAGTGACATTTGGTTGAAGCAGTCCTAAATTATGCTACATAGAGTATGTGACCAAGGCAGCAGATATGGGGACAAAGCAAGGACATGTTTACCCAGCAAACTCTAGCAGACATCATTTTCTGGAAAGAGCAGTTTTAATCAAATGCATGTTTTCTCCCAAGAGACTCCTCCTGTGCAGAATGTCAGCTCTGAGAACATTTTATTTGTTTCTCAGTAGAATTGCTCCCCTTAAAAAAAGAGTCATTTGTAGAATAAAAGCAGCATCAAATATATATGAAGAAAACAGGGGGTGTAGCACTAGAAAGGACATTAAAGAATATCAAATTCCAACCTTTCATTTTACATAAGAGCAAACTGAGAAAAGAGAATTAAATTGCTTAAGAAGTTAATGAATTACAACCCAAATCCTTCTAATATATGATTCAACTCTTGTTTCTACCATGCTGCTTTTCTCAGTTTAGAGCTTTTGTGAGGTCTCTTCTGCATTACTTTTCCCTCTAAGTGACCCATTGACTGAAGGCAGGATCAGATTAAGCCTTCATCTTTGTGTTGGGTTTTTTTTTAATAACCCTGCTCACATTTCAAGATTCATGCTAACCTTATTTTTTCTCTAAAACTTTCTCTGACCATTACAATCCACAGGACAATATAGTATGGTTGCAGAAAATCTGAGTTTGAAACCTAGTTCTGATCCATACTACCTTCATGACCTTGGGAAAACCACTTTATACATATTGCTTTAGCTGTCACCTCATAAGATTTTGTTGGTTCATAGTAAGTACTTAATAAATGTTTGTTGCTTGTTGACTGGACCATGATCTCTTCATTTGTAAAATGAAAGAGTTGTTTCTTTGGGTTTTATATACATTGATCTTCTGCATTTAGACATTTTGCATACTATATTTGGCCATCCTGGTCTACATCATTTGGAAAGTTAAGAGCTGCAAGGGGAAAGCAAAGACCAGTATCTTGGGGCTCTAGAAATTAAGCACAAGCAGTGAAATGACAGTGAGAATAGTTCATTTGGTTACAAATAATAACATAGCTTTAGTTTGTTCAAATCCTATTCCATTCCTTCTTTTCTTGCCTTTTATTTTCACTTATTCCAGAATATACAACCATAAACCATAGCTTATCTTTTCTTGGGGGAACTTCCTCTTATTCAGCTATCATTAATGGTATATATCTGAGTCAGAAAGGTAGATATGTTCAGTTAGCTCTCTGGCTGATTACATAAAGATTCCTCACATCTCTTCTTCCCAGTATTCCCTCTTTTTGATATCACTTCCCTTTTTTCTTTTTACAAAGAAGTTATGTTCATATTAGGATCAAAAAATTCTGATTTAGAAACTAGTCTCTCATGTTTACTACCTGTCCAAACATGAGAAAAGTTAACTTCAGTTTCTCTGGGTCTTAATGAAGAGTGTCTATATTAGTGATATCAAACTCAAATAGAAAGGAGGCCACTAAATATAAAAGATGCTTAGGGGCACATATTGATTTAAAGAACCATATATAAATATTTTCTATGTTATATTTATTTTTAATTATTTTGATAAATATCTCCCAATTACACTTTAATTTTGTGAGGCAGAAGTTATGAGTATTACAGCCTATGCCACAGTAGGACTAGTAGAGTGTATGATACTTATAACCTGCATGATCTTTGAGATCTTTTCTGACCATAATTAAAAGAAGTCAAATTTTCAATTTTAAAGGATAATGGAAAACCACTTACGAGTAAATTATATAGAAAGAAAAAGATAAAGAAATAAAGATAAAGCAAGAGCATGTTCTGACCACTGAGGTAAATATAAAAAGGTGAGTGATAATGAAACAAACAAATTGGTAATTTGAAACTGAGATACTATGGAGCATGGCCAATGACACCTTCTTAAATGGCAAGATAATTTGTGTCTTCTAAGCCATATTTTAAAATTATGCCCCAGATTATCCATGTGAATATGTTTTCAGTGGACAGAAAAATACATGTTAATGGACCCAAAGTCAAACTCTAAATGTTATGGAGAATATTAATAATATTTTAAAAGTATATTTTAAAAAAGCCATATTTAACAATGAATCTCAGTAAGTCATGCCACATTTTGTTGTCTGGACATCGGCCTATCCTCACTTCTGGCTTCACAATATAGAAAAGTATCTAGCTAAGGTAGATAGGATGACGACCACAAAGAGAGAAATAGATAAATATATGGTAGAGCTTTTCCTTTCAAACTGGTTTCACTTTTCTGATGGAATTATCAACTATGAGTACATGTGAACAGAATCAGAGAAAGTCTTTTACTGAAGAAATACAAAATGCCCTCTTATCAAAACAGCTGATAGAATCTTCTTACCTCTTTTTGGATAAACAGAAGGCCCTGTTGTCTCATCCTTATAAGGCCCAGTCATGATTATAAACATGGACTTCTTAGATATCAGTACTGAAACTCTTCAGATCTCTCAGAGAGGATACTCTATACACTGCCACATTATCTCCTATCAACATCAATTTTATGTTGCAAATCTATTTAACATTCATATAACATTAAAGTTTGCAAAACTCTCCTGACATATTATTATTGTATGTTATATGTATATATAATTTCATATATTCTATGTAATCACACATATACATATATGTTATTTTACTCTCATAATTATCTTGGGAGGCAGATGCAATTATTATTTCCATTTTGTAGATGAAGAAGCCAAATTTGAAAAAGATTAAAAACCTTTTCCTAAGATCATATAGCTTGTAATGTCTGAGATTTACTTTGAGACACAATATGTTATGCAAAGAACTTCCAATGTAATGGAAACAACTAGACAACCTAAACAAACAAACAAAAAAAAAAAACCAACTATATACTAGCTGATTATCATACTCATGACTGATGCCAAAAAAGCATATGTACTCTTCTCTGGAAACGCTGGGTCTATGGGTGTGTCACATCACTTTTAACACTGGACTTAGTTGATTTATTAGTCATTTTTCACTAAACTTATCTCTTTCTTTTTTATTCTTTGTTATAAGGCATGGCTGTCTTGGCACTGGAGTGGGGAAAGATGTAACATAATGGAGTATTGAAGCTTAATAAGTATTAAATAAAATGTATTGATAGTAAATTTATTGATAAATCAATAAACATAAATCTACTGATTCATAATTTCTTATAGAATAAAATCAACCTTGATTATTTTGTCATTTAGAATCCTTCATTATGTGCTTTCATCCTTCTTTCTAAAAGAACTCAGTACTTCCCTGTACTCTTCTACCAGAATGATCTATTAGATCATATATGGTCCTAAAGTCAGTTTCTGTTCAGGCAAAATCTATCACTGTGTCTAGAATACTCTCAAATAATTTCTCTACTTACATAATTTCAAACCATTCTTCAAGAACTTATTAAAATCCTTTCTTCTCTATGACTCTTTTTGTGCTATTGTTGTGCTATCCATTTGACACTTAAGAAACAAATTCATGAAATAGTCAAGATGTTATTGTCTACTTTAATCATATATTAAGGCCCCTAAGAGCATATCTTTGTATCATGTTTTTGTATAGCTCATAGCACATGAGATTCAGTGCTATGCCACATAGTAGACACTTAATCAACACAATCAACACCCTGACTCCAGACATTTAGTGCTGTGATGAGAGAGATGGAATTAGAGATAAGAAGACTAGAGTTTAATTCCTTTTTTAAATATTTATCACTTGTGACTCTGCACAAGTCACAACATCTCAGCCTTAGTTCCATCATGAGTAAAATAGGAATAATATTAGTACCTATCTAAAAAGAATTGTTGTTTTACTGAAAAGAGAAAATGTATATGGAACTTTTTGTCTATCTTAAAGCCTGAGCATTGGTTGTTATTGTTATTATAATTTATCTTCTTGTTCTATGATGTTCAAATATAAATATCCAAGAACAATTCATATTGTAATTATTCTTTTTTATTTTAAAGTTCTGTTGACTGTGTCCAGATTGATGAATAAACTATTTTTTTGCATCCAATAAAAGTATTACAGTGTAAATCCATGCTCTGCAGAGCTCCTTATATTATGGATCATAGCCTTATATGGATTCATATAAATGAAGGTGAGGACTGTAAAACTGATTTGTTAGCAGTAAATGTTTCATTAGTATACATATTCTATATATCTATATCCCTGCAGTTGCATAAATACTTTTTGAGTGAAATGGGGTTGTGAGTAGAAAAAGTTTAAGAAACCTTGCTCCATAGCAGGAGTTCTTTTTGTGTACACCACAAATTTCTTTGGCAATCTGATGAAGGCTGTGGGCCTCTTCTGATAACAATGTTTCATGTACATAAAACAAAAATAAATAGAACTACAAAGTAATCCAATTATATTGAGATACAGTTATCCGAATGTTTAAAAAATAAAAAAGGATCAAGTTTAAGGACGTCTTCTATAATCTTGGCAAACCCCAATTTGAGAAATTCAAGTATTAGGTGGAATGCAGAGATGTTAACATGTACTTCAGCTTATTTCACCCATTATTTTGATTGCCCCCCAATAGTTTTGTAAATTTTTGAAACTTTTCATTCTATGTATTTTAGAGAAAATGAATAGTTAGTATTGTTAAATCCGTTGAAATTATTATTTTTGAATTATTTTTAGACTTACTTCAATTTTGAGTAAGACATATGTCATATTTCTATGACAAGTAGTTTATTTGTTAAATGCTCAATAATATTTTATGGTTCATGATTGTAGTAAAGGACTTTGTACTTTTTATTAAAAGGTAAGCAGTTTCTGGTATATATGTAAGTATTTGTTTGGCACATTTTCCCCCCAACTACAGTGATATGTAGTATATTTTATATCATTTCTTTACATAATCTTACTGGCCAATTTATCTGACCTTGTTGCAGAAAATCTTTCTATACTTTCTGATAGTACTGACTTGATTCCTTATTGATATAAACCACTCAGTTTATGTAAACAAATCAATGAGACTTGTAATTTATTTGATTGTTGACATTGTTGGTCAAGTTCATAGGGATTATACTCATGTTGAGTTTTTTTATTCAGTCTTGGCTGGTAGCCATTTCTTAGGCTGCATCTAGTGGAAAACTACTTGCGTTTACATTATACATTTGCTTATACAAGAAACTGCAAATATATTATGAACAATTTGCTATTCCTTTTAAATTTGATAAATCCAGTAGTTTGAACCTAGTGTATCCCTCTTCATTGTTGATCTATGACATAGAATTTATTTGCTCTAGTAGAAATTTGTAAGTTTTTTTTATTTGCATAGCATGTGTTATAAGAATATCTGTCATCCTTTTTATACAAAATTCATCAGGAAGGGTATATAAAAGAAAGAGAGAGAGAGAGAGAGAGAGAGAGAGAGAGAGAGAGAGAGAGAGAGAGAGATTGAGTAGTGGAAACTGTTTTCCTCTGGTGTACTCTGTGGATTATGTTGATAGTAATACTTTTCTGTCTGTATGAAAATGTTCTGGATTTTTTTTTCTTGCAATATGGTATGCAACTTAAAAAATTACATTCTTCTATAGTCCTTATGTTATCTCTATGCATCCTTTTTTTTTCAAGGTTATTTGCCATGGGGATTATATTTATAAATTAATCCAAAGAAATCAGGGCCAATTTAACTACTGTGTAGTGTATGTAGATTTCTACAAGCTGTGATGTGTGAGAAATTGAGAAGGCATTCTGACATAAAATTTTTCCACTGAAAGTTTAGTACATTCTACAAAGAGATTAATTTCTTTGTACTTTGAGACTTTCTGACTATTTAAAAGATATGTGGAATAAAAAGAAAACTATGTGTAGAAACTATAGTTTTACATGTTAAATTTATTCTGCTATCTATGTGTCTCATGTAGAAAATTATATTCTTGCTTGCCTATGCCTTTTCATCTAGAGAATAAAAGTATCGAGCTTTTGAGTTTCCTTCTGCTTTTAATTGTTTCTTGCTCTATGAAAGTCAGCATGATGTTGTGTCTCCTCAGAAAGGCGGGGAATTTTAATGGAATAATTAGGTATTAGGCAAGTTGTGACCGAGTCTTAGCTTCCGCATTTGTAAAATCATTTGTCTGAATATGACTTTATTAAAGAAAGGTGTTCTTTGGAAGGAGACACACATTGAATATCATAGAATGATGTTCAATTGCTGACAAAGACTAGGCACTGAGAGAGTTAGATGCTACAGAAATATTATATGAGATATGAGAAAAAGTCCTCAGGATAGAAAGAAGGTAACTGAGAGGTCATTGAAAAGCAAAAAGAATGTATATGGGACCAACATAGTCCATCCTTCTAAGTTGTCTTCATAAATATCAGTAGGAAGGCCACTGAAAGAAGGTTGCCCATTATCATCATTATTGTTCAATATTGTATTAGAAATGCTAGCTTTGGCAATAAGAGAAGAATTGGAATTATTTCTCTATGCTGTATTTATGTAAGCTATCACCTCATTTTGTCACTCAAGTGACACATTTCCTCTATGTACCTCAATTATTAAAAGAAAAATCTGTATAATGAAGGAGTTAGATTAGATAGCCTCCAAGGATTATGAAATGAACATTTATTTCTGAAGTACCTCACAAAATATCTGATATATAATAGATATTTAGTAAATATTTCTTCCATCCCTCCCTTAATCCCACCCCACTTTTAAATTTTTGACCCTGGAAGGTAAAGAGCAACCAAAGTGGATCACTGGAAATATTCAAGTATATTCGTGAGACTAATATAGGAAGTGATATATTGGAGGTTGTGAGGAAGGAGGAACAAAAATCAAGAAAAGCTAAAGCTCAAATCAGAGGTGAGGCTAGCTTCAAAAACAAACAAAATTCAGAGGCAAAATATGATTAGTTGCTTGATAAAATGCTTCAGAAAAACAGATCTAATTTCACTTCTTTATAACATACCATTGTTGGGCTTTTTACTTCAAAGATAGGAAGTGACCCAAAGAACAATGTGAAATCTTCATGTTTCATTATGGAATATAACAAAAGATTACTCTACATCAAGTTTCAAATAATGTAACTCAATTCAATATAAGTCCTTTCCAGCCTTAAATTTATGAATTTATAAGCCTTTGAGAGTAAAGAATAATCAGATCAGTTATGTAAGCTGTATTTTCTTTTTTTTCTTTTTTTAAAATTTCTTTTGTTTTATTTTATTTTATTTTTATAGCTTTTTATTTACAAGTTATATGCATGGGTAATTTTACAGCATTGACAATTGCCAAACATTTTGTTCCACTTTTTCCCGTCCTTTCCCCCATTCCCTCCCCCCAGTGGCAGGTTGAACAATATATGTTAAATATGTTAAAGTATAAATTAAATACAATATAAGTATAGATGTCTTAACAGTTATTTTGCTGTATAGAAGGAATCAGACTTTGAAATAATGAAATAATGAAATATTAGCCTGTGAAGGAAATCAAAAATGCAGGCAGACAAAAATAGAGGGATTGGGAATTCTATGTAATGGTTCATAGTCATCTCCCAGAGTTTTTTCCCTGGTGTAGCTGGTTCAGTTCATTACTGCTCTTTTGGAACTGATTTGGTTCATCTCATTGTCGAAGAGGGCCACATCCATCAGAATTGATCATCATATAGTATTGTTGAAGTATATAATGATTTCCCAGTCCTGCTCATTTCACTCAGCATCAATTCATGTAAGTCTCTCCAGGCTTTTCTGAAATCATCCTGCTGGTCATTTCTTACCAAACAATAATATTCCATAATATTCATATGCCACAATTTATTCAGCCATTCTCCAATTGATGGGCATCCACTCAGTTTCCAGTTTCTGGCCACTACAAAGAGGGCTACCACAAACATTCGTGCACATAGAGGTCTCTTTTCCTTCTTTAAGATTTCTTTGGGATATAAAGTACAAACACTGCTGGATCAAAGGGTATGCACAGTTTGATAACTTTTTGAAGCTGTATTTTCTGAAGTTTAAGAAGGACATGAAAATATCAACAGTGAGCCTTTTACTGGAGGAAAAGTATAAACACACTTCCTGCTCACCATCCCCAAATTTGTGTTTGATACTATGATTCAAGAATCTCTTAAATATCTGTAGGTATAGTAGCATAGGCAAATATTAAGATAAGATTAAAAAAATAACTTAATATTCTTTTTATCAAGATTTAATGTGGAAGAAAGAGATGTAGAATGTGAAAAACTCTGAGGTTTCCAGAGAATACTTTAATTTCTTATGATCAAACATTTTCTATAAATGATTCAGATAACCCTCAACTCTCACAGAGAGAGTGCTGGCAATTGTGAATGGATAGAGAAGGAAGGCATTTCCCAAATGCTTCATGCTCTCTACACCCATTATGAGTGAATATTTGTCCTTCCAAAATATAATCTAAGACAAAAAGGTGATATGAATAGCTTTTATTTCTTATGTTTTAAGTCCTGCTCATTAAAATACCTTTAATCTCTTTTTCTTCTCTTATTGCCAAAGCTAGCATTTCTAATACAATATTGAACAATAATGATGATAATGGGCAACCTTCTTTCAATTCTGATCTTATTGAGAATGCTTCCAGTTTATTCTCATTACATATGATGCTTGCTAATGGTTTTCATTTTTGACACTAACAGTTAGGTTTTCTTCTTTCCTTTTCCTAATCAAATTAGCTAAATGTTTATCTATTTTGTTGGTTTTTCATAAAACCTACTCTTAGTTTTGTTCATTAGTTCAACTGTTTTCTTACTTTCAGTTTCATTAATCTCCCCTTTTATTTTCAGAATTTCACATTTGGAATTTATTTATAGTATTAATTTGTTCTTTTTCAAGCTTTTTTTAGTTGTATGCCCAATTCAGTACTCTTCTGTTTCTCTCTTTTATTCAAGTAAGCATTTAGAGATATAAAAAATTTCCCTAAGAGCTGCTTTGGTTACATCTCATAAATTTTGGTATGCTGTCTCATTATTGTCATTCTCTTGAGTGAAATTATCTACTGTCTATGATTTGCTGTTTTACCCACTTTAGATTATTTAATTTCCAATTATTTTTTGGTCAATTTTCCCCTTTATTACAGGTAATTTTTATTGTATCATTATTTGAAAAATATGCATTTGCTACTTCCAAATTCTGTATTTGATTTTGAGTTTTTTTCTGACCTAATAAACTTCACACAATGCTCTTCCTATTCCCTCCTTTCCTTCAACTGTGCTAAGTCATTTTACCTCTTCATGTTATGTAATTTGCCTCATTTTACTTTCATTTCCCTCTTCTTCTTCAACCCCTGTTCCACCCCATTTCTTTTTCTGTATCATCCCAATAAAGTCATATTATACCTATACTCTCTAAGAATGCTCCTAACAAAGCTATAGTTCTCAAGAGTGAAGCATATTATCTTCCCATATAGGAATGTAAATAAATATTACTATAGCATATACTAGACTAAAGGTATATTTGAATGAATAAGTAAACAAAGGACTCTGAAAAATGCAAAACTCAGCTCAAGAATCACATCCTATATGATGATTTCCTGCCTGTGTACAAAATTATCTTTCTCAATAGAATGTTAAGTTTCTTGATGTTAGGCCCTGATATATTTTATTTATATTCTCAGTGCCTTCTGCTTAATAAATCCTTATAGGTTAATCGCGTATGGGAGGACGAATTATGGCTAAAGATGGAGTTATATTTCCTTCCTTTTTTAAATTTTCTTTGTTTTTGGTTGGAAGTTTTGATTTCATTAGTATAAGGAACTCCTTTTGGCAGACTTTCTCTGCCAATACAGATTGTAAACTCTTCTCAAACTTAAGTCAGAGTAAAGTGGCCCTGAAATATTAAGTGATTTAACCACCAGAAGAGATATTGGTCAAAGATGAGATTCAAAATTGACTTGCCATATTTTTGAGATGAGTTCACTACCCACTAAAACACAATTTCTTTGAATGGGGTTTGAGAGAGGTTAAGTGATTTTTCCAACATCCCAGTGCTTTTGGTTGACAAATCTTGTGTTCTTTCTCCTGCATATGCCCCCTTTAATTCATCAGCAATAGTGACCCTCTGACTCAAAAAAGAAACATGAATTCTCTGATGTTGGGTGACATGGTTGAGAGTGATCTTTTCAAACTCTGAGATACTACTATACACCTGTCAGACTGGCTAGAATGACAGGGAAAGATAATGCGGAATGTTGTAAAGGATGTGGGAAAACAGGGACATTAATACATTGTTGGTGGAACTGTGAACACATCCAACCATTCTGGTGAGCAATTTGGAACTATGCTCAAAAAGTTATCAAACTGTGCATACCCTTTGATCCAGCAGTGTTATACTGGGCTTATATCCAAAAGAGATCATAACAAAGGGAAAGGGACCTGTATGTGCATGAATGTTTGTGGCAGCCCTCTTTGTAGTGGCTAGAAACTGAAAACTGAGTGGATGCCCATCAGTTGGAGAATGGCTGAATAAATTGTGGTATGTGAATGTTATGGAATATTATTGTTCTGTAACAAATAACCAACAGGATGATTTCAGAAAGGCCTGGAGAGACTTACACAAACTGATGCTGAGTGAAACGAGCAGGGCCAAGAGATCATTATATACTTCAACAACAACACTATAAGATGACCAATTCTGATGGACTTGGCCATCCTCAGCTGAGATCAACCAAATCATTTCCAATGGAGCAGTAATGAACTGAACCAGCTACGCCCAGCAAAAGAACTCTGGGAGATGACTAAAAACCATTACATTGAATTCCCAATCCCTATATTTTTGCCCACCTGCATTTTGGATTTCCTTCACAGGCTAATTGTATAATATTTCAGAGCCTGATTCCTTTTGTACAGCAAAATAACGGTTTGGTCATATATACTTATTGTGTATCTAATTTATATTTTAATATATTTAACATCTACTAGTCATCCTGCCATCTGGGGGTGGGGGGGGTGGGGAGAAGGAGGGGAAAAATTGGAACAAGAGGTTTGGCAATTGTTAATGCTGTAAAGTTACCCATACATATAACCTGTAAATCAAAAGCTATTAAATTAAAAAAAAAAAGTGGTCTTCTTAGTTCAAGAAACATTGCTTAAAACTCATTTGCTCTGAAACAATACAAGGCAAAGTCCAAGGTCAGTTGCCTCTATAGTTTCAAGTCACCCCAACTGAATTCTTATGACCTTGTTTACAACAGAAACATGTGATAAAGATTTCTCAACAGGCTGATCCTTTTTACTTCAAATGTTAAAGTATTCTCCTTGTAATTGAACCTCCCAAAGCTTAGACCAAAACCAGACATTGTTCTATTTCTCATTTTATTCACAAAATCAAAAAAAAAAGTCTTTAAAGTTTTAGTTAATAATGTGCCTGAGTTTCTTGAGAAAAGTATTAATTATTAATCATATAAATGCTGACTCTATATCCATAGGGTAGTTACCTTCCAGAGTAAGTTTGAGAAATAACTTGATACTCATATTAAATGAGAAGTTGTTTTTATCATTACCATTTGATAACAACCCTACGTTTGCAGTAAACCGAAACTTGACTGCCTTGTTATTAGAGGATTACTGTTGTGAAATTACCCTAAACTACTGTTCAAGTTTGAGAGATGAGAGTTCTTGCTTCAGCACATACAGAGGAGGGAAGGGAGCATGGAAAAATAAAAAAAAATATGCTTTAATAAACTTTGAGCATAAATTCTCTGGTTCTGCTATTCACTACTCATATGATTTTGGGGGGTGTGTGTGTGTGTGTGTGTATCAACATATAATTTATATAGGCATGCATATATATCCAGCTACATATATAGATGTATAATTATGTATATATATTATATATATATATATATTCAAATAAGTATGTGTGTATTTTTCTACATAAATATATACATATACATATGAATATGACCTTGGAAACATCAGTTAACTCCTCTGAGCTTTATCTTCCTCATTTATACAGTGAATGACTTAGCCTAGATACACATATACTATATATATATGTATATTCATGTATAATCATATACATATATATGTATATATAATAGTTAAGGACCATATTAAGCCACCACCCACTTTCAGAAAGGTTCTTTCTTGTACATCTGTTCATTGCTTGTAACAGTGAACAAATTCGAGTTTAGAAACACTGTTAGAAATGTAAAACACTAACATTTGGTCGAAGCAGGTGCCATGGGAGTTATATGAATGTCAGTGGTTTCAATTGATAGAGGATTCTGGGGAAACATCCAAACCATACGGCCTTGTAATCTTTCAGGAAAGGATATTCCAAATCCTTGCACAGAAACACGATCTAGTCCAATGTCTTGTCCATTGTAAGAGTTCTATATTGGATTCTTGGTTCTCCCATTTACAAGCTAGGTGAGAAACCATGGTTAAATCACTTCTTAGGGACTCACCTTCCCACTGAGTTTAATAAGATACACATTGCTTATATCTAAAGCTTAATATTTGGATAATATTTTATAAATTACAAAGGGAAATAGATATCTAATGTTTTCTCCTTGAAGTTGACTACCCACTCATTGTACCATGTACAAGTGACTCATCAATCCTCTCTTATACCATAGTTTCAGTTCTCAGAAACTACAGCTCTGACTCCCACTTTCACCCACCTGCTTGGAACAGTTTTGTAAAGTGAGCATGAACTTCAGATGTGGCATGAAATTCCCCAAACCAGACATTTCCTTGTTGTTGATAAGGTCATGAGGGCTTTGGGCAACTCTCTCAAAACTGATTCCTGTTCAGACAGGCTGAGATGCAGAAAGTGCCCTGCTCTGGCTGGATTGTACTAAGCCCTTGTACTGACATTTCATTCCTGAGCTGACCTTCTTGCTTGTCAGGTGATGGAATACAGCTGCCAAATGCCATTCCAAAGAATGGAAATGTATACTGCTAGTGAGTGGCAATGGTGGGAGAGAGAAGCAAATCCTGTTTAGGAAGGTTAAAATGTGGGGTCAACCTTGCAAGAGGTAGCAAGCTGAAAGCTCTGACTTTGTCAATCATTTGTAGAAAGGACATCCTCCCTCTCTCCAAAGTTTTAGAGTAGCAAATTATTAATTAAACATCTGACAGAGAACTTACAATGTAATGGGAATTTACCTGAATTGCTGATATTTGGGAATACATATATACACATATATGGTTTATGTGTATATATACATATACATATATATATGCATATGCTTGAAAGTAAGTTGCCTTTATTCCTGGAAGGAAGGAGTAAAGGTCAAGACTGAGAGGAGTAGTAACCAATGGTATGTAGCTTCTAAAGAAAATCAAAGAAGCTATCAATATGGACATGGGTAAAATGAAATCAAAATAATATTGGTTAACAACAATATAGACTTCATTCTACCCTTTCATAACCAAGATTGAGAATCAGAGATATGGGGTTCATATCTTGACTCGCTTACTTATTAGTCACATGTACAACTACCTATTAGATCTATTAAAATTAATACCCTGTACATGTCTACAACTTAATATCTTCCCCCTCAAACCCTCTTTTTTTCTTAATTTCTGAATTACTGTTGAGAGCATCACTATTGTCTCAGTCACCTTCTCGTGTCATTCTTTTCTCCTTCCTCCATCTCCTCCCTCTCTATCTATGCATGTGTGTATATGTCTGTTTCTGTCTGTCTCTGTCTTTTTGTTTCTGTCTATGATCTTCCCTGTCTCTCTGTCTTTATTTCTGTCTGTGTTTCTGTCTCTCTCATCTCTCTTTGTTTTTGTCTCTGTGCCTCTGTATATCTGTATCTGTCTCTCCCTATGAGTCTCTGCCTCTCATTTTGTTTCCTATCTCATGTTGTCTATCTCAACCTTGATCTCTTTTTCTCTCTGTCTCTGTCTCTGTCTCTGTGTCTCTATTTCTGTCTGTTTTTGTCTATCTTTATCTCTGTGTCTATCTCTGTATCTCTCTGTCTGTTTTTCTCTCTTCCCCCCTCCATATGTAATCAGTTTCCAGGTTTTTTTGGTTTTTTTTTTTTTTTTGTTATATACCCTCTTCTCTTGTTCTGGTACATGCCTTTATCACATTATAACTGAACTGTAACAATAGCCTTTTCTCTTTTGGCTGTTCTCCCTGTCTTAAGTCTTTACCCAAACCAATCCATTTCCCAATCACTTTCAAACTGATCCTCTATTCTGGCTTGCCCACCACTCCTATCTTTAGTAAACTTGAGTGATCTTATTGTATCTAGGATCAAGTATAAAATCCTGTTTAATTTTAAAATCCCATTATGACTAACTCCATATATTTTTTACTAGCTCTTCCACATTTCTGACATATTTCTCTTTTCTATCAATCTTATAGCCTACCTGTTTCCCAACAAGGCTCATCTAAAGGCTATAAGATTAATAAATTAGATAATCCAAAAGGAAAGTGACTAAAATTAAAAGGAACTGAGTAAAACTTCTGTTTGGATTATCTAATTTATTTCACATATAACATGTTTGTAGATAGTTGTGTTGTGTCTGATATTAGGCTGTGAACTTATATTTCTCCTTTTTTTTGTATTACCCATATTTGGTACAGTGCCTGATAACACAATATCAACTTAATAAATGTTTGTTTACTTGAATTGTCTTTGGATAGGTCTTTTCAAATGCTTGTGGTCTCATTGTTCCGCTGACATACCCTTCTTTTTCTTAAGTTTTCAATGTCTTTTCCAAATCTGGTTCCAGAATTGAAGATAATAGATATTGTTTGACTAGTACACAATATATGACTGTAACCAAAGAGTGTGCTGGAATCAACTTGTATTGGCTTTAAGAGCTAATTGTTAAATTTTCAATCTGTGTATACATCAGTAATTGGCAAATGTGACAAATCAAAACTTAATTTAGTGTTTCCTTGATCATCTAAGACTTAGAAAAGTGATGGAAAAATGTTTGTAGTGCAAATTAAAGCTAAAATGTGTTGTTTGTACAATTTTCCCTTCATAGAAACAGTTAAATTTTTACTAGCATACTTCTATGACTTCCATTCTTCTGAATACTTTATTCCTAGAACTGCAGGAGATCTTTTAGTTATTGATTCAGATTGAGTGTGCTCTCCACTAGCACCCCAGAAATTTTGTATGGCCTTCATTGTTTTGATATATGTCCCCCACTTTATCCTTTTGAAGCAGGTATTTTTGGAATCTAAGATCAGGACTTTATAGTTATCTCTATGAAAGATAATTGTTCATCCATTGCTGAGCTAATGAATTTTTAAAATCCTGACTCTGAGATCCATTGGGTCAGTTATTCCCTTTAGTATTAGATCCACAAATGTGATAAGTATGGTGCCTATGCCTTTATCTAACTCATTAATTAAAAAATTGAATATTTATATCTGAAAGAAAGTTGAAAGACATGAAACACTTCAAAAAATCCAATGTAATATTCTTAGAGACATTTCTGTAGGGGATTGAGACTCACTTGTAATAGATGTATATAGGTAGACAGTTCTGGCCTTGAAATCAGTGAGTTAATTGACATTGTCCTCCCTTTTTCTCTCCTCTTTTCTTAGAATCTAAGTTTTTCAATATCTTCAGAGAAATCTCAAGTCCCATTGTAGCACTCACATGACTGGATAATGCCCCAGACTTCAATATTTTTTCTACTTTATTTGTCTTACTCAAATACAACTATCCCTTATGTAATACCTGAAAACCTTATTCTGCTCTTTGGGAAAAGCGTGATAATAGCTTAAAAGGACAGATTCACATTTTATACTGCTTTTTAGTTTACAGTATGCTTTCCTCACAGAAATTCTCTAAAATAGGCATTGTAGATATTATCATTCCCATTTTATAAATGAAAAAAGTTGAATTTAACAAGATTTAGTAATCAAAAAATTAATCCATCCAAAGTAATAAGTGAGGCATTGTGGCACAGTGCAGAAAGACATGATCTGGAAGCGAAGAAATCCTGTGTTCAAATTTTGTATCTGCTAAATAATGATTGAGTCACCCTGCATAAATCAATTAAATCTCTTGGGTCTTTAGTCAGCTTCCTAAGACAAAGCAAATAGGGGTTTTCATTTATAGAGGGATTTTCCTTATGCAAGAGCTCCCTGAATCAAGAAAATCACAAGTCTAGTCCCCAATAATATTTCCAAAGTATATAGTTTTACTTGGAGCATATGTATTTTTGTTACTTTGTGTGCTTGTGTGACGCATACTGATTGCAACCTCCTGAAACTTGGTAGATAGACTTTAAAGTCCTTTTCAATTTAAAACTATCTCCTTGCAGCCAAACTAGTGATAGGCCTTTTGGATGTAAACAATCGAAATGCACATTTCTTCACAAAGGCACTGAAGGGAATTCATAGTAGGGAATTCATTAGTTTTATGGCCTTTAAAAAGTTTACCACCCTGGGCCACAATTTCCTCTTTGTAAAATGAAGATATTGGATTAAATAATCTCTAAATTTCCATTCATTTTAAAATTTTATAACCCTATTCCTATAATTTAGACCCTTAGTATATATCCGTAGTATCTTACAGTTTATAAAGCACTTTTTTTTTTACACTCTCATTTAATCCATCAACAACCTGGAAAGAAAGAGTATGGCAAGGCTTTCTGTATTCCATTTTACAAATGAGGATACAGTCTTTCTGATTTATAGACAAAAAGCACTTTTATACACAAAATTTCATTTGATCCTTGCAATAGTATAGAAAGTAAATAAGATATAGCTAGATAGAAGTATAGATAGATAGATAAACATATTTATTATTTTTCTCCCCCTGCTTTTTACAGAGTAGAAAACCAGTTCTCAGAGATATAGTTTGTCTTCTTGAAAACACTCAGAGTTTAAACTTGAGACCCCTAAAAGTGAAATGAGAGAGAGAGAGAGAGGTTATGCAGTTCTTTGCTCCAGCCTGGTACTTTTCCAACTATAACTAGGTGGCTTCTTCCTCTACATGGACCATGGACATATAGCAAACTGTCTCCAAGAGGGGGCAGTGTGGTTTAGGACAAAGAACAGTGGATTTGGCCTCAGGGTAACTGAGTTTGAACCCCAGTTCTTTCACTTATTAGCTGTAAGATCTTGGGCAAACCACTTCCTTCTCTGGGCTGCAATTTCCTTGAAGCACTTTGTCTTTTCTTCACAACTATCCTTCAAGGGAAGTAGAGTATATATCATTATCCCCAACTCAAGTAAAACTGCGAGATTTGATGTCATTTGTTTAGTATCATAAAACAATATTGGGGGCAGTAGGTTCTTGTTTCTTTTATTTTTTTCACTGAGCTGATTTGTCAATGAATAAATCATAGAATTTAAAATTAGAAAGAACTTTAGATATTCTGGAGCCCACCAGCATTTTTCAGGTAGGAAAACTGAGTATTAGAGGTATAAAGCCACTTGTCCCTCAGAATCATCAATAAAAAAGAGAATTCTCAATTCAGGTCACTTTCCATTACTCTATGGTATGTCTAAGTAGGAACATTTCTAGATTTCAATAAAGCATTTGTTAAGCACCTGTTTTATGTCAAGCACTAGCCACTGAGTGTTTGGACTAAGGGATATCTTTTAAACATATGATTGAATTGGTAAAGAAAATTCTTAAGTAAGGAAACTCTGCCAATTCAGGTCAACACTTTCTCTGAAATTTATAATTTTTAAGAGTTGCCACAAGCATAGACAGGTTAAGTAACTTTCCCAGAGTTTCACTGTCAGTATACATCAAAAGCAGAACTTCAAAGCCTTTAAGTGATGCTATATCTCAAGAACCTGGAATAGAAAGGAAAAACTTTATAGTTTCTGTCCTCAAGAATCATTTCATTCTAAGAGGAGAAATATGTATACACATTGTATTTGTATATATAAGTGTTTGTGTATACAAAAGTGGGTATGATTTACATGTATAAATATGATACATATATACATGTGTATATGTATATTTGTAATCACAGTGTATACACACAGACATTTATATGTGTGTATATAGTATAAACAAAGCAAATACATGGTCACTTTGGATAAGAAAGGATTATTAGATAAATCAGAATAATATGACATGCAGAGAATCTGACAGTCTAAGTACCAGAAGCTTTCTACATTTTGAAAAATACATGGTATGTCTATGTTGTTCCTTATATCTTTATTATGTCCTTTAACATTGCCCTCCTTTTCATAGGCACGGAATTTCTCTATATCCTTCACATTGTGTTTATGAGTTTTGGTTTCCCCTAAGAACTTGTCCCCAGTTTCCTTGTGCTGTGTTAATAGTATGTTTTCCCCACGCCTCAAATACTTATACTGTCTATCTTTGGAAACTACAAGATTTTTGAAGCCAAGGTCTGTATTATGTTTGGATTTTTAATTAACATATTAGTAATTCATACTTTTTACAAGATAATTCATTCCTTATACTGAGTTTAGGAGTCTCTTATTCTCTCTCTCTCTCTCTCTCTCTCTCTCTCTCTCTCTCTCTCTCTCTCTCTCTCTCTCCGATTACAAGGCTGTTGGGTTTCTGAAGGATTCAGTCATTCATGTCTTTTCTGTTTTTAAGAACCATAGGAATGTTAGCACAGAAGAGAAAAGCCCAGCTGATGCAATACTTTCATTTTTATTTTTATTTTTTTATTTTATTTCATTTTATTTTTTTATTTAATAGCCTTTTATTTACAGGTTATATGTATGGGTAACTTTACAGCATTAACAATTGCCAAACCTCTTGTTCCAATTTTTCACCTCTTACTGCCCACCCCCTCCCCCAGATGGTAGGATGACCAGTAGATGTTAAATATATTAAAATATAAATTAGATACACAATAAGTATACCTGACCAAACCGTTATTTTGCTGTACAAAAAGAATCAGACTCTGAAATATTGTACAATTAGCTTGTGAAGGAAATCAAAAATGCAGGTGAGCAAAAACATAGGGATTGGGAATTCAATGTAATGGTTTTTAGTCATCTCCCAGGGTTCTTTCTCTGGGCGTAGCTGGTTCAGTTCATTACTGCTCCATTGTAAATGATTTGGTTGATCTCATTGCTGAGAATGGCCAGGTCCATCAGAACTGGTCATCATATAGTATTGTTGTTGAAGTATATAATGATCTCCTGGTCCTGCTCATTTCACTCAGCATCAGTTCGTGTAAGTCTCTCCAGGCCTTTCTGAAATTATCCTGTTGGTCATTTCTTACAGAAAAATAATATTCCATAATATCCATATACCACAATTTATTCAGCCATTCTCCAACTGATGGGCATCCACTCAGTTTCCAGTTTCTAGCCACTACAAAGAGGGCTGCCACAAACATTCGTGCACATACAGGTCCCTTTCCCTTCTTTATGATCTCTTTGGGATATAAGCCCAGTAATAACACTGCTGGATCAAAGGGTATGCACAGTTTGATAACTTTTTGAGCATAGTTCCAAACTGCTCTCCAGAATGGTTGGATTCGTTCACAACTCCACCAACAATGCATCAATGTCCTAGTTTTCCCACATCCCCTCCAACAATCATCATTATTTTTTCCTGTCATCTTAGCCAATCTGACAGGTGTGTAATACTTTCATTTTTAGATGAGCAAAATGAAGCTCCCTAAAAGGAAGTGACCTTGACCAAGATTATATAATAAAAATTTTATCTTTTGACTCCAAATCTATCTCTTCCACTACATAAACCCTTTATTTTACTTTTAATTAAAAAGTAGGGATGATTCTTCTTCATCATTATCTTTCTCAAAATTAGCCCTGGTGAAATGGAACTTGATTCTACAGTATTCAAGAAGAATTGAGTGTCCATGTGCCAAACTAAGGGTAATTGGGGGGAAATTTAATAATCTGAGAGATCCAAAAATCTTCATTTCCTTGATAAAACATAAAGTAAAAAACATTAATTAATTCTAACCATGGAATCATTTGTCCCAAAATGCAAAAGAGCTGAATTGCAAAGTGACTCAGTTTTTCACAAACTTTGGGTCTTTGGGTATATTATCTCACTTTTCTGGTCCTGGTTATCATCTCACTAACAAGAATTAGATCTTCCTGAATATTTCATCCAACTTTAAATAACATAATGCCACTGACGTAGTGGAGGAAAACCATGGATGATGATGGACTTGGAAATTGTAGCATATGTGATCTGTATAAAAGAACTAGGAATTGTTATGCTACAGAAGAGAAGGCTCAAGTGAGTCTTCAAATAAGGAATAATAAAATCTAAAATTTGAAAAATAAACAGCAGTTAGCAGTGGATAGAGTAACAGCCCTAAAGTCAGGAGAACTTGAGTTCAAATCTAACCTCAGATGCTTGACATTTACTATGTGACTGCAGGCAAGTCACTTAACTCCAATTGTCTCACAAAAAAAAAAAAAAAGAAAAGAAAAAAAAGAAAAGAAAAAGAAACAAAATTTGAAAAACAACTTTCTTAAAGGTCATCTAGTTCAGTCCTAAATCTATTATTATTAATTTAGAAGCATTCTTAAATGTTGAAATCCTATAATGTAGAAGATGAACTAGATTAATGGTTCTCAAAGGATGTGACCTAAGACATTAGAATTCCACAAATTTCAACAAACTGTGACACAAAATGTGGATAGTGGTGATGATGATAACTTTCAGTATTATTACTATTTTGCTTTTATTGCTATACTTACTATTATTGCAACTATTATGTTAGATATATGATGACTTATTAGGCATAGATGAAAATCTTATATGCAGCTCAAGATGAAGAACTCCTATCTATACGGAGCTAAGATCTTCATTAGGGGTTTCTTAGTCTATATATATTAGAATTAAAATTGGAGATAAGCATTTGAGTTATTAGTCATCTCTTCACTCATTACTTTGAATTCCAGATAGTCATTAAATATTTATTATGTATCAAAAATTATGATAGATACTGGACATAAAAAGAAAAGCACAAGACAGTTCCTAATCTAATGGGAGAGACAATATGTAAAAAATATTTATGCTGTGTCTGTCTCTTTCTGTCTCTGTTTCTGTCTGTCTCTGTCATACATACACTTATGTATGTACATATAAACATATACACATCTATGTATATATGTATACACATATATAGATAAGCAAAATAAGAGAAAACTAGAATTAATTGAGATTGGGAAAAGTCTTAAAATAGCAGAAGGTTTAAACTCAGTCTTTCTGGCCCCAAAGTATGGAACTAGAAGAACTGTATGAAATTCATAATAAAGCACATTTAGTCTTCACATAACTCTTAGTGAGATGCTATACTTTGTGGCAAAATAAATTATGCTATGATAACAATAATTGAGAACAATTTAAGAACTATTGTATTATGGAAATCATTAAGGAAATTTTGTAAGTAGTCAGATTGTAGATTAAAAAAAGGAATGAAGCTGTGAATTTCCTCTCACTAAAAAGATTCAAACAGAGGCTACATGGCCACTTTTAAAAGATGTTAAACAAAAGGTAGTCATGTATTAGATGTATTGAAATCTTTGACTCAATATCTGCCTCAGTTTTCTAGATGGATGATTTTAAAGCTTTATCTTCTCTTAGTCTCCCATAAGAACACTAGTTACCTGCTACTCTGAATTTACAACAAGGGTCCCTAACCTGGACTCAATGGGCAGATTTCAGAGATGTGAAATTAGATGGGGAAAAATTAGCATCTTAGTTTCCACTAACTTTTAGTTTTCTTTGAAATCCTGCATATTTTATTAATTTAAAAACATTCTAAAAGGAGTTCATAGGGTTTCCCCAGAGGGCCAAAAGAATATATGACAAATAATAAATTTAATAATCCTGGATTTAGAGGGAAAATTAAGAATCTCTTGATTCAGGACTTTATATTAAAGGAAAAAAAATAGTATCCTCCTTTTTTCATAATACTGAAGAACAGATAGAATCAAATATATTAGCATCCTGTGAGGCTGATTTTTGCTTGAAACTAATTCTGAAAAGGGAAAATTTCTCTCTCTTTAATCCCTTATTGACTTGATGACTCTGAAGCTCTTGATGGCAGATTTTAAATGCCATGACTAGATCTTCCTCAAGTTTATGTTATTTTTATGTTTTATTTTTTGTCCTGAGAGGCAGGCAGGTGCTAAGCAATTCATCTGTGGCATCTACATAGTGTTGCCATGTTACCAACTCTTCACTATGACTCTCCAACATTCCCATCAAATTTCCTAGACCCAGGAGCTGGAACTGAACTTGGCCTAACTGCAAATACTTCAGGCCCTTTGAAAGAAAGGGTTATCTTGGAATGTAACATAAATAAACTGTGGTTATAAAAACCAGCCAAAGCCTCCTCGTTATTTTGTGTCTCATCAGAGGTTGCAAAGTGAAGCCTTCCAGGAAAATATGTACTTGTCTGGTTTTGCTTAATTTCAGAAATTATTTGCAGATCTTGGGAAAACAGTGTGGGCTGTTTGCTTTTGGTGGTGGGGGCTGAGGATAGTTGTTTTCTGTCAGAGAGAGTTACTTTATGTAAATCAATTTCTGTTTAGTCCTGGAATAGGGATGTCTTTCAAAACAGTGACTCTTGCTCAGGCCAGATTAGGTGGCAGAGGTGAGTTGTCACCACCATCAATGTAGGGATTTGTTTTAAGAGCACAGTGATTGTACATTGACTTACAGGGCTTGTGAAAAACAAGACATTTTTTTCTTTTCTAAATAACTTCCCATCCACATCTGGGTTTTTCACTTTTTTTTCTTTTCAACATGCTCTTCCCACCCCTGTCAGAGATTTCTCTGTCCATTTTCATGAGCTTTCTGCACATGTGTCTGTTCTATAAGCTACTAATAAGGCCAGCACTGGTTCAGAAAGGCAACTTGCCTCACAGCTTGCTTCTCCTCACCCCATCCTACCCAGACTTGGGATTGTTATATTAAGAGGGGATTATTCAACTAGAGCTCACAGAAGTTTTGATTTGGGACAGCATGAAAGTGGGAGTGGAAGCAGTAGCTAAGGGAAGAGAACTGGAGGAGGAGGCAGCCAGAAAGATAAATTAATGTAGATGATTTATTTATTCCTAAAGGAATTGAGTTCTTATCAGGATCAGAAGATAAAGTACCAAAGAAGGCAGGCCAAGTCGAAAAAAAAAAAAAAGAAAGAAAAATTGAGAAGAGTTAATAGAAGAAGTTAGTTAGGTACTTAGCATATAGAGATCCATAAGGAACCTTAGAGAAATCTCTCTACAACAAAACAAACTTTGGTGAAAATGTAGATGGTTTTTCCCCATTCACGTTCATAAACCCCTCTGAAATCTATCCAGTATGCCAGATTAAGAACCTATCATCTAGTACAACTATCTCATTTTATAGAAAAGACAACTAACCTAAATTTACAGATAGTGAGTAACCCAGAATTCAAAAACAGATCTTCTGATTGTAAATTCAGTACTATTTTTACCACAGCAATACCTTTTTAACTAATAAGATTAGAAAAAAATAGAACTTGTTCATTGTTAAGGAATAAAATGAAAGCCATCATTCATCTGTCATTTATTAAGCACCTACTATGTATCATGTACTATGTCAGATATAGAGGATTGAAAGACAAATTGAAGCCATTCCTTCCTTAGTGAGCTTACAGTTCTTTTCCAATAATTTATGGAACTCACTCTGGATTCTTATTATACTAATTTGTAAAGAATTTAATTATGAACCAGTGATAAAACCAATTATCTCAGGCTCAAGTTGATACAATAAATTCAGAGGCTCACCATCAGAGTGTTGGCCATTACTATTATTATTATTATTATTAGGTAAGGAGGAGGAAAGGAGAACATGTCATTGTATATGAGGTGTAGAAGATTCATGACTGTGATCTGAAACACTGAGAAAATCATAAACTTCTAGTTCTTTTTGGGTCCAGTAGTTGCCCTTGCTATCACTCAAAGTCCTGAAGGGTTTGAATTTGCATGCTAAAAATTGAGCATCTATCTATGTATAAAATGATCTCTTCAGATAGATCAGTGAGTCCTAGCTCTGCTTCCCTGATTTCACAGGCACTTTATCACATCAAAGTATATAAGGAAATTCATTTTTTAAAATCTCAGAATTAAAATAATTTAAAAGAAACAAAGGAATGCTTCCAACATGTTATGGATCTGTTCTATGAAAAATTCTGGAAATACAGAGGCATAGATTTCTTGAAATAGGATTGTGATCTCTAATTAGTAGAAAAAGATTCTCCATAGATAGGATACCATAGACAGGACAACAGCAATGTGCTGAAATTAGGAAGATTTTATTTCACATAAACTGTTTATATTAAAATCAAATGTCATCCAATCATATTTTTGAAAGAATAAAGTCATAGAAACAAATAAACACACTAAAATAGTCAAGAATCCGTGGTAAAGAGAAAATTACATTTCTTACCATATAGGATAATCCTTATAGACTATCACTACATGAATTTTTACATATATATATATATATATATATATATATATATATATATATATACATCACATAGTCTTAATATGGTATCTTATTTATAGTGTAAAAGTTGAAATCAAACTACTGTCACTTTAGTTCTGGTATCTTGAGAGGGTGAGAATGTGTTTCAATGAAACAATTTAAAGGCCTTGTAAGTCTGAAAAGTCTTCAAAAGCCACTAAATGAAGAGTAAAGAAACTGAGCAAGATATCTATTCTTAATGGTTGGGGGAGGGGTTGTTACAACCTCTAAATCCTGAACATAAGCATGAAGTTTACTAGAATTAGAAGAAATTCCAGAAAATGGAGGGTGTAGTTTTGAGGAACAAATGTAATACTGAGCTGTGACAGAGAAAAGTGATATCAAGATGAGTAATTGATTGTATAAGAATTTCAGAATATAAAATCCAAGCTGGGGAAGTCCCAAGAAAAGATTAGTCCTTTCCTCCACTTCCTCTTTGGATGCCTGTCTGTCCATAGACATTATAAGGCAATCTGCTATTTCATCATCTAAATGTTTACAGGAAGCTGAATTTTGACTTAACCACGAAGAGGCCAGGAGCTGACTAAAGAAAGATATGTATAAAATTAGGCAGAGTTTAACTTCTGCTTAAACGTTAGAAGATTTCCTAATTGGGGGATCAGTGTGATTTTGACTAAATTCATGACTATCTAGTATAAACATCTAAGGCTTAAGAGTACATAACCACATGTAACACTGGGGCCATTATATTTTCTCCTAGCCTTAAAATAAGCAAAATAATACATCTTAAAATAAGTATTGCAATAAGATTATTTTTTAAAACTTGGAGGAATCTTAGAGGGTAATCCACTCTTCATATCTTCATTTTACTGATGAGAAAGCTAAAGCCCCCAGAAGGCAACTTGACTTAATATGAGGTAAAGACAAACAAACAAAATACAAGCAATAAGAATCAAGTCTGAATTTAAATTAATAATCAACTAATAAACATTTATTAAGAAATTTTCAATCCAGGTAGTACAAAATTTACTTAGTAGTAGAGTTATTTTCTTGAATTCATTTCTCTTTTTGGGGAGCTAAAAGTATCAAATGGAAGTTTAAAATTTTACTGAGGCTTTCTCAAAGAGGCAAACTGAAAAGACCATTATCCTCAAGATTAGAAGAATTACATTCAAATTTCAGTTACACAATTTTCTGAGGAACTTTGATCAGGTCATTTTTACTCTATGATCCTCAATATATTTTTTGGTTGTCACAACCTTAAAAGATTATAGTGAGGAAAAGGGGCTTATAAGCTTTAAAGCTCTATCAAAATGTGAACTGTTAGTTTTATTCTGGCCTGCACTTTGCTATTATCAGTTGTAGAGTCTAACTGAATCATTTGAAATGTAGGGAGGTTATACTAAACAAAAATTTCTATTCATCAAAGATTGCCTTCACCTAAGACTGCATGATAATAATATTGGTTAGAACAGATATTTCTGAGAATTTCTTATATTTTTTTTCTTTTCTGTGTTCACTTTTTTTTCTAAATTTTCTTGTATTTATTTATTTATTATAGCCTTTTAGATAACAAAACATATGCATGAGTAATTTTTCAACACTGACCCTTGCAAAAACTTTGGTTTCAACTTTTCCCCTTCTTCCCTCCACCCTCTCCCCTAGATGGCAGGTATTCCTATACATGTTAAATCTGTTAAAGTATATGTTAAGTACAATATATGTATATATATTTATACAGTTATCTTGTCGCACAAGAAAGATCAGATTTTGAAAGAAGATAAAAATAACCTGAGAAGAAAAAACAAAAATTCAAGCAAACAATAACAGAAACAATGGAAATGTTATGTGGTGGTCCATACTCATTTCCCAGTGTTCTTTCTCTGGGTGTAGCTGATTCTGTTCATTACAGACCAATTAGAACTGATTTGAATCCTCTCATTGTTGAAGAGAGCCACATCCATCAGAATTGATCTTCATATAGGATTGTTGTTGAAGTGTATATAATGATCTCCTGGTTCTGCTCATTTCACTTAGCATCAGTTCATGTATGTCTCTCCAAGCCTCTCTGTATTCATCCTGTTGGTCATTTCATATAGAACAATAATATTCCATAATATTCATATGCCACAATTTATTTAGTCATTCTCGAATTGGTGGGCATCTCTTAAATTTCCATTTGCTAGCCACCGCAAAAAGGGCTGCCACAAACATTTTTGCACATATGGATCCCTTTCCCTTTTTTAATATCTCTTTGGGATATAAGTCCATGTTTACTTTTAACACTCTAATCTGCCTGCAGTATAAAGACCTGCCATTTCTATTCAATTACTTCTATGGTACAATATTATCAATATTTCTATGTAATCTGTGGCAATGTTTTAAGAGCAGGATTGAGTAGTTCAGTAAACACCGGGCTTTGTTTCAGAAAATATGGTTTTGACATTTATAAGTTGCTAGAACAAGGAAAAGTTATTTACCTTCTCTGAAGCTGTTTCTGTCTCTTTACACATGTCTATAAACAAATATATGAAAAGTCAAGTAAATGATTTAGATAGATGGCTACATAGATCCATAGGCATAAAAACACATAGAATCTTAAAAGAGGTAGAAGTGACCTCAGAACCATATAGTTCAACTTCTTATTTACAGATGAGAAATCTATGGTCAAGGTTGATTAAGAAGAGAGTTGGTCAAGAGATCAAGCAATATGTATACCCTTTACCTACAAGGGATGTAGCAATGACTCTGTGTGTGTGTGTGTGTGTGTGTGTGTGTGTGTGTGTGTGTTGTTCCAAAAGGGACAGCATATACATAGGCAAGGTTTATATATGTATAAAATTTTGTCCTAATAGATGGCCATATAAATGCCAGCAGTTATTAAAACCATCTTGGCACAGGTAGGCCCAATAAAATCATAATTCTCCTTGACTTCTGTTGGATCATTATATCAGAGACACAAATTCAGTGGGAAATATGATCAGGGAGAGGAAGCAGAGAAGAACATGGGGGTGCTAAGTGGCAGATCCGATATAAATATAAAATATCAAGTAAGCTATTTTGATGCATATAAGTGAGAATCTGATTCTAAATTACCAGTCTATGAAGACAGATTCTATAAATCATGAAGAAGTTTGGCTATGAAAATAATGACTTGAAAAAGCTTTGTGGGCCTTGGATATCATTAAACACATGCAATAAACCTTGGGAACATTATTCACCCTCTCTGCACTCCAGGGTCCAACCCCGTTCTTCTCAATAAAGTTAGAATGATAACTTTATAAGTCAGTAACTCAAAGTATATAACATTTCTGGTGCTCCTATGGGATAATAAGGATGAGGCCAATGTCACACAATTAACAGGGAATAGAGGGTTTGTAGCAACGTGGATAATTAAAAAGGAGGAGGAGTCTTAAGGTAAGCTAGAGCTTTTAATGTAATGTGACCACCAGGAGCATCCACTCAGTCCTGTCACTATAAAAAGGGCTGCCACAAACATTTTTACACATATGGGTCTTTTCCTCATTTTTATGATTTCTTTGTCATACAGTCCCAATAGAAACACTGCTGAATCAAAGGGTATTTACAGTCTGCTAGCACTTTGGACATAGGTCCAAATTGCTGTTTAGAATAAATGAATCAGTTCACAACTCCATCAACAATGTATGTCCCAGTTTTCCCACATCACCTCAAATGTTAATCATTATCTTTTCCTGGCATCTTAGCCAATTTGAGAGATGTGAAATGTACCTCAGAGTTGTCTTAATTTGAATTTCTCTAATAAATATTGATTTTGAGCATTTTTTCATATCACCAGAAATTATTTTAATTTCTTCATCTGAAAATTATCTATTCATATTCCTTCACCATTTATTAATAGGAGAACAGCTTCTAATCTTATAATTTTGGGTCAAATCTTTATATATTTTAAAAATTAATCAGAACTTTGTCAGATTTCTTGGATGTAAAAAATTTCCCCAGCTTTCTGCTTCTTTTCTAATATTGGCTGTATTGATTTTGAAAAACAACAACAACAAAAAAATCCAAAACTTTTAACATTTAATATAATCAAAATTATCCATTTTATTTTTCATAGTTCTCTATGTTCTTTTTTGGCCATAAATTTCTTCCTTCTTTACAGATCTGAGAGGTAGACTATCCCTATTCACCTAATCTACTTATAGTATCACCCTTTGTTTAAAAAGTGCAGGGAAACAGATTTTATGAGTAAGAAAAGGTTAAGTATTCCCAAGAAAGTTGGATTTGTGAATTGGAAAAAGAAAATAAATCACTAAAAATTAGTTAAATGGAAAAAATTCCATAGAGCAAAACAACTAATTTAAAAAGTCAATTGGACATATAGAAAAAGAAGTAAAAAAAGCTAATGAAGAAAATAACTCCCTAAAAATCAGAACTGAACAAATAGAAATGACTGATTCATTGAGACATCAAGAATCAGTCAAGCAAAACCAAAAAAAAAAATGTGACATTAGAAAAAAATGTCAAATATTTACTTCAAAAAACAACAGACCTGGAAAATAGATATGGGAGAGATAACCTGAGGATCATTGGATTAACCAAAAATTATGATGAAAAAAAGAGCCTAGATACTATTTTACAGGAAATCATCAAAGAGAACTGCCCAGATGTAACAGAACTGGAAGGTAAAATAGGCATTGAAAGAAGTTATTGACTACCTTCTGGAAAAGGCTCTAAAATAAAAACTCCAAGGAATATTGTGGCCAAATTTCAGAACTATCAGACTAAAGAAAAAATATCAAAAGCAGCCAGGAAAAAAAAATTCAAATACCGAGGGGCCACTCAAGATTGGGTTGCCTCAACATTAAAGGATCGAAAGGCCTGGAATCCGATATTCTGAAAGGCAAAAGAACTCAGAATGAAGTCAAGAATAAACTACCCAGGTAAGTTGAGCATTTGTTTCCATGGAAGAAGGTGGACATTTCATGAAACAGAGGAATTCCATTTGTTTCTAAGGAAAAAAACAGATTTAAACAAAAAATTTGATCTCCAACCATAGGACTCAAGAGAAGTAGAAAAAGGTAGAAGGACCTCTTGAGAGTACTTCTGTTGTGGATATACATAAAAACCACATGTAGAATTTGATTTTACTGATATAACATAAAAAAGGGAAGTAGAAATGGAAAGGGGATAGTGTCAGAAAAAAGGAAAAGGGGAGATAAAAAGAGGGAAACTACATCCTACGATGAGGCAAAGGAAACATATCATATTTGAGGGAACTTAGAGATGGGAAGTCATAAGAAGCACATAGAGGCAAAACTATAATAGTGGGAGATCTCAAACTTGCACTCTCAGAATTAGATAAATCAAACCACAAAACAAATAAAAAAGAAATTAGAGGTAAATAGAATATTAGAAAAATTAAGTATGATAGATCTTTGGAGAGAACTGAATGGTTACAGAAAGGAATATACTTTCTTCTCAGCAATTCATGGAACATATACAAAAATTGACCATATATTAGGATATACAGACCTCAAAATTAAATGCAGAAAGGCAGAAATAGTAAATGCTTTCTTTTCAGAGCACAATGCAATAAAAACTACATTCAATAAAAAGTTAGGGGTAAATAGACCAAAAAGTAATTGGAAACTAAATAATCTCATCTTAAAGAATGATTGGGTGAAACAGCAAATTATAGACACAACTAATAATTTCACTCAAGATAATGATAATGATGAGAGATCATACCAAAATTTGTGGGATACAGCTAAAGTGGTAATAAGGGGAAATTTTATATCCTTAGAGGCTTACTTGAATAAAATAGAGAAAGAGAAGATCAATGAATTGGGTTTGCAACTTAAAAAGCTAGAAAAAGACCAAATAATTAAAAAACCTCAATAAATTACTAAACATGAAATTCTAAAATTAAAAGTCAAAATTAATAATATTGAAAGTAAAAAAACTATTAAGCTAATAAATAAAACTAAGAGTTGGTTTTATGAAAAAACCAATAAAATAGATAAACTTTTGGTAAATCTGATTAGAAAAAGGAGGGAGGAAAATGAAATAACTAGTTTTAAAAATGAAAAGGGAGAAATTTCCACCAATGAAGAGGAAATGAAAGAAATAATAAGGGATTACTTTACCCAACTTTATGTCAATAAATTTGATAAACTAAGTGAAATAGATGACTACCTCCAAAAATATAGGTTTCCCAGATTAACAGAGGAGGGAGTAAATTGCTCAGATAGCCCCATTTCAGAAAAATAAATAGAACAAGCTATTAATCAACTCCCTAAAAAAATTCCCAGGACCAGATGGATTTACATGTGAATTCTACCAAACATTTAAAGAACAGTTAGCCCCAATGCGATATAAACTATTTGAAAAAATGGGAATGAAGGAGTCCTACCAAATTCCTTTTATGACACAAGCATGGTACTGATACTTAAACCAGTTAGGTTGAAAACAGAGAAAGAAAATTATAGACCAATCTCCATAATGAATATTGATGTGAAAATCTTAACTGAGATATTAGCAAAAAGACTACAGAAAATCATCCCCAGGATAATAAATCATGATCAAGTAGAAATTATACCAGGAATGCAGTACTGGTTCAATATTAGGAAAACTATCATTATAATTGGTCATATTAATAACTAAATTAACAAAACCATATGATCATCTCAATACATGGAGAAAAAGCATTTGATAAAGTCCAACATCCATTCCTATTAAAAACACTTGAGACGGTAGGAATAAATGGACTTTTCCTTAAAATAATCAGCAGCATCTATTTAAAACCATCAGTAAGCATCATATGTAATGGGGACAAACTGGAACCATTCCCAGGAATATCAGGAATGAAACAAAGTTGCCCACTATTACCATTCCTATTAAATATTGTATTAGAAATGCTAGCTTTGGCAATAAGAGTTGGGGAAGAGATTAAGGGAATTAGAGTAGGCAATGTGGAAACCAAATGATCACTCTTTGCTGATTACATGATGGTATACTTCGAGAAGCCCAGAGATTTTATTAAAAAGTTATTAGAAATAATCCATACCTTTAGCAAAGTTGCAGGATACAAAATAAACCCACATAAGTCATCAGCATTCTTATATACCACTAACAAAATCCAACAGTTAGAGTTACAAAGAGACATTCCATTTAAAGTAACTACTGATAGTATAAAATATTTAGGAATCTATCTGACAAGGGAAAATCAGAAACTTTATGAGCAAAACTACAAAACACTTTCCACGCAAATTAAGTCTGACCTAAGCAACTGGAAAATTTTAAATGCTCTTGGATTGGGCGAGCAAATATAATAATGATGACAATACTACCTAAACTAATCTTTTTTAGTTCTAAACCAATCAGACTCCCAAAAAACTATTTTGATAACCTAGAAAAAAAACAACAAAGTTCATATGGCAAAAGAAAAGATCAAGAATTTCAAGGGAATTAATGAAAAAAAAATCAAATGAAGATGGCCTAGCTGTACCAGATCTAAAATTCCATTATAAAGCAGAGGTTAGCAAAACCATTTGGTATTGGCTAAGAAATACACTAGTTGATCAATGGAGTAGGTTAGGTTCAAAGAACAAAATAGCCAATAACTTTAATAATCTAGTGTTTGATAAACCCAAAGACCCCAGTTTTGAGGATAAAAACTCACTATTTGACAAAAATTTGCTGGGAAAATTGGAAATTAGTATGGCAGAAACTAGGCATTGATCTATACTTAACACTGTACACCAAGATAAGGTCAAAATGGGTTCATGACCTAGGCATAAAGAATGAGATTATAAATAAATTGGAAGAACATAGGATAGTTTTCCTCTCAGACCTGTGGAAGAGGAAGGAATTTATGACCAAAGAAGAACTAGAAATCATTATTGATCCCAAAATAGAAAATTTTGATTATATCAAATTGAAAAGTTTTTGTACAAACAAAACTAATGTAGATAAGATTAGAAGGGAAGCAATAAATTGGGAAAATATTTTTACAGTCAAAGGCTCTGATAAAGAACTCATTTCCAAAATATATAGGGAATTGACTCTAATTTATAAGAAATTAAGCCATTCTCCAATTGATAAATGGTAAAAGGATATGAACAGATAATTCTCAGATGAATAAATTGAAACTGATTCTAGCCATATGAAAAGATACTCCAAGTCATTATTAATCAGAGAAATGCTAATTAAGACAACGCTGAGATACCACTAAACACCTGTTAGATTGGCTAGAATGACAGGGAAAGATAATACGGAATGTTGGAGGGAATGTGGGAAAACAGGGACACTGATACATTGTTGGTGGAATTGTGAACATATCCAGCCATTCTGGAGAGCAATTTGGAACTATGTTCAAAAGTTATCCAACTGTGCATACACTTTGATCCGGCAGTGCTACCATTGGGCTTATACCCCAAAGAGATACTAAAGAAGGAAAAGGGACCTGTATGTGCCAAAATGTTTGTGGCAGCCCTCTTTGTAGTGGCTAGAAACTGGAAAATGAATGGATGCCCATCAATTGGAGAATGGTTGGGTAAATTGTGGTATATGAATGTTATGGAATATTATTGGTCTGTAAGAAATAATCAGCAGGATGAATACAGAGTGGCTTGGAGAGACTTACATGAACTGATGCTAAGTGAAATGAGCAAAACCAGGAGATCATTATATACTTCAACAATGATACTGTATGAGGATGTATTCTGATGGAAGTGGATCTCTTTGACAAAGAGAAGATCTAACTCAGTTTCAATTGATCAATGATGGACAGAAGCAGCTACACCCAAAGAAAGAACACTGGGAAATGAATGTAAACTGTTTCCATTTTTGCTTGACTTCATGGATTATTTTTACTTTCTGAATCCAACTCTTCCTGTGCAACAAGAGAACTGTTCAGTTCTGCACACGTATATTGTATCTAGGATATACTGTGGCATATTTAACATGTATAGGACTGCTTGCTATCTGGGGGAGGGAGTTGAGGGAGGGAGGGGAAAAGTCGGAACAGAAGTGAGTGCAAGGGATAATGCTGTAAAAAAATTACCCAGGCATGGGTTCTGTCAATAAAAAGTTATAATTATGAAAAAAAAGTTTAAAAAAAATAGTGAACAGAGCATTGAGCTTTCAGTCTGGAAGACCTGAATTCAAATGTGTATCTGACATTTAAACTGTTTGCTTTTGTCTCCTTATCTGTAAAATAGAGATAATATCAGCATCTCCCTTTTTAGGGGGTTTGTGCTTAAAAAATGATGAGCACATAGTGTGTTCTATAAATATTTGATAATTCCTTTCCCCTCTTTCCCCCTTCCATTAAAATATATTGTGAGAATACAGGCTCTTAAAACTTGTAATGAAATAATTTTCTAATAAATAATATCTTTAGAATATCAACAGAATTATTAAGATTAATGATACCCCATGACCTTTTACAATGGATAAATCCATGATGATGGTGGTAGTGGTGGCGGCAATGTTGATGATAATTCACTTCTCTATAGTGCTTTAAATTTCACAAGTCTTATTTTTATAAATTATAATTTTTTTGAGTTTTTTATTTTTTTATTTAATAGCCTTTTATTTACAAGTTATATGTATGGGTAACTTTACAGCATTAACAATTGCCAAACCTCTTGTTCTAATTTTTCGCCTCTTACCCCACCACCCCCTCCCCCAGATGGCAGGATGACCAGTAGATGTTAAATATATTAAAATGTAAATTAGATACACAATAAGTATACATGACTAAACTGTTATTTGGCTGTACAAAAAGAATCAAACTCTGAAATATTGTACAATTAGCTTATGAAGGAAATCAAAAATGCAGGTGGGCAAAAATATAGGAATTGGGAATTCAATGTAATGGTTTTTAGTCATCACCCAGAGTTCTTTCTCTGGCCATAGCTGGTTCAGTTCATTACTGCTCCTTTGGAAATGATTTGGTTGATCTCGTTGCTGAGGAGGGCCTGATCCATCAGAACTGGTCATCATCTAGTATTGTTGTTGAAGTATATAATGATCTCCTGATCCTGATAGTTTCACTCACCATCAGTTCATGTAAGTTTCTCCAGGCCTTTCTGAAATCATCCTGTTGGTCATTTCTTACAGAACAATAATATTCCATAATATTCATATACCACAATTTATTCAGCCATTCTCCAACTGATGAGCATCCACTCAGTTTCCAGTTTCTAGCCACTACAAAGAGGGCTGCCATAAACATTCGTGCACATACAGGTCCCTTTCCCTTCTTTATGATCTCTTTGGAATATAAGCCCAGTAGTAACACTGCTGGATCAAAGGGTATGCACAGTTTGATAACTTTTTGAGCATAGCTCCAAACTGCTCTCCAAAATGGTTGGATTCATTCACAACTCCACCTACAATGCATCAATGTGCCAATTTTCCCACATCCCCTACAACAATCATCATTATTTTTTTTCCTGTCATCTTAGCAAATCTGATAGGTGTGTAGTGGTATCTTAGAGTTGTCTTAATTTGCATTTCTCTGATTAATAATGACTTGGAGCATCTTTTCATATGACTAGAAATAGTTTTAATTTCTTCATCTGAGAATTGTCTGTTCATATCCTTTAACCATTTTTCAATTGGAGAATGGCTTGATTTTATATAAATTAGAGTTAATTCTCTATATATTTGGGAAATGAGGCCTTTATCAGAAACTTTGACTGTAAAAATATTTTCCCATTTTATTGCTTCCCTTCTAATCTTGTTTGCATTAGTTTTGTTTGTACAAAAACTTTTCAGTTTGGTATAGTCGAAATTTTCTATTTTGTGCTCAGTAATGATTTCTAGTTCTTCTTTGGTCTATAAATTCCTTCCCCTTCCACAGATCTGAGAGGTAAACTAGCCTGTGTTCCTTTAATTTATTAATAATTTCATTCTTTATGCCTAGGTCATGAACCCATTTTGACCTTATCTTGGTGTACAGTGTTAAGTGTGGATCAATGCCTAGTTTCTGCCATATTAGTTTCCAATTTTCCCAGCAATTTTTGTCAAACAGTAAATTCTTATCCCAAAAGATGGGGTCTTTGGGCTTGTCAAAGACTAGGTTGCTATAGTTGTTGACTGTTTTGTCCCTTGAACCTAACCTATTCCACTGATCAACTAATCTATTCCGTAGTCAATACCAAATGGTTTTGGTAACTGCTGCTATGTAATATAATTTTAGATCTGGTACAGCTAAGCCACCTTCATTTGATTTTTTTTTTTTCATCAATTCCCTTGAAATTCTTGACCTTTTATTTTTCCATATGGTTTTTGTTATTTATTCTAGGTAATTAAAATAGTTTTTTGGGAGTGTGATTGGAATAGCACTAAATAAATAGATAAGTTTAGGTAATATTGTCATCTTTATTATATTTGCTCGCCCTATCCAAGAGCATTTAATATTTTTCCAATTGGTTAGATTAGACTTAAATTGTGTGAAAAGTGGTCTGTAATTTTGCTTATAAAGTTTCTGATTTTCCCTTGGCAGATGGATTCCTAAATATTTTATATTATCAGTAGTTACTTTAAATGGAATTTCTTTTTGTAACACTGTTGGATTTTGTTAGTGATATATAAGAATGCTGATGACTTATGTGGGTTTATTTTATAACCAGCAACTTTGCTAAAGTTGTGGATTATTTCTAATAACTTTTTAGTAGAATCTCTGGGGTTCTCTAAGTATACCATCATATCATCAGCAAAGAGTGATAATTTGGTTTCCTCATTGCCTATTCTTATTTTTTTTATTTTATTTTTAATAGCCTTTTATTTACAGGATATATGCATGGGTAACTTTACAGCATTAACAATTGCCAAACCACTTGTTCCAATTTTTCACCTCTTATCCCCCCACCCCCTCCCCTAGATGGCAGGATGACCAGTAGATGTTAAATATATTAAAATATAAATTAGATACACAATAAGTATACATGAACTAAACGTTATTTTGCTGTACAAAAAGAATCAGACTCTGAAATATTGTACAATTAGCTTGTGAAGGAAATCAAAAATGCAGGTGTGCATAAATATAGGGATTGGGAATTCAATGTAATGGTTTTTAGTCATCTCCCAGAGTTCTTTTTCTGGGCATAGCTGGTTCAGTTCATTACTGCTCCATTGGAAATGATTTAGTTGATCTCATTGCTGAGGATGGCCTGCTCCATCAGAACTGGTCATCATATAGTATTGTTGTTGAAGTATATAATGATCTCTTGGTCCTGCTCATTTCACTCAGCATCAGTTTGTGTAAGTCTCTCCAGGCCTATCTGAAATTATCCTGGTTGGTCATTTCTTACAGAACAATAATATTCCATTATATTCATATACCATAATTTACTCAGCCATTCTCCAACTGATGGACATCCATTCAGTTTCCAGTTTTTAGCCACTACAAAAAGGGCTGCCACAAACATTCGTGCACATAGAGGTCCCTTTCCCTTCTTTATAATCTCTTTGGGATATAATCGCAGGAGTAACACTGCTGGATCAAAGGGTATGCACAGTTTGATAACTTTTTGAGCATAGTTCCAAACAGCTCTCCAGAATGGTTGGATTCGTTCACAACTCCACCAACAATGCATCAATGTCCCAGTTTTCCCACATCCCCTCCAACAATCATCATTTTTTTTCCTGTCATCTTAGCCAATCTGACAGGTGTGTAGTGGTATCTTAGAGTTGCCTTTATTTGCATTTCTCTGATTCATAATGACTTGGAGCATCTTTTCATATGACTAGAAATAGTTTCAATTTCTTCATCTGAGAATTGTCTGTTCATATCCTTTGACCATTTTTCAATTGGAGAATGGCTTGATTTTTTATAAATTAGAGTTAATTCTCTATATATTTTGGAAATGAGGCCTTTATCAGAACCTTTGACTGTAAAAATATTTTCCCAGTTTATTGCTTCCCTTCTAATCTTGTCTGCATTAGTTTTGTTTGTACAAAAACTTTTCAGTTTGGTATAATCGAAATTTTCTATTTTGTGATCAGTAATGATCTCTAGTTCTGCTTTGGTCATAAAGACCTTCCCCTTCCACAGGTCTGAGAGGTAAACTATCCTATGTTCCTCTAATTTATTAATAATTTCATTCTTTATGCCTAGGTCATGAACCCATTTTGACCTTATCTTGGTGTACGGCGTTAAGTATGGATCAATGCCTAGTTTCTGCCATATTAGTTTCCAATTTTCCCAGCAATTTTTATCAAACAGTAAGTTCTTATCCCAAAAGCTGGGATCTTTGGGTTTGTCAAAGACTAGGTTGCTATATTTGTTGACTGTTTTATCCCTTGAACCTAATCTATTCCACTGATCAACTAATCTATTCCTTAGCCAATACCAAATAGTTTTGGTAACTGCTGCTCTATAATATAATTTTAGATCTGGTACAGCTAAGCCACCATCATTTGATTTTTTTTTCATTAATTCCCTTGAAATTCTTGACCTTTTGTTTTTCCATAAGAATTTTGTTGTTTTTTTCAGGTCAATTAAAATAGTTTTTTGGGAGTCTGATTGGTATAGCGCTAAATAAATAGATTAGTTTAGGTAATATTGTCATCTTTATTATATTTGCTCGCCCTATCCAAGAGCATTTAATATTTTTCCAATTGGTTAGATCAGACTTAATTTGGGTGGAAAAGTGGTCGTAATTTTGTCATAAAGTTTCTGATTTTCCCTTGGCAGATAGATTCCTAAATATTTTATATTATCAGTAGTTACTTTAAATGGAATTTCTCTTTGTAACTCTGACTGTTGGATTTTGTTAGTGATATATAAGAATGCTGATGACTTATGTGGGTTTATTTTATAACCAGCAACTTTGCTAAAGTTGTGGATTATTTCTAATAACTTTTTAGCAGAATCTCTGGGGTTCTCTAAGTATACCATCATGTCATCGGCAAAGAGTGATAATTTGGCTTCCTCATTGCCTATTCTTATTCCTTTAATCTCTTTCTCAGCTCTTATTGCTATAGCTAGCGTTTCCTAATACAATATTAAATAGTAACGGTGATAGTGGGCAACCTTGTTTCACTCCAGATCTTATTGGGAATGGTTGCAGTTTGTCTCCATTACATATGATGCTTACTGATGGTTTTAAATAGATGCTGCTGATTATTTTAAGGAAAAGTCCATTTATTCCTATACTCTCAAGTGTTTTTAATAGGAATGGATGTTGGATTTTATCAAATGCTTTTTCTGCATCTATTGAGATGATCATATGGTTTTTGTTAATTTGGTTATTAACATGGCCAATTATATTGATAGTTTTCCTAATATTGAACCAGCCCTGCATTCCTGGTATAAATCCTACTTGATCATAGTGTATTATCTTGGAGATGATTTTCTGTAGTCTTTTTGCTAATATCTTATTTAAGATTTTAGCATCAATATTCATTAGGGAGATTGGTCTATAATTTTCTTTCTCTGTTTTCAGCCTACCTGGTTTAGGTATCAGTACCATGTCTGTGTCATAGAAGGAATTTGGTAGGACTCCTTCATTCCCTATTTTATCAAATAATTTATATAGCATTGGGGCCAATTGTTCTTTAAATGTTTGGTAAAATTCACATGTAAATCCATCTGGTCCTGGGGATTTTTTCTTAGGGAGTTGTTTAATTGCCTGTTCTATTTCTTTTTCTGAAATGGGACTATTCAAGCAATTTACTTCCTCCTCTGTTAGTCTGGGAAGTCTATATTTTTGGAGGTAGTCATCCATTTCACTTAGGTTATCAAATTTATTGGCATAAAGTTGAGCAAAATAACTCCTTATTATTTCTCTAATTTCCTCTTCATTGGTGGAAAGTTCTCCCTTTTCATTTTTAAGACTACTAATTTCATTTTCCTCCCTCCTTTTTCTAATCAGATTTACCAGGCTTATCTATTTTATTGGCTTTTTCATAGGACCAACTCTTAGTTTTATTAATTAGTTCAATAGTTTTTTTACTTTCAATATTTTTAATTTCTCCTTTTAATTTTAGAATTTCAAATTTAGCTTTTGATTGGGGGTTTTTAATTTGGTCTTTTTTTAGTGTTTTTAGTTGTAAGCCCAATTCATTAATCTTTTCTTTCTCTGTTTTATTCAAGTAAGCCTCTAAGGCCATAAAATTCACTCTTATTACCGTTTTGGCTTCATCCCACAAATTTTGGTATGACGTCTCATCATTGTCATTATCTTGAATGAACTTATTAATTATATCTATAATTTGCTGCTTCACCCAATCATTCTTTAAGATGAGATTGTTTAGTTTCCAATTACTTTTTGGTCTATTTACCCCTAACTTTTAGTTGAATGTAGTTTTTATTGCATCGTGATCTGAAAAGAAAGCATTTACTATTTCTGCTTTCTTGCATTTAATTTTGAGGTCTTTATGTCCTAATATATGGTCAATTTTTGAATAGGTTCCATGAACTGCTGAGAAGAAAGTATATTCCTTTCTGTCCCCATTCATTTTTCTCCAAAGATCTAACATACCTAATTTTTCCAATATTCTATTTACTTCTTTAATTTCTTTCTTATTTGTTTTGTGGTTTGATTTGTCTAATTCTGAGAGTGCAAGGTTGAGATCTTCCACTATTATAGTTTTGTTGTCTATTTCTTCTTTCAACTCTCTTAACTTCTCCTTTAGTTAGTTGGATGTCATACCACTTGGTGCATATATGTTTAATATTGATATTGCTTTGTTGTTTATGCTACCCTTTAGCAGGATGTAGTTTCCTTCCTTATCTCTTTTAATTAGATCAATTTTTGTTTTTGCTTGATCTGAGATAAGGATGGCTACCCCTGCTTTTTTGACTTCACCTGAAGCATAATAGATTTTGCTCCAGCCTTTTACCTTTACTCTATATGTATCTCCCTGCTTTAAATGTGCTTCTTGTAAACAACATATTGTAGGGTTCTGACTTTTGATCCAGTCTGCTATCTGCCTCCTCTTTATGGGGGAGTTCATCCCATTCACATTTACGGTTAGAAAGACTAATTCTGTATTTCCTGCCATCTTAATAACCCCAGATTATGCTTTACTTTTTCTTGCCTCCCCCAACCCTCTTTCCCCTTTTTAAACTTATGTACCCCAGTTGTATCACAATGCTTACCCTCTTTAAAATCTCTCCCTCCCCCATTGAATCTTTTCCCCTTCCTTCCCTTATTACTCTTTTTCTTTTCCCTTTTCCTCCCCCTCTTTTTTAATGAGGCGAGAGAGAATTTTCTCTAAAACAAATGTCAATTATTTTCTCTTTGAGCCAACTCTGATGAGAGTAAGATTCACACAATGTTCCTCTCCCTCTCTAAATTCCCTGAGATATGATAAGTTTCCTCTGCCTCTTTGTGGGATGTGGTTTCCCTCTTTTTATCTCTCCTTCCTACCTTATTCTGCCATCATCCCTTTTCCATATCTACTTCCCTTTTTTATGTTATATCAGTAAAATCAAATTATACATGTGTTCTTTTTGTATATCCACAACAGAAATACAATTCTCAAGATTTCTTTTTACCTTTTCTGTGTCTCTTGAGTCCTATGGTTGGAGAGCAAATTTTTTGTTTACTTCTGGTTTTTTCCTTAGAAACAAATCGAATTCATTTGTTTCATTAAATGTCCATCTTCTTCCTTGGAAGAGAATGCTCAACTTAGCTGGGTGGTTTATTTTTGGCTGCATTCCAAGTTCTTTTGCCTTTCGGAATATCTGATCCCAGGCCCTTCGATCCTTTAATGTGGAGGCAGCCCCATATTGGGTGATCCTTAATTGTGGCACCTCGGTATTTATATTGTTTTTTTTTTTTTTTTTTTTTTTTTTTTTTGGCTGCTTGTAAAATTTTTTCCTTAATCTGATAGTTCTGAAATTTGGCCACAATATTCCTTGGGGGTTTTATTTTAGGGTCTCTTTCAGAAGGTGTTTGATGAATTCTTTCAATGCTTATTTTACCTTCTGATTCTATTACATCTGGGCAGTTCTCTTTGATGATTTCTTGTAAAATAGTATCTAGGCTCTTTTTTTCATCATAATTTTCGGAAAGTCCAATAATCATCAGATTATCTCTCCTAGATCTATTTTCCAAGTTTGTCATTTTTGCAAGTAGATAATTCATGGTTTTTTCCAGTTTGTCATTTTTTTTGTTTGTTTTTGCTTGACTGATTCTTGCTGTCTCAATGAATCATTAGTTTCTATTTGTTCTGTTCTAATTTTTAAAGAATTATTTTCTTCATTAGCTTTTTTTACTTCTTTCTGTATATGTCCAATTGAGTTTTTAAATAAATTGTTTTGCTCTGTGGAATTTTTTTCCATTTCACTAATTTTTTTTAGTGAATTATTTTCTTTTTCCAATTCACAGATCCTACTTTCTTGCCAGTTCTTTGTCTTTTCCAATTCAAAAATCCTGCTTTCTAGTGAATTCTTTATTTTTTTCCTATTCACAATTCTTACTTTCCTGAGATTTTTTTATTTTTTCCAATTCAGAAATTTTGTTTCCCTGCAGTTCCTGGGAATTTTTTATCTTTTCCAATTCGTATTTCAGGAAGTTGTTGCTCTCTTGTAAGGCTTCTCTTTCCTTTCCCCATTTATCTTCTAACTCTCTTTTGAGACTTTTAATGGTCTCTTCTATGACAGCATCATGTAAAAGGGGACAGGTGACATTCCCCTTTGGGGTATTGTCTGGTTTGCTATTTGTTTGCTATTAGTCTCTTCAGGTTTGCTGACTTGCTCTTTTTCTGCATAGAAGCTATCTATTATTCTTTTCATCTTTTTATTCATGTTTTAAAGCCTTTAGGGTATTCCTTCTAGGCAAGGGGGTTACTAGCTTCCTCTGCAGATTGAGGAGAGATATAAACTAGCTTCTGGCCTCGAGGTATGGGAGTGCTCTGAGTGAGAGTTTTCCCTTCCCCCAATTGGAGGTCGATTCAGCACTGGCTGAGCTATGGAACAGCCCAGTTGGGCTGTGTAGGTTAGCGACTGCCCCAGGCTAGAGACTAAGGGGTGAAAGTGTCACTGCCCCAGGTCAGAGCCCCTTGTGGGGCTGTGGGTATGCCCCCAAGCCAAGCCCCCCACTGTGCAGATTAGAGGCTAACCTGGGCTGTGCCCTCCTGCTGTGCAGGTCCACAACTGTCCCAAGGAAAAGCCCGGTACTGTGGGTTGGGGCTGGGAGCTTGTGCTGTGAACTGTGCTCTCACTTCCCATTTGAGGTTCTTCTCGGAGCATTCCACTCTCCCAGCTTGCTCTGACCTCCCTCCCCCTCCCCGCCTCCTTTCCCCCAGCCCCGGGACAAACGTTTTTTGGCGAGACTGCAGATTTTCTTCTGCTGGTGAGTTGTTATACTTCTTATCTTTATGAATTATAGCAGTCAAGACTATTTTTGAGGCTCGATATAATATTGATAAAGAGGGTAAGAGAAGAGCTCAGAAAGTCGCGTGGGACTTCTCTGCTATCTTGGCTCTGCCCCTAAATTATAGTTTTTTATCTTTGATCTTTTCATGTTAACTTTTTGAGTTAAGCAGAGAAAATACCATTCTTATTTACAAATGAATAGACTAAGACTCAGAGTGGCAAGGTATTTTTCCAAAGTCACATGGCATCAAAGTGAAAGGAACTGGAATAAAAACCAGTTGTCTTGCCTATCTGACTCCCAAACCTAGGTACTTTCTTCCATTTAACCAATCTTTCATAAAACAAATATTATTGCACTCTGGGAAAACTTAAGGAGAAACACAAATGGGATTGTTTTAAATTCCAGTGCACATTGGCCATCATGGGCCTCATCCCCTGTTATACTAACATACAACTTTAGCATAACAAATGGAATGAATTGCCTGGCATCCTTATCAATTACAGATGTAGTGGTCTCATGATAGAAACAGAAACCACAAAACTTAAGAGGTCATGCCAGAGAAAATAGAACTGAGTTTAAACCAAGATATCTGACAAGATGGGTTGGAAATAAGATTTCCTGTGCCACTTTTTAAAATTCTAAGAAAAATGATGATAATTTGTTTCTTATACAAAATCATAAATGATCCTCCACTAAAAAGTGAATGAACCAAATTGGAATAACTTTAAAATGTGTGGAAAATGCCCCTAAGGCCAAACAAGATTTTATGCTACATTGTTGTTCCCAGTCTAATCCATTTCTATCTTGAAATTCTGTTCATGGAACATTGGTATAAGGTATTGATTTTGGCAACATTTTTATAATTCTTCATCCCAATGAAGTTAGTGAAATTTGACACTGAAATTAAACAGAAATAGAGAAAAGATAATTCATGAAGGAAATTGTACTTCAATGTAGGGGACAATGCATTTCAAGAGGAAAAGTTGATATTTTACTTGCAGATTTAAGCTGACATTTCACATGCCAAATTTCTTATGGCTAATGAGATTTATGAATAAAGAACACCACTGTGAATTCTAAAATGACTAACAATAATTTGAATGAAGGGCAGCTTCTAACCAATAGTGACATAATGTGGAGCTTTGATATTGCTCTTCCACTAAAGTCTTCCTCTAATATCTCATAATAGAAAATTTCAGTGACTAGAGATTTTTGAATGTTTTTCCAGTATAATATAACTTCTGGCAGGACTTATCAGGTTAGAATGAACTTGCATAAAGTTTCTGTTGAGTAATGTTATTTCTGCCAGTTGACGAACAATACAACAAAATATGGAAATGCTCATTACTAGAAGGTTGATCAATATGTGGTAATGGGAGGGATTTGATCAGGGCTGGGGGAGAAAAGTAATCAGTGCAGTCTACTAAGCAATAGAGGAATTAAAATCTGTATCAGTGGAAAAATAATCACCAGCAACAGAAAAAAAAATACTAAAAGCATTGTTTTCATGAGTTATAATGAGTTATAATGAGTTATAATGAGTTATACAGAATTTTGTTCTTTCTCCCTGTAATGGACTGAGGCTTGAGTTGATTCACCGAGGTCCCAAGCATGTAAGGCTAAATAGTAATTGGACTATACTCTATTAATACACATGCTTGGATAAAGAATGGCCCCGCCCACTCTCTGTGCAATCCTGATGTGTTGTATAGGAAATGACGATTTTGGTGGGTGGAGGCAGGGAGACAGGAAGAGAAGCTGGGAGGGATTGGGCCTGGGTTCTATGCTGGTAGCTGCTGGTTGTGTGGCTGCTGGTCTAGCTAGCTTCTTGACTCAGCTGCATACATTGCTATCACCCATTCTCTTCCACCTCCGATCTTTCTTCACTGAGAATAAAGACTGACGATTTTCCCCTAACCTGAATTCCTGACTCTGGCTGATTTTAAAATACGCGGTCTTCACATCTCCCTATCTGTTGTTGTTGGTTGATTCAACCTTATTTGATTCTTTGTGATCCCATTTGGAGTTATCTTAGCAAAGACATTGGAGTAGTTTGCCATTTCCTTCTCTAGCTCATTTTACAGAGGAGGAAACTGAGGCAGTGTTAAGTGACTTGCCCAAGGTCCCACAATTAGTAAGTATTTGTGGTCAGATTTCAACTTGGGAAGATGAGTCCCTGATTGCTTGCCCAAGTATTCACTGTGCCTCCTAGCAATCTTTTTCTGTAAGAAGGGATAAATTATTTTTGAAAGAAGTATCCACTTTACACACAGTTTTTTAGAGGCCAACTATAGAAACCATAGATACTTAGTGAATGGTAATTCATACTGATTTATTTAAAAATTAAATCTGTGAAGTCACCAGGATCTAAGAATGGAATCTAAAGACCCTTCATAGGCAATTGACACAGACACTTGAATAAGAATATCACAAATGTTAATTACATGGGTTAGTCAAACAGATTTCTTTATCAAAGTGAATGGCTTTGTGAGAGTGATAGTATAGCAAGTCAATGATACCTATAGTTAAACAAAAACACTCCTTATTTAGAAACCATAGCTTATTGGTTTATGCACACTTGACAGGGAAATGGCAGAAATCATTAACTGTAGATTGCAAAATACTTAGTTCTGATAACATTCCTAGAAAGTCATGGTCGAGTAGCTAGAATTATATATGAGAAACTTTCAATTAAAAAAAAGTTTCATATAAGAAATGCTTGTATTGTAAATACAAGACCAAAAATATCACTTGAAATTCATTAAATAAATGGTCCTGGAATTTTAATATTATTAGAGATAAAACTGTTGCTCACATTCTCCCACACATAACATTATCTATTCACTGAGGAATTTGAAAACAATATTTTCATAGATAATGGTATAATAAATATACATAACCTTTAAACCAAATAAGATGTAAAGTCCTCACAATATAGAGACATAGCAGATGAAATTAAGACCATATGAGAGAAAGAGTACCAAACTCTTCCCAATGTCTGTCTTTCTAGGGGGCAGAAACCAAACTCTCTGGCTCATTCCAACATTCATCTGTTGCTCTATCTGCTTTCAATTCCACAGAAAATGATGCTCCCACTCCCCCCTCAATTTCTTAACTCCTTTTGTGCATTGCCTTGAATGATTGGTTTTTTGTTGAAAGCTCTTTGAATACAAATATTATTTTTCTTTTTATTAATTGTATACCTACTGTTTAGCGCAGTATCAGGAACATAGTAGGCACTTAATACATGTTTCTTGTGTTATTGGGGATACCAAATTCCCAAAAGATTCAGTGCTTTATTAAGCTCAAAAGACTATCAAAATGTAGAACTGCATTAAGACTTTTGTACCTATGAATCATCTCTGTCATTCTGTCATCTGACAGAACTGTCCTAATATCACTTTTAATGAGACCAGAAAAGATCAGATTTTCTCTCTATGTTCTTTCATTCAATAAAAAAATTATCAGTTATTTTCATCCATTCAATATACCAGTAATTGATGGAACTATAACCCCATATGGCAATGACCTCTCAACATCTATTTTAGTTACATGGAACCCTGGAGTATATATGCTATTTCTCTCAACATAATATAAAATAGAATGTCAGATTATTGAAATCAAACATCATTTTATCCTGGTTGTGTGTCCACAGAACCCAGGGAAGTTCCCATTACACAGAAATTTAATAAAAACTTGACTGATTAATAAAGAATGGGAAAACAACAGCTCCCTCTCAACTCTCTGAAAAATATTGATTTTATTCATTCCCAATTGTCCTTACTAAAAATTATAATAAAACAAACATAAAAACCAAGCAATACACACACACACTTACACACCCAATCATACACACACACACACACACACACACACGCGCACACACACACACACACATACTTCCCCCAAGTAATGGGAGCAATGATAGGATATTAGAGGAGAGGGAATAAGTATTTCTACAGCACCTTCCATATGTCAGCTATTGTGCCAAGTGCTTTCCAAATAGCTTATTTGCTGTTAGATTCAATGCTAATGAAAAATTAAAGAAAAGAATTTATTAAATCATCTCTTCCTTACCCCACTCAAACTAGCAGAGTGAAGGCATTCTGGTGTAAGGTAAGGAAAAACTCTGAGAAGATTTGAATTTGACCCCTGATTCTGTCACTAATTATCTGCATAACATACTTAACCTTCATGGGCCTCAATTTCCTCTTCATAAAGTGAAGAAATTAGATTAAATGGTCCCAACAGACCATTCTACTTATGAATCCTATGATTCAGAGACTTTTATCCCATAAACCTTGATAGGACCAGCATATACTCTTTCTTCTCAACCCTCAGGGATCATTTATGGTCTTTAGCACATATTTGGAGAGTCATGGCTACAGTATAATTAGTGAGATTTCTTCTATAAACCACAATTACAATAAAATGAGCCTGTGCATACAACATTCATTATGATAAAGAAAAAGTGTTGGTGATTAATGAATGACAAAAACAACTGAGGCAGAGTAAGTTGAGAACCAATTAGAGGTGAGAAGAATGCTATGTGTGACAGGTTCCAAAGGAAGGTAGATCAATATGGTTTTGTATAGATAAGGGATTTAAACTAACGAGAGGACATGATTAATGAGTTGCAGACCAACTTAGCTTGTGGTCAAACTCAAGAGAGAAGTTGGAGCTAATTAGAAGATGGAAAACCAAAACAAATGCAGAGTGGAATTATACATGAACAGAAAAGGACTCATTTAAACCAGAGTACCAACTCAGAAAAACATGTCTAGAAGCCATGTTAAAAAAGTTAATGTAATTTATAAAACTTTTTGGTATCTCTGTCTCCTAATGTCATTAAGGACTCTGCTGCAGGCATATGCATTAGAAAAAGCTATGATGATAATACTGACAAGATCAAACTTTAATTGATTCTTTGATAATACAATATCAGACAAAATGCCTTTATGGAATTTTCTACAGTTTCAGAATTATGGATCAGTAAAAAAATACTGGTAAAACCTCATTTGAGAGATTTACTATGGGATTTGATTGGATTTGATTAATATAGTGGAAAGAACACTGGATTTGGCCCCAAGAGAGCTCCAGAATCACATACTTTTTGGACTGGAATTAACCTCAGCTTTATCCTAAAAAGGTAATAAAAGCAATCCTTACTGTAATGGACCTTCAAGTGGTCACCTTCAGTCTCTGTTTAAACACTTCTAAGAAGAAAGAAACAATCACCTCATGGCAGATGATTCCACTTTGACATCAAGTCTATATTTGCTTCTTTGGCAAATTGGCAACTTCTACCCATTGTGCCTAGATCTATCTTTGGTAGCCAAACAAAACAAATCTACATATCCTTTCAAGTATTTAAAATCCTTTCCAAAATTTGCTATGTGATCAGAGGTAGAACATAATATTTCTTTGACTTTTAGATCCCTCATGTATCAATTGATAATTCTTTAACTAAGTATCTATCTCCCAGAACAATTGTCAGCCATAAAATAATTTAATTAACATTTATTAAGATTCTACTAGGTTGTACTATGCTGTGCTACTATGTATATGATTGGGGAAGAATAGGGGGTGGGGAATATGACAGTAAGAGATGGGCTATTCAGGGCTTTATTTAGTTTAGTTTAGAAAATTAAACAGATTTTTCAAGTGGTATTTTTTTCTTTGTACATATGTAAGGTTTACTGATGAGTTAAACATAGAAACCATGTGTGGGGAATCTTGATCAACCACAATAAATTCAAGACAAATCCCTTTTCCCAGACCCTCTTTCATCTGCCCTTCCTGGCCATATATTTATTTTCTTTAAACCTGTTCTTCATTTCATGCAATGTATCCTTATCCTATGTATCCATTCTGATGCCTTTTCAATTTCATCTCTCTTTACCCCCATCTTTCTAGTTCTCTTTGCCTTTCCTTATTAAAAAAATCCCCCCAAAATAATAACATTAATTTGGGGGGGTTGTGTAGGCATTTGACTTAATTTAGCATTTTTTTTGTTTTTGTTTTTCCCTTTTTTATTATTATAACTTTTTATTGACAGAACATATGCATGGGTAATTTTTACATTACCCCTTTCACTCACTTCTGTTCTGACTTTTCCCTTCCCTCCCTCCATCCCTTCCCCTAGATGGCAGGCAGTCTTATACATGTTAAATATGTTATAGTATATCATAGATACAATCAATATATGTGTGCAGAGCTGTACAGCTCTCTTGTTGCACAAGAAGAATTGGATTCAGTTATTCAAGTAATTTTTTACCTTGGGAAGAAAAACAAAAACGCAAAGAGTTCATACTCATTTCCCACTGTTCCTTCTCTGGGTGTAGCTGATTCTGTCCATCATTGATCAATTGGAACTGAATTAAATCTTCTCTTTGTCGAAGATATTCACTCCATCAGAATAATCCTCATAGAGTATTGTTGTTGAAGTATATAATGATCTCCTGGTTCTTCTCATTTCACTCAGCATCAGTTAATGTAAGTCTTTCCAAGCCTCTCTGTATTCATCTTGCTGGTCATTTCTTACAGAACAATAATATTCCATAATATTTATTTACCACAATTTATCCAACTATTCTCCAATTGATGGGCATCCATTCATTTTCCAGTTTCTAGCCATTACAAAAAGGGCTGCCACAAATATTTTGGCACATACAGGTCCCTTTCCCTTCTTTAGTATCTCTTTGGGATATAAGCTCAGTAGTAACACTGCTGGATCAAAGGATAGCATTATTTTTTTTAAATAAAGATTTTACTATGTGTGAGGCACTGTAGTAAGAACTATTATGAGGATAGTATTTTTGTAAATTGTAATATGCTATATGCACACACATATATTAAAATATTATTATTATAAAGTGAAATTAGTGGGAACAACCATATAATGACTCATTTATATAGTGTTTTATGTAGATTTTTCTATTTTGATCTGTACAATATCACCTTGAATTTAGTAATGTAAAAATAATTGAGACTCAAATCAGTGAAATAACTTGTTCACAGTCACTTCATTATAAAACTATACTTTAAATCATTCCAACATTTTGCTGGGGTGTGTAGCCCAGACTGAAAAGGAAAGCATGTGAGTAGTTCAAAAATACATAGCTTATAGTGGATAACATAAACTTAAATGGAGACAATATAGTGTAGAAATAGCATATTTGTTTTCAATATTGTACATCTTCTGATAAAATGAAAGAGAAAACAAGGTCAAAGGAAGGAAGAAAGCAAGGAAATTTCATATATATTCTACCCCTTTTCCCTAGGCTTTATAGTTTCTTTCAGTCTCTTGGATTTCATTTTTCATGATACAAGTTGCTAATCTCACAAGATAGGGAAATATGAAAAATGCTTAGCACAAAGGAACATGGAGAAAATCTTGAATACATTGAATGGTGAATTCCTTTTCAAAAAGGGCAAATGTCATATTTAACCAGCAGTGCCAATTTTCTTTACCACATATAAACTTTTAATTGGTTGTTATGCTTTTTTTAGTCTAAGAAACCTTTGCTAAGAAGAGCCTTAATGATGTCTCCTTATATTTGTAGGGATAAGCCAAAGTGAACAGAGTGAACTTCCTAACTCTAATAACCAGAAATTCAATAAATAATTCTCTCCAAGAGCTGTTGCAAGAGAACATGAATAAAGTATATTGTGTATTGAAGTCCTATGGAAATATCAGTTCTTATGATTATGTGCTCATTCAATTAGATTTAATTTGACACACATTTATTGTCTGCTATAGTATGTGCATATTATAAGAAATACAAATTTGTCTTCAAAGAGTTTATATTCTATTAGCAGAAAAACAATTCAAAAGAAGGAATATGCATACAGATAATTAAATAAATATACACATTATATATATATATATATATATATATATATATATACACATATAATTTTAAGAGGAAAAGGGCACTGAAAACTGTAAGAATTAGATGCATTCCTGTGTAGAATATAATGTGAGACTTGAAAAAATAGAGAATATTAGAAGTAAGAAGAGGAAGCAGTCAATCCCTAAAGAATAGTTTGTGCAAAGGTTTAGGGAAAGGAAAGAATATAATTTACAGTTATGACAGCACGAGGACAAATTTGGCTGGAATATAAAGTGTATGTGGGAAAATAATGCTAAATAAGTCTAGAAAGAGAGATTGCATCCAGATTGTGAAGAGATTTAAATATTAAACAAAGACATTTATCCTTGAGGTAATAGAGAGCCTATGAAGCTACTTGAGCATAAGAGTAACACGATTCATTGCTTTAAAAATATGTTTGGTATCTGTGTAGACATCTGGATAAGAGAAGAAAGTGACTAGGAGAAGGGAGTTAAGTTCATAGACCACCACAGTAGTATATATGAGAGATAATGCTTACTTATTTAAAATTTTAGCCATGCTAATGGAGACATGAAGCTGGATGTGAGATTGGCTAGAGAGGTAGAATAATTTCATTACTATTCAGTTGTTTTAGTCATGGTTGACCCTTTCTGGACCTATTGGGAGTTTTCTTGACAGTTCTATTGAAATGGTTTGTCATTTCTTTCTCCAGCTCATTTTCTAGATATGAAAACTAAAGCAAAAAGGATTAAGAAATGTTTCCATGTTCACAAAGCTTGGTATGAGGTTCTTTTGAAATCAAGTCAACCTGACTCCAGGCGTAGCACTATATTCACTATGCCACCTAAATGGCTAAAATTAATGATCTTTGGTAACTTATTAGACATGTTAATAGCAATTTTTTGTTAAGTGTCTAGAATTTGTCAGAGGCTATGAAATTGGAATGATGTCAGTGATCTTAAAAGAGAAAAAGAGGTTAAGAGAAGAGGTAGGTTTTAGATAAAAGATTATGTTTGAGTTTGAGGAAGACTTATCTAAAACCCAGAAAGATGGTACTGTAGCACCTGAGAGAGATGAATGATGGATGTGCAGATTTTAGACTTATTTTTATAGACATTAAGTTTGAGTCCCTAGAAGTAGATGGGTTCATCATAAGACAAAATTAAAAAGAGAGTCTAGGAGTGAAACATGAAAGATGATCCAACAAAGAATTTAATTAAAGCATCTAAGTTAGAGATAATATAGAGATATATGTAAAACATATATAGAGATATGCTAGAAAGTCTCAAGAAGGAAAGAAAAAACAGGAAATAAGTATGGTCAGCAGTGTCAAATATTTTCAAGAAGTCAAAAAGGACAAAGCCCAAGAAAAGTCCATTGTTTTTACCCAAATCTATTTTATCCTATATTGAAAAAGACATTTTACATTCACAAAGGGAAAACTTTATGATGATCTCAAGTAAATTTCAATTCATTTTATCTAGCCTGATGACCTTATATTTTAGTTCTTTTTAGTTCCTTACATTATTGCTTAAGAGATCTAATCATCTCATCTAGAATGATGTCATTTTCAATTTTAGTAAGCATGCCAACTATGCCTCCATTCAAATTACAGATTAATATATTGGTTAATCCAGTCTAGGGTAGAGTGTCTTCTAAGACGGCACTGATCTGAAAAAATAATTCTTTGGGTCATGGGCAGCATATCATAGGGGAAAGAATTATGAATCATTAAGACCTGAGTTTTTCTACCCTTTTATACTTGAATACTTGATATGCTTTATACTTTGACCAAGCAGTGTTACTACTGGATCTGTATTTCCAAGAGATCATAAAAGAGAAAAATGGAACCACATGTGAAAAAATGTTTGTAACAGCTTTTTTTCTGTAGTGAAAAGGAATTGAAAAATGAGTGGATACCCATCAATTAAGGGATAACTGAATAAGTTATGATATATGAATAGAATAGAATATTATTGTTTTATAAGAAATGATGAGTGTGACCACAGAGCAAGTCTCTCTGAACTTTGCTTTCCTCATTTGCAAAATGAAGTTGCTTATGAAAATTGTAATTTTTCTCTATGAATTTGTTGTGAGGATCAAATGTGTTAATGAAAACAAGGTGATTTTTTTAAAAAACAAACTCTAAACCACCACGAAATCAGGTAATTTTCTTCATTACATTGTCTCCTGACAGCTATATTATCATCTGGACCATATTTTCTCATTTTTCCTCCCATGTAGAGCATAAAGAACTGTTAAATATTTTCCTAAAATCTAGACACACAAGATTTATAGTAATTTCTTAGAATAATAACTCTGCAAAAAAAAAATCCAAAATTACTTTCCCCCACAATAAACCCAAGCTAGTACTTATGGATTGTTTCTTTCATTACTAAATACACATAAGCCATACCTTTAATAACAAATCCAAGAATTTTGTTTAGAATTAGTCAAGTACATTAGCTTATAGCTTACAGACTTGATCCTCTTCTATTTTATTAATGCTGGGATATTTGTATTTTTTTCAAATTTGTATGACTCTGTCATTGACATGATTATTTACATTAGCTTAAGAATTATATCTACTAATTTCCCCAATATCTTAGTGCAAATATTTTCTGTCCAAGCAATTAAATCCATTGAGGGATTTAATATACTAAATATACTCTTGTCATCTCTTTCCTTGTTTAGAATTTCACATCCTGAGGTAACTACATGGTACAGTACATAAACTGCAAGCCATGGAACATCAAACAAGGATTTGAGTTCAAATTCAGGCTTAGACATTATGTGTAACCATGGGCAAATCATTTCACTCTGTTTGCCTTAGTTCTTCATTTTTAAAATGAACTGGAGAAGGAAAGGGTAAATCATTTCAGTATTTTTCAGTATTGTTGTCCAAAAAAGCACCAAATAGGGTTAATGGACATAAATGAAATGACAACAAAATCCTATTCTAAAAATCATTCAACTTTTTTGCCTTTTCAATAATATTTTATTTTTCCAAATACATGAAAAGATAGTTTTCAATATTCATTTTTGTAATATTTTGTCTTCCAAATGTTTTCTCCTGCCTTCCATTACCGCCTTCCTCCCCAAAGCAGCAAACAAAATTGATATAGGTTATGTATATACAATATTTAAAACATTTCCACATTTGTCAAATTGTGTAGGACAAATCAGATCAAAAGGAGAAAAAACATGAGAAAGAGAAAGCAAACAAACAAACAACAATAAAGACTACTCTTTGTTCCACATTCAGTCTCCATAGTTCTTTATCTGCATAATAGTGTGATTTTCTGTCCCAAGACTATTGAAATTGTCTTGAATCACCACATTGTTGAAAAGAGCTAAATCCATAACAGTTGAACATCACATAATATTTTTTGAAAAAATTTTATTAAAGCTTTTTATTTTCAAAATATATGCATGGATCATTTTTCAACATTAAAACATATATGTTAAATCCAATATATGTATACATATTTATGCAATTATTGTGCTGCACAAGAAAAATCAGTTCAAAAAGGAAAAAAAATGAGAAAGAAAACAAAATGCAAGCAAACAACAATAAAGCTATACTGTAATACATATTAAGTTTCCACAATCCTCTCTCTGGGTGTAGATGGCTCTCTTCATCACAAAATCATTGAACTGGTCTCAATCATATCATTGAGGAAAAGAGCGATGAGAGAATTGATTTTTGAATAATCTTCTTGTTGCTATGTACAATAATCTACTCATTTGACTCAGTATCAGTTCATGTAAGCCTTTCCAGGCCTCTCTTATCATCCTGATAATTGTTGCTTATAGAACAATAATATTTCATAACATTCATATAACATAACTTATTTAGCCATTTTCCAAATGATGGGCATCCACTCAGTTTCCAATTTTTTGCCACTACAAAAAGGGCTACCACAAACATTTTTGCATATGTGGATCCCTTTCCCTTCTTTTAGATCTCTTTGAGATACAAGCCCAGTAGAAACACTGCTGGATCAAAGTGTATACACAGTTTGATATCCTTTTGAGCATAATTCTAATTTGCTCTCCGGAATGGTTGGATTAGTTCATAACACTATCAACAATGTCTTAATGTCCCAGTTTTCCCACATCCCCTCCAACATTCCACATTATCTTTCCCTGTCATCTTAGCCAATCTAAGAGGTGTGTAGTGGTACCTCAGAATTGTTTTACATTGCATTTCTCTGATCAATAGTAATGTAGAGCATCTTTTCATGATTATCACATAATCTTGCTATTACTATGTACAATATTCTTGTTCTGCTCACTTCATTCAGCTTCAATTTATATGTCTTTCCAAAGCTTTTCTGAAATCAGCCCACTCATTTTTTATAAGGCAATAATATTCTTTTCTATTCATGTATCATAACTTATTCAGTCATCCCTTAATTGATGGGCATACACTCATTTTCCAATTCCTTTTCACTGCAGAAAAAAAAGCTGTTACATTTTCTCACGTGGTTCCTTTTTTCTCTTTTATGATCTCTTGGAGATACAGATCCAATAGTAATACTGCTTGATCAAAGTATATTCACTGTTTTATAATGAAGCTGATTCATCTTGTAAGAGAAAAAAGAAACTTTATGCAAGGTAAAATTCAGCTAAGTTGATTCATCCATTCATTCAGAACTATTTCTTGAATAAAATTTTGTTTAAACTAATCTGATAATTTTTATTATTTGTTTTTTTATTTCCATAGTAATTTTATTATATATTTAACAGGAATAGCAAGTTGTACATAGTAGCTTTCCATTTCATGTGCAATTTTATTTTTTTATTATTCTATGTTATGGAAATTCTTTCTTTTCTATAAGTTAAAAATAAAATAAAGAAAACATAACAAAAGAAAATAAGTATTTGTTTTAAGGAGACATGGCTTTAATGAAATTCCTGCTACTTGCTAACTTTGTGGAGATAGTCCTCTCTGGAAGCAGTTTGTTCAACTGTAAACTGAAAGAACTGAATGAAATGATTTCTAAAGACTCCTTTTTAATTCTAATATTCTTGAAGTATCATTTGTTTCACTATGTTCAATCAGTCATAGTATTTGTTCCAGGAATGAAAAATGAACAAAATAATCAATTAGTTCAAAGTTCTAGCTCTTGTCTGTATCTGGGCAGATATTCTAAACTGAAAGTCTGTTATTTCAGTGACAAAATTCATAGCTAACCAGCATTGACTGGCTGTTTTAGAGTCCAACATTCTGCCCACAATTATGATTATTTCGGCCCTTTGTAGCAATCAATAACTAATTAAAAATCTTCCCAATGATTTGGATTTCCCCAACGTGCTACATCAAGAAATAGAGAGTGAGATGGCCACTGAGGTCTTTTCTATTTAGAGTCTGTGAATATGAGTTGCATATAGTAGCCCATCAACTCTCAAAGATGTTGAAAGTGGATAAATTCTATTAGATAGAACCAATTTTTTTGTGTGTGTAATTTACCTGACATCTTGATGGAGTCTTATTTTTGCCAAATAATGTTTTGGAAACAAGCTCTTGTTTTGTCCCACGTCACCTCCCATCCTGTCTCATCTCCACTGCCTTCCATTTGGCCCTTTTCTGGTGGCAGTTTTAAATCCTGTCAGGCTGGTCTCCAAGCTGTGGCTTGGCAGGCTTGTGACCGACAGGGGAAAGGAGAGGAATTCTCTCTGCCGTCTGTCTACTCACCTCAGCTTGAAGCGTGCCTCATGGGGAGCCCCAACCCCAAGCTTTGACAGTCTTCCTGCCTACATCTCTCTGCTGAATTATGCCTAGAGATCCAAGGCACCTTTGCCACACTAAATCAAAGCCCTGACAATTAACTGGGGACAACCCAGACTTTCTCTCCAGACTGCATTGCAGAAATGTATTTTAATCAAATGAAACTTTTAAAATGTTCAAATTGGATACTCTACTTGTGTGTGTGTGTGTGTGTGTGTGTGTGTGTGTGTGTGTGTGTTTCTTTTTTGCCATCTGGATACCCAACCTGTCCAGTTTGGATGCTCAATTCCAGATCATATTTACTCCCTTCTCTGGCTTCCTGCCTTACTTACTATTCTCATTGAGGTTTTCCATGGTGAGGAGGCTGGTTATTTTTTATCCTCTCTTCCATAAGTCAGAACCTTTATAATCTCTGCCATTTGGATGGACTCTCAATACAACTCTGAATTGCTCTTGATTTTCATATACTTTAAAAGCAAGCTTGTTGGCTGCAGTGTACAGAATTCCTTTTGTGAGAATGCATATTAACAAATGGACAATACATGTATGAGAGTATCTGTAAAATTGCATATATTAAAGCACTTTAAAGAGTTTAAGTGTATGTTAGTATATAAGCATTCAATTTAAATCAACTCATTAAACATCTATTATACTATGTCCCAGACACTGGGAATACAAAGATAAGAAAACAACCAAAGCTTAATAGATTAGGAGGTAAAAAGGATCTTGGAAGATTTCTATTCAACTGTCTCATATTACAAATACGGAAAGTGAGTCCTAGGAATGTTAAGTGTCTTGATCTAGTTTCCCATATATACTGTCAGAAGCAGAATTTGAATCCAGGTCTCCTGTGACTTCCAAAAAGTCATATTAGAGAATTACATATTAGTCATATTGGGAAAGAAGAATTAAAACAGAAGAATACAATGACAAAGAAAAAAAAAGTGAAAATTGTATGCTTTCATCTGCATTCAGGTCTCCATAGTTATTTCTCTGGAGGTGGATGACATTTTCCATCCCAAGTCTTTTGAAATTATCTGTGATCACTGTTTTGCTGAGAACAGCTAAGTCAATCATAGTTGATCATCACATGATAATGCTCTTACTGTGTACAATGTTTTCCTGATTCTACTCATTTCATTTAGCATCAATTCATGTAAGTCTTTCCATTTTTTTTCTAAAATCAGCCTGCTTATCATTTCTTAGAGAACAATAGTATTCCAATACATTCATATATCACAACTTGTTCAGCTATTCCCCAATTGATGGGCATCCCCTCAATTTCTAATTCTTTGCCACCTCAAAAAGAACTGTTATAAATATTTTTGTACATGTGGGTCTTTTTCCCATTTTCATGACCTTTTGGGGATATAGATCTAATAATAGCATTGCTGGATCAAAAGGTATGCAGTTTTACATCCCTTTGGTCACAGTTTCCAACTGCTCTCTAGAATACCAAACCATCTTTTTTTTTTACTCAAAAGGACACAGGCTAGGAAACTTATGACATTTGTCCAATATCAGAGTTAATGACAGGACTAGGAATAGAACTTAGTTCTCCTGGGATGATTTGCCAAAGCTTTTATAGAAAGTATTCTCATATCAAACTTTTGGGATAGGGAAGATCAGTACTGTGGCTGTCATTTGACAGATAAGTAAAGTAAGGCTGGGGAAAGTTGTGTGTTTTGGTTCAGATTTTTTCTGGTTAAGTTACAGGAGAAAGGGGGTATTCCTGGCCACTGGACAGAACATGTACAGTGTGCCCTGCTTGCTACCAGCCCAACTGTAAAAACTTCCTTGTTTGAACAATTGATAACATTTAATAGAAGGTATGTACTCTACTCCCCAATTTAGAGCATGAGTAGGAATTCTGGCTATTTCCAATTCACTGACAGAGTGAAAAAAACATTTTAATTTGCTAGAATTGAGAATGAATCCAAAGTACACTAAGAGGCTTAAGGTATGTTCTTTTTCATTCCTAGCTTTATTTGAATGAGACAGATAGGGAAGAGACTTTGAGCCCTCCCCTCCACAAGCCAATATAAGGACCTCTCCTCTTTACCTCTCAGAATTTGTTTTTCCTGCTTTTAGTTGAAGGAAGAATTGAAAGAGTTATGACCTTCTAAGCTCTGATAAACTAGAATAACCATATGTCTAAGATATAAAGTCTATGCCAGATTTGGGGCCAGCTGAAACACAAGAATCCCACAAGACTCAACATCAATTGAAGGTAGTCATAAGGAATCTACAGAGATTTGTCCACTGACTACATATCATTTGGAAGTACATTTGTTAGGGCAAATTCTTTGTAGAAACCACTTTAAGTTTGAATCCATTCTCCCTAAAGGCCAATGTGGAATGGAGAAAAGTGTGTCCCATGTATTGAGAGAAAGATTTTTGTTTCTAACCTTGCTTTATCTTCTTCACAGTAATTAAGCTATTGGAAAAGCTAGTTTATATTAATTGGTTACATGATTCAGGAGCCCTAATCAATGGCAAATGATATTGATAACACCAGAATAGCAGCTTGAACCAATAACACTGGAGAAATATAATCACCAAATCCCATGATAGCACATTCAAATTCTATTGGTGAGATGTAGCCTCTATTCAATAAGTTCTAAATCTCAATTTACAAGGGGAAATTTGTAAATTATCACTCGAATATACCAGGGAGAATAGTGGTGTACTGATAAACAACTTGAGAAAAATTGCTGTGATGTTGTGAGTCTCTAAGTCAGTAGAAATTCCACACCTGTCCTGTTATAGGGCATCCCTCCTCCTCTATCTTCTTCCTTAGTCTCAGGGAAGCTAATGTAATTATGAAAGGAAATATTTCTAAAGTTCAAGGTCAGGATGTCAGTTTCTCAAAATATCAGGAGGAATCTTGAATGTAGGGTCAGGATCTTCATATTATACAAATGAAGAAACTGAGACCTGCAGGAAAGTAGTTTGCAATCCAGAGCTACTCAAGTGCTTAATTGTAAGAACATATCTAAAATCATTTTTCTTGGCCCAGGACTCTTTCTGGGCTCTTTGCCTACTCTTTGCCTTTTCCATTTTAGCTTTTCTTGTCTATAGAGGTTAGTGGTCAGATTTATAGCAAGTGTCCACTGCAAAGACTATTCACAACCATTATTTCTTAATTGGAGAACATATTTTTTTACCCCTAAAGGAGAAAGCATGTTTTTGTGCTGTGTAGCACAAATAAGAGCTAAAGGAAAGAGAATTTTAGATAAAGTCAGGGATCTAATATTTGAGACAGCCTACAGTACTGGCACAAATATAGTGATGGAACACATATGTTCAGGAAACAATTAAAACTCTAGTATAAGTAGAAAATAGAAAAAATATAAATTTTAATGCCCAAACTAGAAAGGTACCTTGTGGCCAGCAATCAGAGATCTTTGAATGTTGGACAAAAATTGTAAACAAAGAAATAGTTCATCAAATGGCAATGTGGTTCTGGCTTTGTTGAATTCCCTTCAGTCAAAGCTTGGGGTTAACTAGGATGTTCTCCAATTGGCAGGAGACTTTTGGAACCATAACGATTCCGCTGACCTGCCTCTAAAACAGCCATATAATCCATTGAAAAACTCATTGTTTTCACTGCAGCTGATGAACTGTGTTTTGAGTTACCACTTTGAGCCAGCCTCAGAGTTGGCATTATCAACTACTGCTGCTAAGCAACATATAGCTTCTATTTGGATAAGCCATATGATTAAAGTATTACCCAACTACCATATAAAATCACTTATGGATGAATTTGGGAGTCCACTCTGAACCCCGATTCTGCCACAAGGTGGTGTAGAAATCTGTGGGAAAGGATGATGATTATAAATGCCAGCAAGGTAAGCAATTGTATGAGAGAACTGGTTTGGGGAATACTGTTAAACTTCTTAAAATCCACCCTTACACATCATTTATTGGATAAATTTTTTCTATGAAAATTTCATTCCTTTAGCTTTAGAATGTTTTTCTTTATAGAAAAGATGTGTTCATTCAATAAATGAAGTAAGTCATTTTAGTTTATAGAATATTCTGCTAGGTAGTTAGGGGGAAAGGGTGGAGAAAGGATATTCTGTTTAATGTTCCCACAAGACATGGAATATAAAGTCAAGTAAGAAGTTAGAAGAAATTGGAGAGATCATGCAGTTTAATATTCCCTTCCTCTCCCATTTTGCGGATGGATAATCCGAGATTCTAAGAGATGAAGGAACTTACCCCATCACATATATTGTAAGTGGAACTGTTTGCTTTGGAACTCATATAATCTAATTCTAAATCCAGTGATTTTCTCCACTTTATAACCTTGTCTTCATGTAGAATGAAAGTACTAAAAGCGGGAAGAGGCCTTGAAGATTATATAACTATCCATTCATTTTACAGATAAGGAAACTGGGGCCTAATGATAGTGAATTGGACTTACCTACAATATGGAGACAAGGCCAAGATTCAGATAGTTATAATACATAATAATTTATCATAAGCACAAAAATCTTTAAAAACTTACAAAGTAAAGTGCTAATTAGATCTGACCTCACATAGGAGAGAAGGCTTATAGTGGTATTTGATTCAGATTTTGAAGAATAACTACAAAGTCAAGATGTGAGGGAGGACATTCTAAACAACGAGCAAAGAGAGGATAGAACACTGATTATTTTTGGGAGAGGTGAATAGACAATTTGTTTTAAGCCTAAAATACTTGGAAGGAAAGAATATTTTAATGGAAAGGTAGTTGGTGCTCTTTTATGGACAAAGATATCATACTGTTCAAGTTCAATCTCCTCAATCATACATTCTTGATTATATGGAAACCAATAGATGGAGAGAAAGGATTTGCCCTAAGTTATATAAGTAGCAAATTTTGGAACCAGGGTCCTTTAACTACAAATGTATTACTCTTTTCATTGAACTACATGGTCTTTTCAGGGTAGCATGAATTATGAAAAGTATCAGTCTTTAAAGGTCCTCCATATTGAATATATGGAAAGTTGCTAAAATATACAAAGGAGTGATGAGAAAGTTAAGAAGAAAACTTAGAATTTTTTAAATTGGAGTTAGTTAAAGCTCCTTAGTTAATTAATAGCATCAAAATCAGTAGGGAGATCAATGGGCAATATACTAAGCAATTGACAGGTCAAAAGTAACCTGTGAGAAAGGAGATTTCTTTTTCAGTGACAAGGGGAAAAGAGGTAGAGAAGTATGTGAAGTAAAGATGAGGAAGAACCAGTAGTCAATGTGGTGAAATAAATGGGAAGATGGATAATATTGATAGATTTCAAGGAACTCATTAAAAGCAGTGATTTGTTAATGTTGGGAATAGGAGAATGTCTGAAAATGGCAATGGAAAACAAGAAATACACTCCTTCCTGGAAGTAGAGAGAATCCTTAGGGGAGAGCTGGGTCTCTGTTTTTGATAAAGTGAAGAAGAAACTAAAAACATTTTAAATGGAAAAGGATAAGAGAAGTACAAGATAGATAAATTATGCATATAAATACTTATTGGAAGTAGGAAGAGCTCAGGTAAAGTCTTGTCTACTCTCTGCTATCTTGGCTCCCATTATTCATTCTCAAAGAGGACCCAGATGACATTATTGTGTTAGAATCAAGTTAGTATATCTGACTGTGGCTGATTAGACCAATATGATCTTTGAATGCTCTGCCATAGGTGGGACAGAAATAATCCCTATGAACTTTGGGATGGATTCTCTAACTTTGTACATCTCACATTACTTCTTAGCTAATTCAGTTTTTACACATAAAGCAAAGCATCTTTTTTGATGACAGCATGTCATGCTGGGTAGTCCTGTGCCAGTGTCTCCGAAGTCATACAATTCATAAGCGAGATCTTGAGAGTGTCCTTTTATCACTTTTTCAGGCCACCTTGTGAGCACATGCCTTGTGTGGATTCTCCATAAAATAATCTTTTTGACAAGCATACTTTTATCATTTAAACAATGTGACCAGTCCAATAGAGTTGCATTCTAGGCAATAGAGTTTGAATGTTTGGCAGTTTAGTTCAAGAAAGAACCTTATTATCTAAGATCTTATCCTGCCAGGTGATCTTCAAATGAAAGCAATTCAATTTCCTGGCATGGTAGTGAAACACACACACACACACACACACACACACACACACACACACACATGTTCACATATAAAATGGCATGCAAATCACTTTGGAGGATGTAAATTAATAGATTTGTTCATGTGTAATAAAGATTACAACCTTTAAAATCTTCTTAAAATACATATAATATGTATGTATTCATTTTGCTGCAATTACTCATGTAATATATAATTGAATTCACAAGATTTTGACAAATATTCTCTAATTCATCCTAATGTAATTGAATATTATACATCACATTGGATATTCAGTATTAAATATCCTTTGGGTGAAGAGTCCATTTTTCTGAGTATAGGTGTCTCTAAGTTTTCAATGGGCTTCTAATCTGGTGACCCCTCGATCTATTGAAGCCTCTTGTTTATCTACAATATTTAGGTCCATGTCTTAATATTTTTGATATGTGGAACTGTGTAAGATTGTCTTAAAATATTCTGTTTCCATTAAAAATTTCTGTACAGGAACAATTATGTCTCATTATATAGAGAAAAGTAAAGATTTGACTTAGGATTTCATTATATGTGGAGCTGCCAGAGGTGTAAAATCATTCTAGTAATTCATACCTGGGTTGTCCCTATAACTTACATTTTTGAGAATTGACTAAGAGGTACTTATTTTCTTAGCAAGTCTTAGCATGTGGCATGGCATGGTATACTAAAAGATAAGCCAGCTTCCAATACTGACATTATATATTATGTGACCCTTTGTAAGCCTTTTAACCTCTCAAGCCATCTACAGTCAAATTGCACATCTGTCATGTGTGGAGATCAGCATCTATGAAGTTTTCCTTACCTAGAATTCATTATACCAATGAAATCATAGATCCAGTCTCCCCAAAAAGAAGAACAAGAAAAGAATAACAACAACAACAACAAAATGTGCCAAACAAAAGAAATCCTAAAAGACCTCTACCAATGACCCAAATATAGAATTTGAAAATGATTTGAAATGAAAATACCTCTTGATTTTTATTAACAGGACTCACCTAATTAGTTTTATACCTCTTCTTGAACTTGGTCTAGTTCCAAAACAATATAATTGTGATTTTTTCCCCTTGCTCCAGAGAAGACCAAACCAAACAAAATAAAACTGGTAACATTCCTCTGTGTTTTTTTTCATCTTCTAGGCTGAGGTAGCTGCTCTGCTTTGCTAACTAAGGAGGCTCAAATTGCTCATCCAGCTGCTTTCTCAGGCAGCCAGGCCAAGGCACCCAGGGCTCAGGCACAGAACAAAATGGTTGATAAAAATGTTGCTCTCCTCCCTGTCCCTCCCCACCCCAGATCCTAGCTTAGCTGTCTCTGCCAGAGAGTTTAGAGCATCTCTTCTTCTAATACATAATTTCAGTCAAAGCAACTGATCACCATTCAAGCTGAACAATGGTAGGATCACCCCAAAGTGAGGAGAGTGGACAAGAAGGGACAGCCTCTCCCGCCCTCATCTTTTCTCCAATGTGGCCAAGGTAGTTACCATGGCAATCATGCCCATGTGATGCTTAGTTTTGACTCACAGCTGCTGGACTCTTTAACATGGCATTGGAGCATTTTTAAGTATAATAATAAAAAAGCTCTGACTGTAATCATTCTGCTTGAGGCACAAGCAGCTGCTTCATCAGGAGAAGGTGTCTGCTGTTTCAGCAATCTTGCTGGTTCCAGTCCTCTGGAAGTAAGGCTAAGAAACTTGATCTTTCTTAGTCTATATCCAGTTATCTTTGTGTTTTTTAAACACAAAACTGTCTTGAAATGCTCCAGGATTCTCTCCAACCCCCAAACCTAATAGCTATCTGATGTGCATACTCAACAATCAAAGAAATTTATTATTGAAATGCTCACTATTAAAATAAATAGTTATTAATAATTTATTAATGCAAGATAAAGTATATAAGGCCACTAAATCATACATAATGATCCATGAGGACATCATAGAAAACTGCATATCAGTATTACTTATGTACTATTGTTATTTTTATTTATTTGATTAATTATTTCCTCTGTTATGTTTTAATCTGGTTCCTAAGAACTGGGTATTGTCCCAGTGTGTTTAACACCTCCTGGTAAACAAGAGAAAGAATTAGATTTGGAGGCAGGAAAATCTGAATTTAATTCCAACTTCTGACATTACTTATATGACCAGGACCAAGTCACAAAACAAGAACCTTTGGATTCATCAGTTATTAAAAAATGGTGTAATAGTAGCTTGAGAATCTACTCCATTGGATTGTTGCTGTTAATTAGTAAAATGTAAAGTGCTTTGTGAATTTTAAAATATCACATAAATGATTTATGATGATGATGTGTGAGGGTCTATGTTGTAAAATGAGAAGGATACAAAGACTAACATTAGATAAATTTAATATAGAATTTTGTCAAACAAGACACTTTATGTAAAGTATATCTTTTGATCTTTACAACAACCCTAGGAATGAAATGGTGTTATTCTCATTTCACACATGAGGAAACAGGTTTCCTTGTTATTGTTGTTCAGGCATTTCAATTATGTCCATCTCTTTGTAACCTCATTTAGGGTTTTCTTAGCAATTATACTAGAATAGATTGCCATTACTTTCTCCAGTTCATTTTACAGGTATGGAACTGAGAAGCAAAAAGGGTTAAATGACTTTTCCCCAGCTCACATAGTTAATCCATATCTGAGATCAGATTTGATCTCATAATGAGGAGCTTTCCTGACTCCAGACTGGTACTCAAATCCAATGTATCACCTAGCTGCTCTAAATTCAGACTAGGAGAGGTCAAATGATTTGTCTAAATTCACACAATTAGAAAGTGTTAAAGTAGACTTCAAAGGGACAGGAAGATTTTCCTGAGCTGAGGTTATCCTTTAGGGTTAAGCAGAATTTGAATAGATTGATGGAAGAGAATATTGGAATTCCAGGCATTCTATATGATGCAACTGAGTGCTCTTTGGTGGGACATGAAATAATATGTTGGAGATGAACATTATGATTTTCTTGGGCCATAGAATATACAAAACGTTAGTATGAAATTGAAAAATAGAATAGAAATATATCGTGGCATCCAAATAATTTGTACTTCTTTTAGTAGTCAATGAATAAGACTTTACTCTTTTCCTTAAGAAACTTGTTGTCTAGTCAGTTGTCTTCCTAGACATTGGTATATCCTGCAACATCTACAATAAAATAGGGTACATGTCAGTACTGTGTGAGTTCTATAGAAAAGTGATATGGATGTTTGGGAAAGGTCAGGATCAATAAGGACTAAAGTAATGATGGAAACGTTCACAGGGAAGATAGACTTGAAGGCAGATTAAAACAATGAGGCAAAAATGCCCATCACATTTCCATAAGCCTTACTTGATTTTGTGTGCCTCTATAAAATATGGTCATAGTCACAGGAAATAGGCTGCTGTTCTCTTTTTCTCTGCTATTGACATTCAGACCCTCCAGAAGTGTGATTAAAGAAGTCCCCTTCCAGAGGTGCAGATCAAGGATAGGGCTATATAAGAAAACTAATGCAAGAATTCAACAATAATTACTTTAAAACAGATATTCTTAATCTTTTTGTGTCATAGATCCCTTTGGTAGTCTACAGATGTATTTGCAGAAGAAAACCGACTTTATTGGACTAGTTAACATTTTTAAAATAGGTAGCCCTCAAATTAAGAACTCTTGCATTAAGGTTTATTAAATATTTTACACATGGTGTATTATTTAATCATTATAAACAACCTTCATACAGAATAGGCCTTGTGCTCTTCAGTTTTACAGATGACAAAATTGAGGCTCCAGGTAGTTAGATAGCTTAACACAGCTAACAAATGTCAGAGGTGGGATTCAAAGCCAAGTTTGTCATAATATCAAACCCAGAACTCTTTACATCATTCAGTACTGGCTTTCAAGTCCTTTGGTCTGCTGAACAGATTAATTCCATGATTCTTAATCTTGACCTTTGAAAAACTTCCAATTTGCCAGATAAGTCAAAAATATGAGAATTTGTAGCAGTATGAAAATTATAAGAATAGAAATTTGTGCAGTGCATAAAATTTTCAAAGTGAGAAAAAAAAAAGCATTTGAGCTCACTGCCATGCTGTGAGGAAGACACTGTTTTAAAAACATATGATGCAACTAAGTCTGAGAGAAGTTAAGTGACTTGTCCACAGTTGCATAGCTAGTAAGTGTCAAAATCAAGATTTTAACTTGTCTGTTTCCTGACTCCATATACAACACATTCGACCACATGAGATTTTAGCAAACTCTCTCATAGCCTGCAATTTTAATAGCCTTTGCCAAGTGAGTCTGGATTGAATAAGCCTTCATTCCTATTGTTTTCCATTGAGATATGGTTTATGCTATGTTTCTTTTGCTGATCCCTCTTTTGTAACAATGAGAAATTATAACTAGGAATAAGAAGAATACTTTGGTCAAGATTTTACATGAATCCTTAAAGAACTTTGTCCCACATTGATGCATTGTTGGTGGAGTTGTGAACGAATCCAACCATTCTGGAGAGTAGTTTGGAACTATGCTCAAAAAGTTCTCAAACTGTGCATACCCTTTGATCCAGCAGTGTTACTACTGGGCTTATATCCCAAAGAGATCATAAAGAAAGGAAAGGGACCTGTATGTGCACTAATGTTTGTGGCAGCCCTTTTTGTAGTGGCAAGAAACTGGAAACTGAGTGGATGCCCATCAGTTGGAGAATGGCTGAATAAATTGTGGTATATGAATATTATGGAATATTATTGTTCTGTAAGAAATGACCAACCAGGATAATTTCAGATAGGCCTGGAGAGACTTACACGAACTGATGCTGAGTGAAATGAGCAGGACCAAGAGATCATTATATACTTCAACAACAATACTATATGATGACCAGTTCTGATGGACCTGGCCATCCTCAGCAATGAGATCAATCAAATCATTTCCAATGGAGCAGTAATGAACTGAACCAGCTACGCCCAGAGAAAGAACTCTGGGTGATGACTAAAAACCATTACATTGAATTCCCAATCCCTATATTTATGCCCACCTGCATTTTTGATTTCCTTCACAAGCTAATTGTACAATATTTCAGAGTCTGGTTCTTTTTGTACAGCAAAATAACGGTTTGGTCATATATAGTTATTGTGTATCTAATTTATATTTTAATATATTTAACATCTACTGGTCATCCTGCCATCTGGGGGAATGGGTGGGGGGTAAGAGGTGAAAAATTGGAACAAGAGGTTTGGCAATTGTTAATGCTGTAAAGTTACCCATACATATAACCTGTAAATAAAAGGCTATTAAAAAAAAAAAAAACTTTGTCCCAAATTACTGACCACTGATATTTTTTTCCCCTATTTTCTACCTCTTTAAATATTTAATCTTAGCAAATGGCTTGGAAACAAACTCTGCAGTCTGTGGTCCACTGTTAGAGAAGGAAGTGCACAGGCTAAATTAAAGTCCCAGAGTAGGTTCATATTCTGCTATTGTTCTGGGCGCAATTGTACCACACACATAGAAGATTATGGGCCAGATGACACCATTGTTTGCTTTTCCTTTGAGGAAGTGGATTATGGTCCATCAAACAGTCAGTCTGAACACATCATCACTGAATTTTAGTATATCCCAACAATACAAAAGGAAACCAGCTTACAACCTAAATGAGACAATTTACAAACTAATTTTCAAGAAATAAAAGTCATGCTCAATAGTTTCATCTTCAGCAAAATCATGCAGGTCATAGAGAAGACTATTTACTCCACTGATATGTGTGGTGGCCCAAAATAACATTGATGAAACTGTTTTCATATTTACTTTGCCCATATCCAGGGTTCTAAGAGACATAACTCACTAAAGGTTTTAACATTATAAAACCTTGAATCTTTTCCCTTCTTTTAAAAAAAAATAAATCCTTTTATTTTCAAAACAAAGGCATGGATAATTTTTCAACATTGACCCCTGTGAAACCTTGTGTTCCAATTTTTCTTCCCCTTCCCCCCAGCGCCTCCCCTGTATAGCATGTAATTCAATATATGTTAAACATAGTAAAGATATATGCTAAATCCAATATATGCATATTTGTGCAATTATCTTGTTGCACAAGAAAAATCAGATCAAAAAGGAAAAAAATGCAAACAAACAACAAACTGAGTGAAAATGCCATGTGGTGATTCACACTCAGTTCTCACAATCCTCTTTCTGGGGAAGATGACTATCTTCATTACAAGATCAGTGAAACTGGACTAAATCATCTCATTGGTAAAAAGAGTCATATCCATCAGAATTGATCATCATATAATCTTATTGTTGCCATGAACAATGATCTCCTGATTCTGCTTATTTCACTTAGCATCAGTTCACGTAAGTCTCCCCAGGCTTTTGTAATATCAGCCTGCTGATCATTTCTTATAGAACAATAATATTCTATAATATTCATATTATAAATTATTCATCATTTTCCAACTGATGGGCATCCACTCAGTTTCCAGTTTTTTGACACTACAAAAAGGGCTGCCACAAACATTTTTGCATATGTGGGTCCCTTTCCCTCCTTTAAGATTTCTTTGGGATATAAGCCCAGTAGAAATACTGCAGGACAAAGGGGTATGAACATTTTGATAGTCCTTTGGGCTTAATTCCAAATTGCTCTCCAGAATGCTTGGATCAGTTCACAATTTCACTAACAATGTATTATTAATGTCTCAGTTTTCCCACATCTCTTCCAGCATTTGTCATTATCTTTTCCTGACATCTTTGCCAGTCTGAGAGGTATTTAGTGGTACCTCAGAGTTATCTAAATTTGCATTTATCTGATCAATAGTGATTTAGATCATCTTTTCATATGACTAGAAATGATTTCAATTTCTTCATCTGAAAATTGTCTGTCTGTAACCTTTGACCATTTATCAAATGGTGAATGGCTTGAATTCTTGTAAATGAGTCAGTTCTCCATATATTTTAGAAATGAGGCCTTTATCAAACAAAACTTTTGAAAGTAAAATGGTTTCCCACTTTATTGCTTCCCTTTTAATCTTGTCTATATTAGTTTTGTTTGTACAAAACCTTTTTAACTCAACATAATCAAAATTCTTTATTTTGTATTCATTATTGAACTCCAGTTCTTCTTTAGCTACAAATTTCTTCCTTCTCCACAGATCTGAGAGGTAAACTATCTTTTGTTCTTCTAATTTGCTTATTAAATCAATCTTTATGTCTAGATCATGAACCCATTTTGATCTTATCTTGGTTTGTGGCATTTGTGGCTTAGTTTCTGCCATACTAGTTTCCCTTTCAGCAATTTTTTTGTCAAATAGTGAGTTCTTATCCCAAAAGCTAGGGTCTTTGGGTTTATAGAGAACTAGATTACTGTACTCATTGACTATTTTGTACTGTGAACCTAACCTATTCCAGTGATTGAATACTCTATTTCTTAGTCAGTAGGAAATGGTTTTGATAATCTCTGCTTTATAATATAATTTTTGATTGGACATAGCTAGGCCACCTTAATTTGTGTTTTTTCATTGATTCCCCTAAATTTTTGACCTTTTGTAATTCCAGATGAACTTTGTTATTTTTCCTAGATGTGTAAAATAATTTCTTTGATGTTTGATTGCTTTGGCACTGAATAAGTAAATGAATTTAAGGGAGTATTGTCATTTTTACTATATTCTCTTGATCTACCAATGAGTTCTTGATATTTTTCCAGTTGATTAGATCTGACTTTATTTGTGTGGAAATTGTTTTCAGTTATGTTCATATAGTTCCTGATTTTGTCTTGGCAGATAGACTCCCAAATGTTTTATATTATTGACAATTATTTTAAATGGGATTTCTCTTTGTATCTCTTGCTGTTGGACTTTGTTGGTAACATATAGAAATGCTAATAATTTGTGTGAATTTATTTTATATGCTGCAAATTTGCTAAAGTTATGAATTGTTTCTAGTGATTTTTCAGTTGATTCTCTAGGTTTCTCTAAGTATACCATCATATTCTCTGCAAAGAGTGATAATTTGGTTTCCTCATTAGCTACTGTAATTGTTTTAATCTCTTCTTCTTCTCTTTTGCCAAAGCTAACATTTCTAATACAATATTGAATAGTAATGGTGACAGTGGGCAACCTTGTTTCACCTCTGATGCTATTGAGAATGCTTTTAGTTTGTCCTCATTACATATGATACTTTTTGATGGTTTTCAATATTTCAAGGATCATTTCAAGGAAAACTCCATTTACATCTATACTCTCTGGTATAAAACATTGAATCTTATATAGCAATAGTAGATAACCTTTGTATAGTATCCATCAATCATTAAGTATTCATGAAGTACTTAATATGTGCAAGGTACTGTGGTAAACATTGAGATGCAACAATGGCTTCCCTAATTTATCTGTTATTGTTCATTTTCTATTTCCTGATCTGATGAACACTTGTTAATGTAATGAAACAATTTGACTCTTTTATTTTTCCAAATAATAAACATGGGTTGAAAACAGTTCTAGGAGGCAGGGCCTTCTTGAAACTGTTGTTTACAAATTTATAGATTACATTCTTTGGAAATTTTCAATCAATTTTGCAGGTGTATTTATATTAATATTATATTACTTTATAACTTAAGCAGCTTTAGTTCTAAGTGAAAGCCACTGACTTTCTTCTGGATTGTATCTCTACTTTCTATCATGAGAATAAAGTCAGTATTGTATAAAGGAAGACCTTTGGATCTGTTGATTAGATAAAGTGGTGGCAGGGAAGAGGGGGATTTCATAGATAATTCCCAGATTGGAATTAGATCCAAAGACCTAAAAATAGGTTCTGCCAATGTTTTCCTCTGAGCTGCTACCCCTTCTAAAAAATTCTCTAAAGAAATTATGTTATTCTTTGAAATCAGTAAATATATAAGAGATAGTGCAGTATTGTGAAAAGAACTCTGAGTTCAGAATCAGGACATCAGAGTTTGAGTTGTGGTTTTAATATGCCCATGACTGTAGTCTCAATTTCCTTTTATATAAAATAAGCAAATTGGACAAAATAATCTTTAAAGATCTTTATATCCAAACATCATGTCTTTCTTATTGGTTCACCCCCTTATACATTTCTTGGATAGAAGATATTTAATAAATATCTTTTGAATAAATGAACTAACAAAAAACACATATTAAAAACTAATCTGTTGTGGTCCTCTGGTCTTAAATAGTTTTATAGTAAGAGTATTGTCCTTACATGTAGATAGAACAAATGTCTGCCCACATGTAATTGCAGGGATTTTGTGAAAAACACTTCTCTTAAATAAATTCCTCTCCTACTAAAACTTAAGCTCCTTTAACAAAAACCAAACTATTTCATTATACAGTTAGAGCTATCTTAAAATATAAGGATGCCTAACAAGATAAAATATAAGTATGCCTAACAAGATAATTGATACTGAGAAGCAAATAGGCAATATTGGATTCTATCTTGAAAATGGAATGTGATGAGCAAGAGATAGCTATCTAATAAAAGCAATGGGTATCCTTTTTCCACATTTTCCTTAGCATCTGTTTTGACATCTCCTGTGCATCTATCTTACTTTCTGTTTCAAAAATATGTATATACATCTTTCCACTCTTTATTGATTATATACCTCATTAGGGTAGGGATTTTGTTTTAGATTATTATATGTTGTTTGGTATAATGAATGGATACTTGTAGATTGAATCCAACCAAGCAAACATTTATTAAAGGGCTACAATTTGTGGGACACTATTTTAAATGTTAGGTTTTCAAGCACAAAAAGAAAAAGAAAACATTTTTCTTTCTACTGAATAGAAGAGAATTCTAGAGGGGGGGAGATGTTTGCATATAAGTGAGACTTAGGATGACATTAGACCCTTTTACCGAGGTTTATAGTTCCTTGTACCAAGCAAAGACATCAAGGCAAGAAACAACATATGAAATACAAGAAGTGCACAGGGATAAAGGATTTTGAAATGGGGAATGGGGAAATTCGGTTGAATTATCAGACATAAAAAACATGAATGATTCATACTCAGCATAATCTTTTATACTTTCTTGAACATGTAGAATGGTTCAACTAATATTTAATAAGTAGTTACTATTTTACAGAGAGGCAGCATGGTGTGATGGAGAGAGGACTGACTTCAAAAGTAGTACAATCTAGGTTTAAATTAAAACTGACTCTCAGTGTGGGACACTGGACCTGTACATTATTCTTTCAGATCTCTCTCTCTCTCTCTCTCTCTCTCTCTCTCTCTCTCTCTCTCTCTCCCTCTTATCTTTTCCTGTCTTTCTCTGTCTGTCTATCTCTCTCTGTGTGTCTGTTTCTAGATCTCTCTCTTTCTCTGTTTCTGGCTCTGCTTCTGTCTCTCCATCTCTATCTGTCTGTGTCTCTTTCTCTCTCTGTCTCTGACTTTATGTCTTCCTCATTCTGTTTCTGTCTGTCTCTGTCTCTCTAGCTATTGAGGATAAGTGACACAACTAGTAAGTGTCTGAGGTCATAGTTGAACTTAAGTCCTACTGACTCCAAGGACCAGTGCTGTGAATATCATGCCATCTGGCTGCTTCAAACTTTCAGATATCTTTACAACTTCTCTAAGACAACTGTTATTGTTTGCAATTCAGTCTTAAAAGAAAACTAATGACATCAGGAAGGTGATGTCTTGGCTTATAGATTAATTGAATTTAAGTGAGGCAGATCTTTGCAAAGTCATCAGCCTTGTTTTCTCTTCCAGAATCATCTGTTTTCAGGGGCAAGACATATCTCAAATGACCAAAGATGGTCCTGGATGAAGTGGGAGACCTTGGCCTTTTTAAGCCAAGGTCTTTCCCTGGTCTCAGTTTGTCTAAAGTAATACCCATTCAGTGATTAAGACTAGGTAAGAAGTGAGGCAAAAAATAGCCTTTTTTATCTACTCAAAACAAGATAATAAGTTGGGAGGGAAAGTGGGAACCTCTCTTGTTGAAAAAATTTGTTCATTATAAGTCTTGCATGTCATTGAAAGCATAAGTATAGTCCTGTCCTTACTATTTTAGAACTTTAAAGGGACCCAAAAGATCATCTAAATAAGCCCCATCATTTTCTAAAGTAGGAAATTAATAGTGAGTCACAAGATCCTTGCCATTCTTAGAAGGTGAAGGCAGAGCAGAATGTGATGCAAAGTTGCCAGAATTCTAGCCCAACATTTGTTCCCCCATTTTCTGAGGCCTTTGCAATTCCTTTTCTTTAGTTGATCTCGTGCCAGAGAGGCATGTGTATGGACTCTGCTGGCGCATCGAGTATGCTTGGAAAGCCCAAGAATATTTAACATACTCAACACTCAGAGACCTAGGATGCAGCTGTTGAAGTAATGCAAGCTTATTTCTTATCTCTCTGTAGCATCTGCTCATTGCTGTTTCCCTTTCCGGCAGCAGATCCCAACTCCCCATTGGGTTTGTTCCTCATTATATTTCAACCAAGAGAAGACTCTTTTGAGTACATGAGTTCAGAGTATTTGGCATAGAATGGCTTCTTCCCAGCCTCAAACTAATTATGTGGTTAGAGACAGGTGGATTTTCCCTTTGGCTTATTTCTCTTACTTATTTGACAGGTTTCAAGCAATTAATAAGTTTAAGTAACACCAGGCTAACCAATCTCTTTGAAAGATTTATTTTCAATGCCATGAGTGATTGCAGGTATCCTTTTCACAACATTTGTTCAATGGATTGTTTCATGGAAACCTAAAGTACCAAAGCATATTTGCTCACAAGAACATAAATTTAGATCAGCAAAGGATTTTTCAAAGTCATGTAGTCACACATCCTGTTTTTTTAAACAAATGAGGTTAAAAAATGCTAAGTTGCCTGGGTCATATAGTTAAGCAGCAAATAGAGAATCAAATACAGATCTTTCTGTCTTCAAGCCCAATAATCTATCTGGTAGACTATGCTGCCTCTTTGAGAGAGTAATCTATTGAACAGCTCATGTATTTCTGTTCTAGCTTCAGCAGGTGCTGATTTGATAACAGACCTAGGACTAAGGAATTGAGAAAAGGAAATGAAAAGAGAAGACCTTAACATCAAAACTTTGAAAAATTATCATTCTACCCGTTAAAGTAGAAATAGGATTATCAAGTTGTAAAGAGGGGTAAAATGAGGGTTAAGAAAACCATTACTTCTCTAAGAGTACATAGTTAGTAAATAGTACAGCTGGCATTTGAACCTATATCTGGACTCCAAATCTTCTGATTTTTTTTTCAGGACACTCTTTTTTTTTTTTTTTTTTTTATTTTTATTTTTTTTTATTTTTTACTTATTCTTTTTTTTTTTTATTTAATAGCCTTTAATTTACAGGATATATACATGGGTAACTTTACAGCATTAACAATTGCCAAACCTCTTGTTCCAATTTTTCACCTCTTACCCCCCCACACCCCCTCCCCTAAATGGCAGGATGACCAGTAGATGTTAAATATATTAAAATATAACTTAGAATACACAATAAGTATACATGACCAAAACATTATTTGCTGTACAAAAAGAATCAGACTCTGAATTATTGTACAATTAGCTTGTGAAGGAAATCAAAGATGCAGGTGTGCATAAATATAGGGACTGGGAATTCAATGTAATGGTTTTTAGTCATCTCCCAGAGTTCTTTTTCTGGGTATAGCTAGTTCAGTTCATTACTGCTCCATTAGAAATGATTTGGTTGATCTGTTGCTGAGGATGGCCTGATCCATCAGGACTGGTCATCATCTAGTATTGTTGTTGAAGTATATAATGATCTCCTGGTCCTGCTCATTTCACTTAGCATCAGTTCGTGTAAGTCTCTCCAGGCCTTTCTGAAATCATCCTGTTGGTCATTTCTTACAGAACAGTAATATTCCATAATTTTCATATACCACAATTTATTCAGCCATTCTCCAACTGATGGACATCCATTCAGTTTCCAGTTTCTAGCCACTACAAAAAGGGCTGCCACAAACATTCGTGCACATACAGGTCCCTTTCCCTTCTTTATAATCTCTTTGGGATATAATCCCAGTAGTAACACTGCTGGATCAAAGGGTATGCACAGTTTGATAACTTTTGAGCATAGTTCCAAACTACTCTCCAAAATGGTTGGATTCGTTCACAACTCCACCAACAATGAATCAATGTCCCAGTTTTCCCACATCCCCTCCAACAATCATCATTATTTTTTCCCTGTCATCTTAGCCAATCTGACAGGTGTGTAGTGGTATCTTAGAGTTGTCTTAATTTGCATTTCTCTGATTAATAATGACTTGGAGCATCTTTTCATATGACTAGAAATAGTTTCAATTTCTTCATCTGAGAATTGTCTGTTCATATCCTTTGACCATTTTTCAATTGGAGAATGGCTTGATTTTTATAAATTAGAGTTAATTCTCTATATATTTTGGAAATGAGGCCTTTATCAGAACCTTTGACTGTAAAAATATTTTCCCAGTTTATTGCTTCCCTTCTAATCTTGTCTGCATTAGTTTTGTTTGTGCAAAAACTTTTCAGTTTGGTATAATCGAAATTTTCTATTTGTGATCAGTAATGATCTCTAGTTCTGCTTTGGTCATAAAACCTTCCCCTTCCACAGGTCTGAGAGGTAAACTATCCTATGTTCCTCTAATTTATTAATAATTTCATTCTTTATGCCTAGGTCATGAACCCATTTTGACCTTATCTTGGTGTACTGCGTTAAGTATGGATCAATGCCTAGTTTCTGCCATATTAGTTTCCAATTTTCCCAGCAATTTTTATCAAACAGTAAGTTCTTATCCCAAAAGCTGGGATCTTTGGGTTTGTCAAAGACTAGGTTGCTATATTTGTTGACTGTTTTATCCCTTGAACCTAATCTATTCCACTGATCAACTAATCTATTCCTTAGCCAATACCAAATAGTTTTGGTAACTGCTGCTCTATAGTATAGTTTTAGATCTGGTACAGCTAAGCCACCATCATTTGATTTTTTTTTATTAATTCCCTTGAAATTCTGGACCTTTTGTTTTTCCATATGAACTTTGTTGTTATTTTTTCTAGGTCATTAAAATAGTTTTTTGGGAGTCTGATTGGTATAGCGCTAAATAAATAGATTAGTTTAGGTAATATTGTCATCTTTATTATATTTGCTCGCCCTATCCAAGAGCATTTAATATTTTTCCAATTGGTTAGATCAGACTTAATTTTGTGTGAAAAGTGGTCTGTAATTTTGCTCATAAAGTTTCTGATTTTCCCTTGGCAGATAGATTTCTAAATATTTTATATTATCAGTAGTTACTTTAAATGGAATTTCTCTTTGTAACTCTGACTGTTGGATTTTGTTAGTGATATATAAGAATGCTGATGACTTATGTGGGTTTATTTTATAACCAGCAACTTTGCTAAAGTTGTGGATTATTTCTAATAACTTTTTTAGCAGAATCTCTGGGGTTCTCTAAGTATACCATCATGTCATCGGCAAGAGTGATAATTTGGCTTCCTCATTGCTATTCTTATTCCTTTAATCTCTTTCTCAGCTCTTATTGCTATAGCTAGCGTTTCTAATACAATATTAAATAGTAACGGTGATAGTGGGCAACCTTGTTTCACTCCAGATCTTATTGGGAATGGTTGCAGTTTGTCTCCATTACATATGATGCTTACTGATGGTTTTAAATAGATGCTGCTGATTATTTTAAGGAAAAGTCCATTTATTCCTATACTCTCAAGTGTTTTAATAGGAATGGATGTTGGATTTTATCAAATGCTTTTCTGCATCTATTGAGATGATCATATGGTTTTGTTAATTTGGTTATTGGACTGCAATTATATTAATAGTTTTTCCTAATATTGAACCAGCCCTGCATTCCTGATATAAATCCTACTTGATCATAGTGTATTATCTTGGAGATGATTTTCTGTAGTCTTTTTGCTAATATCTTATTTAAGATTTTTAGCATCAATATTCATTAGGGAGATTGGTCTATAATTTTCTTTCTCTGTTTTCAGCCTACCTGGTTTAGGTATCAGTACCATGTCTGTGTCATAGAAGGAATTTGGTAGGACTCCTTCATTCCCTATTTTATCAAATAATTTATATAGCATTGGGGCCAATTGTTCTTTAAATGTTTGGTAAAATTCACATGTAAATCCATCTGGTCCTGGGATTTTTCTTAGGGAGTTGTTTAATTGCCTGTTCTATTTCTTTTTCTGAAATGGGACTATTCAAGCAATTTACTTCTTCCTCTGTTAGTCTGGGAAGTCTGTATTTTTGGAGGTAGTCATCCATTTCACTTAGGTTATCAAATTTATTGGCATAAAGTTGAGCAAAATAACTCCTTATTATTTCTCTAATTTCCTCTTCATTGGTGGAAAGTTCTCCTTTTCATTTTTAAGACTACTAATTTCATTTTTCTCTCTCCTTTTTCTAATCAGATTTACTAAAGGCTTATCTATTTTATTGGCTTTTTCATAGAACCAACTCTTAGTTTTATTAATTAGTTCAATAGTTTTTTACTTTCAATATTTTTAATTTCTCCTTTTAATTTTAGAATTTCCAATTTAGTATTTGATTGGGGGTTTTTAATTTGGTCTTTTTTAGTTTTTTTAGTTGCAAGCCCAATTCATTAATCTTTTCTTTCTCTGTTTTATTCAAGTAAGCCTCTAAGGATATAAAATTCCCTCTTATTACCGCTTTGGCTGCATCCCACAAATTTTGGTATGATGTCTCATCATTGTCATTATCTTGAGTGAAATTATTAATTGTATCTATAATTTGCTGCTTCACCCAATCATTCTTTAAGATGAGATTGTTTAGTTTCCAATTACTTTTTGGTCTATTTCCCCCTAACTTTTTGTTGAATGTAGTTTTTATTGCATCATGATCTGAAAAGAAAGCATTTACTATTTCTGCTTTCTTGCATTTAATTTTGAGGTCTTTATGTCCTAATATATGGTCAATTTTTGAATAGGTTCCATGAACTGCTGAGAAGAAAGTATATTCTCTTCTATCTCCATTCAATTTTCTCCAAAGATCCAACATACCTAATTTTTCTAATATTATATTTACTTCTTTAATTTCTTTCTTATTTGTTTTGTGGTTTGATTTGTCTAATTCTGAGAGTGCAAGGTTGAGATCTCCTACTATTACAGTTTTGTTGTCTATTTCTTCTTGCAACTCTCTTAACTTCCTTTAGGAAGCTGAGTGCCATACCACTTGGTGCATATATGTTTAATATTGATATTGCTTCGTTGTTTATGCTACCCTTTAGCAGGATGTAGTTTCCTTCCTTATCTCTTTTAATTAGATAAATTTTTACTTTTGCTTGATCTGAGATAAGGATGGCTACCCTTTTTTTGACTTCACCTGAAGCATAATAGATTTTGCTCACCTTTTACCTTTTACTCTATATGTATCCCCTGCTTTAAATGTGTTTCTTGTAAACAACATATTGTAGGGTTCTGACTTTGGATCCAGTCTGCTATCTGCCTCCTCTTTATGGGGGAGTTCATCCCATGTCACATTTACGGTTAGAATTTAGCTAAATCTGTATGTTCCTGCCATCCTAAAACCCCAGATTGTGCTTTTACTTATGTTTGCCTCCCCAACCCTCTTTCCCCTTTTAAACTTATGACCCCTCTTGTATCACTGATACTTATCCTCTTTATAATCCCTCCTCCCCTTTGAGTCTTTCCCCTTCCTTCCCTTATTACTCTTTTTCTTTTCCCTTTTCCTCTCCCCTGTTTTTATGTAGGCTGAGAGAATTTTTCTAAAACAAATGTCAATTATTTTTCCTTTGAGCCAACTCTGATGAGAGTAAGATTCACACAATGTTCCTCCCTTCTCTAAATTCCCTCAGATATGATAAGTTTCCTTAGCCTCTTTTGTGGATGTGGTTTCCCTCTTTTTATCCCTCCTTCCCACCTTATTCTGCCATCATCCCTTTTCCATATCTACTTCCTTTTTTATGTTATATCAGTACTATCAAATTTTACATGTATTTTTTTTTGTATATCCACAAGCATGAAATCAATTCTCAATAGTATTTTACCTTTTTCTGCATCTCTTGAGTTCTATTCTTGGAGATCAAATTTTTTGTTTAGTTCTGTTTTTTCTTCAGAAACAAATGGAATTCATTTGTTTCATTAAACAGTCCATCTTCTTCCCTGAAGAAAATGCTCAGTTTCAGCTGGTAGTTTATTCTTGGCTGTCATTCCCAAGTTCTTGTGCCTTTTTGGAATATCATATTCCAGGCCCTTCTTTCCTTTAATGTAGAGGCAGCCAATGATCTTGGGTGATCCTTATTGTGGCACCTCGGTATTTAAATGGTTTTTTGGCTGCTTGTAAAATTTTTTCCTTAATCTGATAGTTCTGAAATTTTGCCACAAATATTCCTATTGAGGTTTTTATTTTAAGGTTTCTTTCTAGAAGGTGTTCGATGAATTTCTTTCAATGCCTATTTTAACTCTTCTGATTCTATTACATCTGGGCAGTTCTCTTTGATGATTTCTTGTAAAATAGTATCTGAGGCTCTTTTTTCATCATAGTTTTCGGAAAGTCCAATAATCCTCAGATTATCTCTCTAGATCTATTTTCCAAGTCTGTCATTTCTAGCAAGTAGATAATTCATGTTTTTTCAGTTTGTCATTTTTGGTTTTGCTTGACTGATTCTTGCTGTCTCAATGCATCATTAGTTTCAATTTGTTCAGTTCTAATTTTTAAAGAATTATTTTCTTCATTAGCTTTTTTACTTCTTTCTGTATATGTCAATTGAGTTTTTGAATGTATTGTTTTGGTCTGTGGAATTTTTTCCATTTCACTAATTTTTTTTTAGTGAATTATTTTCTTTTCCAATTCCACAGATCCTACTTTTCTTGCACGCTGAGTTCTTTGTCTTTTCCAAATCACAACATCCTACTTTGTAGTGAATCTTTATTTTTCCAATTCGATTTCAGGAAGTTGTTGCTCTCTTGTAAGGCTTCTCTTCCTTTCCCCATTTATCTTCTAACTCTCTTTTGGACTTTTATATGGCCTCTTCTGAGGAGCATTATGTAAGGAGGACAGTCTGATGCATTTTTGCTGTTTGAGGTCTCTTCAGGTTTGCTGACCTGCTCTTTTTCTGCATAGAGCTGTCGATTGTTCTTTTCATCTTTTTATTCATGTTTTAAAGCCTTTAGGTAAGGTCTCCTAGGCAAGGGTTACCAGCTTCCTCTGCAGAGCAGGGAAAGACAAACCATTTCGACCCGAGGTATGGGAGTGCTCTGGTGGAAGTTTTCCTTCCCCAAGAGGAAGTGGATTCAGCACTGGCCTAGCTATCAGAAACTGCTTAGTAGGGCTGAGTGGATTACTCGATTGCCCTCGGCTAGAGACTAAGTGGTGAAAGTGTCACCCCAGGCCGGAGCCTCTTCTGGGACTGTAGAGTATTAGCAGCTGAGCGCAGATCAGAAGCCACAAACTCTGCCCAGTGTCTCTGCTCTGATGCAAATCGCCCTGGAAAGCTCTATGGCCCCAAGCCGAGCTCCCCCTGCGCAGATTGAGGCTAACCGGCTGCGCCTCCTGCCGTGCAGGATCACAACGCCCAAGGAAAATCCCCTTTACTGCGGGTTGGAGCTGCTTGCGTTGCTGAGATCTGTGCTTTCACCCTGGGTTTGAGACTCCTCCGGAACCTAATTTTCTCCCAGTCTGCGCCCGATCCCCTAGGCCCCGAACCAACCTTTTTGGAACTGCAGATTTTCTTGGCGTTGGTTGTTCTACTTCTTATCTTTACGAATTGTAGCAGTCAAGACTATTTTTGAGGCTCGATATAATATTGATAAAGAGGGTAAGAGAAGAGCTTAGAAAGACGCGTGTGTCTTCTCCGCCATCTTGGCTCCGCCCCCCAGGACACTCTTTAAAGAGAAGTAGGGAGGAAAAATGGAGAAAGTTTTAGGTGTTAGAATCAAGAATAGCTGGTTTTAAAATCTTGAATCAGATCTTTGTTAGCTTGTGACTCTGAGAAATTATATAATTTCTCTGGACCTTAGTTTCTTCATCTTTAAAATGATAATTATTCTCTAAGGTTCTTCCACTTCTAAATCTGTGCTTCATCGCTCATGGATCAGATAAAAGACAACAGAATAGAAAATTTCCATTAGTTATTTTAAAAAGTGAATTGAGTTACTTTCCGCTCTTCTCTGTAGTCATTAAACAAATAGAACTCTCACATTCAAATTACTAGGAGCTATGGGCAACCAGGATTTGTAGTAATAGAGTTCCTATCCTGGACACTATCTTCCTGAGTTTAAATCTGGCCTCTGGCACTTGTTAACTATACAGGCTTGGGAAAATCATTTAACTCCGTTTGTCTCAATTTCCTTTTCTGTAAATTGTAAATCTGTAAATTCTAAATTGAAGAAGGAAATGGCAACCACTCCAGTATATTTTCAAGAAAGCCCCAAATGAGCCCATGGAGAGTCAGACATGACTGAAAAATGATTGAACATATGTCTCAGTGGATATAGTATGGAACCTGATGTTAGGAAGACCTCTATTGATATTCAGTTTCAGATATTTATTATTTAACAACAGTTTTTTTTTAATTTTCAAAATACATATAAATATAGTTTTCAATATTCACCCTTGTAAAACTTTGTCTTCCAATTTTTCTTCCTCTCTTCCCCCCAATGCCCTTCCCTAGACAGCAAGTAATCCAATATAAGTTAAACGTGTGTAATTGTTCTGAACATACTTCCAAATTTATCATGCTGCACAGGAAAAATCAGATCAAAAAAGAACAAAAATGAGAAAGAAAAAAAGCAAACAACAAAAAAGGTAAAAATATTATGCTTTGGTCCATATTCCAGTCCTCGTAGTCTTCTTTCTGGATGCAGATGGCTCTCTTCATCACAAGTTTATTAGAATTGGCCTGAATCACCCCGTTGTTGAAAAGAGCCAAGTCCATCAGAGATGATTATTAGATACTTATTAACTGTATGAACATGGGCAAGTCCCTTAACCTTTGTTTACTTCAATTTCTTCATTTATAAAATTGGAATAATTACAGTACCTAAATCCCAGTATTAAATGAGATAATAATTGTACAAGGCCTGTCACCTAAAAGCATTACATAAATGTTTGCTATTTTCAACCCAGATGGTTTAACAACAAGGAAATTAGTAGAATCATAGACACTGTTAAGGTACAGAAGTGAGGAAAGAGGACATTTCTATTAGAGGAAAAAGCTAATGCAGAGGCCCAGAAATGAGGCTTAAGGTATCAGCCACTTCTTCATTAGGAGATGTTATCTGCTTTGATAATCTCATAGATTACAACTCTATGGAAGAAAGGGACCTAGGAAACTTGATCTTTTCTACAATATATCTAATTTTCCACTTACCTCCACTTATCCACTTTTTATCTGCTTTGATACTCAGCCCATGAGAATGAACAATTTGGTTATTTAAAATTGAAAAAAATGTCACGTGAAATGAATATACATCTATGTATGCATATATACACATATTCTTCCCTTTCTCACCAATTATTAGCTTCTTAATTTGCACTTCTATCAATGCATTAGTTAATGAAACATTCACTAAAGTAGTTACTATTCAACTCAATCTACATTTAAATATTAATTAATGCAAAAAGTAGCAGAGTATATTTGTAAAACCTGACTTGGATTCAGTAGAAACTTGGCTCCAGTTTCTGCTCAGACATTGAATAATATATGTGAAAAGGAACAAATCACAAACTCACTGTGCCTCAGTCTCACAATCTGTAAAATGGGTTAATAATAAATGCAATATCTATCTCACAGTATTATTGAAGCAATTGAGCAAGGATGTAAAATATTTTGGAAATTTTAAAGCTCTATAAAAATGTAATTTATCATTATTATTGTATACAAGAAAAGTTTAATGATGACTAACTTTACAGAAAAAACATTAAGTTCAGTGCTCCAGCCAGTGGCACACCTATCTTGCTCTATGAGACATAGATTTTATTATTTTTTAAAGATTATTTAACCTATTAGCAGGTATAAAAAGTGGGTCCTAGAGAAGTGTCGTGTCCACAAATAGGTCCACAAATAGTACATTAGCATGCCCCATTTCCAACATTCCTGCCATTGTTGAATACTTTCACTTTGTTATATTTGCCAATTTGTCAATTGTAAGGTGACATCTCTGAGTGTATTAAATCTAAATCACATTTTTAAAAAAAGTATAAGGAAATAATAGAGCATACTTTATTAAGTCATGCCTGGTTTTCAATTCACTGAAAAGTATTTGTCCCTATCATATCCTTTAATCATTTATTTGTTGAGAAATGGCTCAGGGAAAAATATACAGATATATATATATATATATATATATATATATATATATATACACATACACATACATATATATGTGCATGTACACACACACACATATATATATATAAGTATTCACACACATATTCCCATATATAATACACTTTCATGCACTGATATTTACTCTGATACTCACCCCTCTACACATATGATTGAATGATTTGGTTACTTAAAATTTAAAAAAGAATAACAAATGTTACACAAAAATGAATATACATGTATGTATGCATATATACAAATAAATATATATGAGAATTTCCTATCCAGTATTTCATATTTTCAACAATTTTACTTGATGCAAGGGTATTTTCCCACTTAAATTTTTTTTTATTCTCAATCTATATTCAAACATTTGTTCTTATAGTTTGAAATTCAACACACTAGAAATTTTCCTTTTTTACCTTTCCTGAATGGCACTGTATCTTACCTGGCAAGAATTTGCCATCTACATGTAGTTGTACAAGTGAATTTTTATATTCTCACATATTTTAATGATATGTCATTTTATATTAATATAATAATAGAACATTTCATATTATGTGCTACATATATTTAGAAAGTATTGTGGAATATGGTATAAGATATTGGTCCAAATCTAATCTCTGCCAAATTCCCTTCCAGTTTTTCCAGAAATTCTCATCAAAAAGGGAGTTCTTCCCCTACTATTTTACAATCTTAGATTTTTTTTTTTTTTGATCTGTTCTCTGTGATTACTTCTGAGAAGTCCAGGTCTTCTAACTCCATGTTCAATCAGTAAACATTAATGCTTCCTCCAAATAGTCTCCTGAATTTATAGATGATTCATTTCGGTTAAAGTTATGAATTTGGATATGAGCCTTTTATGAAACTTTTTCTTTCATAAGACTTTTTTCCTTAAAGAACAAAACAAAACAGTCTGCAGTACTAAAAATTCAGTTTCCTACCTTCTTATTACAAAGTGCATAACAGAACAGATTGCACTTTTATATTATACTTTAAGCCTTAACATGCACAGGAATAATGCTAGAAAAAATGAAATGAATTTCAACAAATAGCCAAGCCTGCAGTTTCATAAGACTGGTGACTTCTTTGGTATAATCTTTTTTTTAAGTCATGCATATTTTATGAGTCTGAAACAAACCTATTGCAATAAGTCTTTGGGCTATAGATGTAGGAAAGGAACACGATGTAATGTAGCATATCATAATATATGAAGCAATCATTCAAATGTAGCTTGCAGTACATAAGTCAATAAACTTCTACTGTATTGAGGCAGCTGAAGTATAGGAGATATTCATGCAGAAGATGTTTATTCAATGCATTGTGAAAAAAAATCCATTTGTCTACCCCTTGCCAAATGTGCCTGAAAGTTATTGCTAATTTATCACAACAAAACCAACCACCAATGAACAATAAACAAGGAAAACAGGATTGCCCTCCTCCCTACTGTATTTTATTCAGCAAGAACTTAATATAAGATTACTGGATTTATAGCTAAAAGGAATCCTTAAGAGTTAGTAAATACTTACATCTATCTTATAGATGAGGAAACTGAGGTCTAGGGAAGTGAGATCACTTGCATATTTTATATGTGGGTTTTATCAGTGGATAATGAACATTTTTTGTGTGTGTGTCTTTAAAAGCTACATGTCTAATAGCAAAATGATATTGTGGAAAGAACTAGAGCTGTTAGAATAACAGTAGTGGGCCTGATAAGGAGTCTAGGGAGAAAGAGTTATTATAATTATAGCCTAGATCAGAATTGTGATAGAATAGAGTTAGGCTTCAGATGCTAATAATAAAACTGTGAATGGTAGTATTGATTCCATACTTTCAATCAATTTCAATCAATCAATGAATAAGCATTTATTAAGTATTTAGTAGGTGCTAAGTATTAAGAAAGTATTCTAGGAATTTCAAGAAACAGAGAAGAATGAGTGAATGAAAAAAACATCCTTTCAAGTAAACTTCATGACATAATGGATAGAAATTTGGCCTCAGAAGTAGGAAATTTGACTTCAAAATTTGCCTCTGAAAAATACTGATTATATGACAGTGGGGAAGTCATTGATTTCTGAGTTCTAGGCAGTTTTATAAGACTTTAAATTGTCAAGAATGTCATGACCTGCTTTGGTAGAGCAATACTCCTAAACAAGATGTTTCATAGAACCAGTCTACTTCCTATCCCTTCCATCTAATTTCATTGCTAAGTACTGATGGTGCATTAGAAAGAGTGCCAGACCTAAAGTCAGGAAGACATCTTCCTGAGTTTAAATCTGGCCTCAAATACTTCCTAACTATGTGACTCTGTGAAAGCCACTTAACTTTACTTGCCTCAGTTTCTTTTTTTATTAAATGAGCTAGAGAAGAAAATGACAAACTACTCCTTTATCAAGAAAATCCCAAATGGTGTCATGAAGAGACAGACACAGCTGAAAAAAGGACTGAACAACAAAAGGAAAATGACAGCTTAGACAGATAGTCTTGGTCAGCAAATTCACTTGGGTAGGATGTAGATCAATATTTAGCTGACATTCTCTTGCTAGTGGCATAGATCCCTTTTATTTGATTGTGTTTTCAGAATCTGGCAGGAGGAGGGGGGTGAAAATGATGCTATCTGGTCCCTGGAACTACAGAGTAGATTAGTTCTTCCCAGGAAGGATCTCCAGTAGTCCTTTTCAAAGGATGGTAAAGTAGCACTGGATAAGAAGGTAATTTGTTTTTTGAAAAGTAATTAAAATAAAGGGAGCTAAGTTCTTGCTTGAGAATATTGTAGAGCTAGCATTACTGGGAGATAGTGTAATGATTACCAAGCATATAATAGAAAGCTCCTAGGACAGGGGAATAGGCAATTTAAACTGGATGTGATTTTATTGGTAAAAAGAGCTTCCAGATGAGCAACTTCTCACTATCACTACAGATCAACAATTTCTCTACTACTTAATATATTTTAAAAGTAAGCTGTGAGAATATGTGACATGTTCAGGATCACATAGACAGTATGTACCAAAAGTTGATCTGAAACATGGGTCTAAGAAAATTACAGCCTAGAGATTTCTCTAAGGCCATTTTTCAACCCATCAAGACATGCTGTCTCTCTATAAAATCTATATGTATTTATCTTAATCTAGGCTCAAAATAAATAAGTTAACAAATGTATAGATAAATGAATGAATAAATAGGTAAGTATATAGATTATTGACTTGAAAATAAAAATTTTGTATGATTTTTTAAAGACATGCTGCAAAAATTTCCTCTACTGTGTTTTCTCCAAGTGTTTATTAGAATACCTCTTAGTAAACATTCAATAAATACTTATTAGATGATTGATTGATTCATCCTTGGTATAAGTGCAAAGATTTATAATATTTTTGTTTTGTTTTGTCTAAAGATATTATTTAAAGTCCAAATCAACAATCAAATAAAAGCACAGAATATGGGGAAGTGGGAAGAGCAAAGAATTTTGGATCAGAACATGAGAGTTCAAATCCTGATTCTCTTACTACTTTCCACTTGTGTAAGGTCTCATCTAAGTCTCAATATCCCCAAATATAAAATAGGGATGTTGGAAGTTGGAAGTACCTAAAGTCTGCCCCATGTACTGCCAGCATATCCTGTTAGTAAAATCAGATTAAAATGCGACTGACAAATATAAAGCAAAATAAAAAAAATACAATAAAGCACAGATAACATTACAATTGTAATGTGTAGCCAGCCAGAATCCTTGCATTAGTTGTCTCCATTTCTTTTGAATTTAACAATCAAGCTAGATTTTGAGTTCCCTTCTAACACTAGAACTATAAGCCAATCTAAACCTCAGTTTCCTCAGGTGTAATAAAGATTGTTTCTTCCAATTCTAAGCATATGAATCTTGAGAGAGTTCTTGTTGCCTGTGATGCCAAACACTGGTTTTCTTTCTCTCTAGGAATTTGAAATTAGCAAGTTAAGCAATACAAATCAGGTGTAGGCCAAATCTGAATTAAATTTTAACCATTAGTTCAACAATTTTGCTGCACTACATATGTGAGCTCTGGAATAGCATGAATCATGGCCCTAGACCAACCAGATGCCTGTGAAAATAGCACATGAGCTACATTAAAGTCACGAGAGGAGAAAGAATCACTATTTTCAGTCAGTAAGTCAGTCAATAAGCATTCATTAGGTGATTATTATGTGCCAGACACCATGATATGTGATAGGGATAAAAGAGAGGCACAGTAATCCTTTGTTTCTCTGCCCAAATGACAGGAAGGAAGGGACAAACATGAAAATCACTAAATACATGCAAGGAATATGAATGTTATATGGCAAAATAGGGAAGACAGTAGCAGCTGAGGAGACTGCAGAAAGCAGAAAGTGAGATTTGGTCATAGTCTTAAAAGAAGCCAATATTTACCGGACATACTCTTGCTAGTGGCATAGATCCTTTTGATTTGATTGTGTTTTTCAGAATCTAGTAGGAGGAGGGGGATGAAAATGATGCTATCTGGTCTCTGGAATTACAGAGTAGATTAATTCTTCCCAGGAAGAGAAATTGCACAGAAGAAAGTACATTGTATAAGAGGAACAACAATTATGTGTTGTGACTCAAAGATGAAATGACTGAGCAAACACATGTTCAATCTTCTAAGCATATTGATTTATTAAACAATGAACTTATTAAACAATTGTCCATGGACCAGATCTCTTCAGCTTGGGCCTGTTCCTTGAATATAGAGGGAGACAGACATTTATACACTAAAAACAATTAATCAAATAAGATCAACTGATAAAAAGGAAATAATACAATATTAGATTATCTGATTTCTATCTGGATGAAAGATGTTCCAAATTGGGAGGAAGGGTACAATTTCCTGAAATCTGAAATCATTCCCCAAAGTGTCTATAACAATTAAAGGAACATGGAAACAATAATTAATTGATCAGTATAGTTCCCAGTTCCAGATAAGACAAATGAGTTGCTTGAAATGTACAGTTGTGAGAAAATTCCTTTCATTAACATATGGATCTGATTGACTTTCTGGTCAACTATAACCTTCATCCTTGGTTGAATTAATCATAAATCAGGGAGAGGTAATCTAGTTTCCCAGTTACACACTTTGAGTCCTTAGGATCAAACAATGAAATGAGTTTTTTTTTTCCAATTCCTACAATGGAATAAAGTTTTCTTAGAAGGCAAAAATTGGACTAGACCCATAACTGAATGGAAAAGGAACTGAGGTAGCTCCAGAATTGAGTCACAAGAAGAGTTGGCACAGTTCATTCACTTTCCAAAATTAAATACTTGCTGTCCTAATCCCTTCAATTCCTCCAATTTTTTCCCTTTTGATTTATGGGCAGTGCCCCTGTTCTATGAGGCATTACCAATAAGCCAAATCTATAAGGATTTTTATAAATTCATAATTAGAAATAAGTGTCGGTTACCACTTAGAGGGTTCACAATGGAACAGTTTTGAGGTCACTAAGGTAACCAAGATTAATTTAAACTTAATCACAAACATTATGGAAAAAAAGACCAAAACTACAATAGTGATCAATAATATTAACATTAAATCTCCCTGTAACTTAATAAACCAATTCCAGTGTCATCACAATGTCCTGTGAAGTTATCTGGTCCCTGAATATCTATTCTTAGATGTTCTGAAATAGATTTCATTTTCAGGAGGACTATAAAGGGGGTTCTGTTTTTGTAATTCCAAATCACCCTCAGAGGTTCTTAAATAATTTTGCCCAAATCTGCTAGTTATGAGATTGAATAAAGTTTAGTGCATTGGCCAGTGTTGGTTGGTTGATGATTGTCCTTCATTCTCGAAGAGGACCAAAATCACATTGCCATGTTACAGTCGAGTTACAGTATTTCTGACTGTGGCTGATTAGATCACCATGAGCTCAGAATGCTGTGCATAGGAAAGACACAAATATTCCCTATGGACATGTAGGGTGACTTTTTGTGTTTCTTTTGAATTAATTCAATTCTGCTTTGCTTGTAGAACATAGCACCTTCTCTGATGAGGGCATGCCATGCTGGGCATGTTCCAGTGTCTCCCTTGTCATACAATGAATTCTAAAGTTCTTTTTTTTTGCCATTATCCAATAAATGGACACTCCCTCTGTTTCCAATTCATGGCTACCATCAAAAGAGCTAGAATACATAAGAATATTGGGGCAGCTATATGGATAGAGTACCAGCCCTGAAGTCAGGAGGACCTCAGTTCAAATATGGCTTCAGATACTTAACACTTCCTAGCTGTGTGACCCTGGATAAGTCACTTGAACCTAATTGCCTCAGCAAAAACAAAACAAAACAAACAGAGGTACTATAAATGTTTTTGTGTATATGGGTCTTTTCCTCTTTCTTTGCTCACTTTGGAATACAGACCTTTTGAGATATAGATATAATAGCAGTTCTGCTGAGTGTGCACATTTTATTACCTATTTGGGGGCATAGTTCCAAATTGCTTTGTGGAATGGTTAGATCAGTTCACTGTTCCACTAACTGTATATTAATGTACCCATTTTCTTATAGTCTTTCCAATATGTCATTTTCCTTTTAATATTAAATTAGCCATTTTAGCTGTTGGAATACCTGGAGCGATTGGAATACAGAGGAGACACCTGACAATGGCTGCTGGAGGTCCAACCCAAACTTGCAGAATGGATCCCCTTTTGTGAGAGGATGACACAAGTAGACTGAGAGGCAGTTGCTGTTCTCTGATCTCTCTGACTGAGAGGCTGTTGAGTTGTCTGACCTCTCTCCTCTTCCCTCTGCCTCCAATTTATCACATTCCCAGTCCACAACACCTCTGTCAGCAAAGGCTGACTCCTTCAACTCCTTCAGATGTTATGATCCACAGCTGTGGAGGCTCTTTGAGAATTGACCTGTCCCCTAACATCTAGCTGTTAGGATCATACCTCAAGAGTTGTTTTAATATATATATATATGTAATTATTAGTGTTTTTTTAAATGGCTACAGGCTATAGATTGTATTGCTTTTTGGCTGAGACAATAGGATTAAGTTACTTGCTAGGAAGTGTTAAGTGTCTGGGGCTAGATTTGAACTCACATTCTCCTGATTTCAGGGCTGTTTCTGCAACCACTGCACCAACTAGCTGACCCTAGATTGGATTTCTTAATCTGAAAACTGTGTATTCATATCCTTTTACTATTAAATGGAGAATAGCTCTTTTTTTTATTACAGTGCTAACTCATTTCCCTATGTATCTTAGAAATAAAACTTTTACCAAAAGAAATTGGCTGCAATTTTTTTCTTTTTTAAAATTTATTTTATTTAAAAAACAGAATAAGAAAAAATAAACAGAAAAGAGAAAATTGTCATGTGCCAGCAAAACATTAGGGAGGATTCAAATTATATAACAACAAATTACCAGATCAAGAACGTTCAGATATATCAGGAGAAGAAATTATATTCATGAGTGTCCATCTTTTCTTTACTTTCATGTAAATTGTTCTTTTGTTTTCTTTATTCTTTCCCCCCTTTCATTCCCACCCCACTACAAGCAGGCTATAGTTAAGAGAGGATATTTTTAGGTATACATATGTAGATACACACACACACACACACACACACACACACACACACACACACACACAATTTTCTTATCCCTGCTAACTCTTTGCTTTAATTCTGCTCCTAACTTGCCTTGCTATTAATTAACCTGCCCACCCATGGATCCCTCCCTTGTCTTCTTCCCACACTCTTTGCATTCCGGTCTGCCCTTCACTCCTCCTTTATTTTTTTTATAGATTTTGCAGCATGTTATACCATACACACACACACACACACACACACACACATTTGTATGTATGTATGTATATAATGTATGGTGTTGCCTATTTAACTCATTCCCAATGTGAGTAGATTCTCAGAACCATGAGCTCTTCTCTCCCCTCTAATACCTCTGTGTCTATTTTTCCATTGTACCTCATTTATATGACATCCTTGCTATTTTTACCTTAATACTGCCCCAGTTTTTCTTTTGAGTTGCCCTATTTTTTGATGTCAATTTTAAACATATGGTATTCATTTCCCATGTTTAAAAAAAAACATAAACCATTTGACCATTTGAATTTCTTGAAATTCATCCTTGATATTGGCTCTTTGATTTAATTTTTCTATTAAGTTTAAGTTTGGTTGACAGAATGTCCTGAAAATCTGCAAGTTCGTTGAATGTCCAGTTTTTTTCATTCAATATTATAGATAATTTTGGTGGATATGATATTATTGGCTTCAGGCCTAGTTCTTTTGATTGTCAGTAGATATGATTCCAGGACCTGCAATCTTTTTGTGGCTGTTAAATCCTGTACAAATCTAATTGTAGCTCCAGTGTATTTAAATTGTTCTTTGATTCTTGAAAAAATTTCTCTTTCATCTGAAGGTTTTGAAATTTGGCAATAATGTTCCTATAAGTATAGGATCTCATTGAGGTGGTGATCAGTGGCTTTTTTTTATTTTCACTTTCCCCTTATATTCTATCACTCCAGGACAATTTTCTTGTTTACTTCTTGCATTATTGTACATTTTTTTGTCACAACTTTCAGGCAGCCCAATATTGATATATATTCTCTTCTTGATCTGCTTTCCAGATCTGTCATTTTTCTTGTAATATGTTTCACATTCTGTTCTCTTTTTTCATTCTTTATAATCTGTTTTATGATTTCTTGGTTTCTCATAGCCTCACTGGCTTCCCCTTGACCAATTTTAATTTTCAAAAATCTATTTTCATTCTTGTGATTCTGTATGCTCTTTTCTAGTTGGTTAACTTTTTTCATAATCTTCTTTTTCTTGGATGATTTTTTTTAGTTTTTACTCAATGTTTCTCATTTGTTTTTTAAGTCCTTTTAAATGTTCTGTGAATTCTCTCTAGCCAGGGAGCCATTTCATGTTACTCTTTGGGGTAGAAGCTTTTTTCATTTCAGAGTCCTCGCTCTGAAGACGAATCCCAGACTTCCCTGTTCCCATAGTAAATATCAGTCTTATTTTATTTTATTTATTTATCTTTTTTCCCTGAGGCAATTGGGTTTAAGTGACTTGCCCAGGGTCACACAGCTAGGAAGTGTTAAGTGTCTGAGACCAGATTTGAATTGAGGTCATCAAGACTTCAGGGCTGATGCTCTATCCACTGTGCCACCTAGCTGCCCCCTCCCCATAGTAAATGTCTATGATGGAGCTCTTCCTTCTTTGTTGATTCATTTAAAAAAAAGAGAGAGATACTCTATGCTCAAAAAGCATCAAACTGTGCATACCCTTTGATCCAGCAGTGTTACTACTGGGCTTATATCCCAAAGAGATATTAAAGAAGTGAAAGGGACCTGTATGTGCAAAAATGTTTGTGTCAGCTCTTTTTGTAGTGGCTAAAAACTGGAAATTAAATGGATGCCCATCAATTGGGGAATGGCTAAGTAAATTATGGTATATGAATGTTATGGAATTATTGTTCTGTAAGAAATGACCAGCAGGATGAATACAGAGAGGCTTGGAGAGATTTACATGAAGTGATGCTGAGTGAAATGATCAGAACCAGGAGATCATTATACATTTTAACAATAATACTATATGAGGATATATTCTGATGGAAGTGGCTATCTTCAGCAATGAGAGGATCCAATTCAGATCCAATTGATCAGTGATGAACAGAACCAGCTACACCCAGTGAAAGAACAGTAGAAAATGAGTGTGGACTGCTTGCATTTTTGTTTTTCTTCCCAGGTTATTTTTACCTTTCTAAATCCAATTTTTATTATGCAACAAGAGAACTATATAAATATGTACACATATGTTGTATTTTAGATATACTTTAACATGTTTAACATGTATGAGACTGCCAGCCATCTAGGGAAGACAGTGGAGGGAAGGAAGGAAAAAGATGGAGAAGTGATTGCAAAAGTCGATGTTGAAAAATTATGCATTCATAATGTTCTGACAACAAAAAGCTATCATAATTTTTAAAAAAGAAGGCACGAAAAAGAGATATTGGTGTAAGTAGCCTTTAATCCTGAGATGGGAGGATAGTACCTCAAGCTTTTCTTCAGCTCTCCTTTCTGGCCAGAAACCAAGAGTTCTACAGCAAATGCTTGCAGCCAGCAGTATTCCTCTCTGGGTATTTCTGCTCTCATTGGGTGCTGACTCCTTCTCACACAGGACTGTTTCTCAGCAGCACATCTGAGCCAGGTGTAGAAACACCAGAAATCAGTTGAGATTCAGTTTTCCTGGACTCAAATCCCACTCCACAAACAGTCCAGGAGATGAAAATTTCTATGTTTCTATGGCTCTAGTTGCATCCAGCTCTAGTTACTGTTTCTATAGACCTAGCTTAAAGGTGTTTTCATTTCACACATGTTAATCCCAGACCCCAATCTTTCTTCTCATCTTTTCTGATTGAATCAGGAGGACCCTAGTTTTTCCCCAAGTCTTCTTGATTTTTCAACAGTCTATGTTCGATTTATTTTGAGGGAAATCTGGAGAGTTTGAAATTTACCAATCTACTCTACCATCTTCCCAGAAATCTCTCCTTAAAGTTATTAATAGAGATCTTTTATTGCTTTTTTCTAATCACTCTTTGAGCACTTGCCCATTTCAGCAGCTGAGTGAAAAATGGACTGTGTTGTGAAGAAGCATGAGGCAAAGAGAATAATTAAAAAGTTGTTGAAAAATTTCCAGCCAGAGGGGCTGAGGGACTAAACTGAGGTTTTGGTTATGTTAGCAGACAGAAAAGGATATAAATGAAATATTAAATGAAGGAAGAAATGATAAGAGTTGTCCATTGATTGGATATGTAGAGTGGATATGAGTGAAGAGGTCTGTATGAAACCAAGATTACAAATTTGGGTGACGATCATGGTCATGGAAGGAAGATCATGATACTCTCAAAAATACTGAGGAAGTTTAAAAGTGGGGGGGATTTTGAAGGAAAAGTAAAGGATTCTTTTGGATGTGTTGAATTTGAGATACAGACGGGACCACTTACAGAAGGTAATAGACCAAATTGAGATAACATAGACAAAAAAAAAAAAAAAAGGAAAGGCTCCTCGACAGAATGACTATGTAGATTAACCATTTGATACCAGAGAATGACTCCAGAAAAAAGTATCAGTGGTAGAAGAAAGTCTTTAAGGTACTTTCTCCTGAAACTAGATAAGTTCCTGGAGGCTGACTATATAATGAGTTTCATGGTAAGTCTCTTTCATGGATAGAAAGAGAACATCAATTCAAATCTATCTCTACTATTTACTTATGTGTTTTTGACCAAATTATGCTCTTTTTTGGAACCTTATATTTCTTGATTATCAAATGAGACATTTAAGCTGGACAAAAAGATATCAAATATGTGGCTTTCAGGCAACATTGTAGCCTGTGATGAATACCCTGTTTAAAATGCAATTGGGAAACAACTGGAAAACAGAATCAACTGGTACCAATAGTTCAATGTTACCAAAAGTGTTTTCTCACCATCATGCATAGGCTTCTTTGATATATAATAAGTGACCCATATCTTTCACCTTACTTGGCTTCTTTAAATTACTTCAGATAGTCTTCTTAATCACACATTTTCCTCTGTACAAGGAAGGACTTGGTGTTCTTTTCTGCCTTCATGGTCCAATTCCTGTTAATATATCAACAGCTATATTGTAGGAAGTAGATGGAAGATGAATTGTCAAAGCTCTATTTATAGTCTAAGTCAAACAGGCCATGGCTTTACTGTCTTATATTTCCTGGAATTTTCCCAACAAAATAATTCATTGCTTGTTTGTTTATTTTTTTCTACAAAAACACACCCACTATATCTTATTAATATATGACTAATAAAATACTAAATTCTATTTTCAGTATAGACAACTTAGAGACTTTGGAATGTCTTGTAGAGAAATAACTGGATCTGGGTATTTTCAGTATAAACATTTATCACACACCCATTGCTAAAAAAGAAATAAACATGGGGCAATTTGTGAGAAGAAAAAATTAGACAGAAAATGTAGTATTTTCATAGTCATGAGATTCAGTTGTTCTGGAAAGAGTACTAGATCTGGTTTAGAATACTGGAATTGGAATCCTTACTTTTTTCATTTGATTCCTATAAACCTTACATGAATTAATTAAGCTTTCTCAGATTTAGTTTGCTCATCAAATGAGAGAGTTTGACTCAGTGATGACGTGATGTAAAAAGTACCAACATTCTCTAAACTTATGGTTCTAAAACTATTGATAGAGTTTTGAAATGTTATTGAGCCATATAATGCTAGAAATACTTGTCCTATTTTTCAGTCTAGTTTATCATTAAGACCATAGTAGAACATCTAAACAGAAAATACATTAAATATTAAGTAATCTATTAAGGCAGTATTCAAGCAAATAAGCTTGTAACAAAAAGAACATATAACAGATGTAGTCAGAAGAATAATGGATTTGAAGTTAATGGAATTTTGATGAATTCAAGAGCATCCAGAGGATAGCAATAGGAGGAAGTTTATTAAAGCCATGCTTTGCAAAACACATGGTACTAGATTATTGAGATCCTTGAAGGTGAGGCAAGCATATGTATTTATTATTTTTAGAGACAATAGGGAGTTACTGAGAGAAGTAACAAGATTGGCTCTATGGTTAAGAGAAATTGTCATCTCGTATCTCTACTGCTACTTTCTTTGATGTATTCTTGATGACTGGTGACCTCTGGGATCTTAAAGCATTATCACAGGCTCTTGTCCAATGTGTTTCAACCTTGACTTCTAAAACAAGATTTAAATCTTTCAGATCATATTTTTCCTACTTCTTTCTCCATAATGCTTCATTGTGGCGGGCATTTTGATTGTCTTCATATAACTGGTTATATTTAGGACAAAGGTGATTTGGAGGTAAAGCCTGAATGATGAGTGCCTTTGTATGTCAGAAGGGTTATCTGCTAGCATAGGAACTGGCTTCAGAGAGGAGAACTATTACCAAAGAGTCAAAATTATGGCAGAGATCAGGATTATATTTATAATATATTGCTATAGGGGACTTCCCAATGAGGATATTTCCTTTACTAATGGTTCAGTTTTTAAATAAAACAAAAAAATAACAACAACAACAAAATCTTCCTTACAATAGGAAGTTTTTGAAAATGCAATGTGCCACTAAAAGAGGTAATAAATTAACAGATGACATCTAAGATTCATTAAATTCTTCAGAATTATGATATTCTCTAATTCAAACACATCCCTCTTTTGAAAGTGAAAAATATTTTTGCATGCAATAGTCATTTATTTTAAAAATAGAAAATAAAATAACTTACTATTCTGTCTTGGGAAGCATTATCATGAACTGGAACTAGAAGGTTTTTAATGACAATTTCATGGGCTTGGTGGCTTACCAGATAGGAAATATCTTTCTTCCAAAAGGAAATCCTTAAAGACAGATATGCACAGAGTTTAAGTGGCTTTATACTATATATATATGATATTAAATAGGACTAAAGTTAATGATGGATGACCTATTAAGAAGTATTAAAAAGAGGTTAAAAGCAAACAAAATCTTAGCAATACCAAAACCTTGAATCCACCATTATCTTCAAATACTTCTCTCTTTGAGTAATGTTAGCTCCACCAGAACTATACTTCTTACAGAGTGCCTTGCAATGAGCTTTGGATAGTGCTAATAATAACTTGTTGTATCAGATACTGAAGCTCTTTAATATCTGCTGATAATCTTATAGTTATTCTCCAAATTTTTTCCTTTTGTTTTTTAATTAAAACTTTTTATTTACAAAACATATGCATAGGTAATTTTTCCAAAATTGACACTTGCAAAACCTTTTGTTCCAAATTTCCCCCCCCTTGCCTCCACTCTCTCCCCTAGTTGGCAGGTAGTCCAATACATGTTAAATATATTAAAATACATGTTTAATTCAATTTATGTATGAATATTTTTACAGTTATCTTGCTGCAAAAGAAAAAGAAAAACTGAGAAAGAAAACAAAATGCAAGCAAATAACAACAGAGAGAGTGAGAATGTTATGTTGTGGTCCACACTCTGTTTTCATGGTTCTCTCTCTGTCTGTAGATGGCTCTCTTCATCATTGAACAAGCTAACTGGTTTGAATCAACTCATTGTTAAAGAGAGCCATGTCCAGAATTGATCGTTGTATAGTCTTGTGGTTGCCGTGTATAATGATCTCCTGGTTCTGCTCATTTCACTTAGCATCAGTTCATGTAGGTTTCTCCAAGCCTCTCTGAAATCATCCTGCTGGTCATTTCTTACAGAACAATAATATTCCATATCATTCATATACAATAATTTATTCAACCATTCTCCACGATGGACATCCATTCAGTTACCAGTTTCTTGCCACTACAAAGAGTACTGCCACAAATATATTTGCACATATGGGTCCCTTTCCCTCCTGTAAGATCTCTGGGATATAATCCCAGTAGAAACACTGCTGGATCAAAGGGTATGCACAATTTAATATCTTTTTGAGCATAGTTCCAATCTGTTCTCCAGAATGGTTGGATCCATTCACATATCCACCAAAAATGTTTCAGAGTGTCAGTTTTCCCACATCCCCTCCAACATTGGCCATTATCATTTCCTATCATCTTAGCTGATCTGAGAGGTGTGTAGTGGTATCTCAGAGTTGTCTTAATTTGCAGGTCTCTGATCAATAGTAATTTAGAGCACCTTTCTATGTGACTACAAATAGCTTCAATTTCTTCATTTGAAAATTATCTTTTCACATCTTTGACCATTTATCAATTGGCTTGAACTATTATAAATGTGAGTCAATTCTCTATATATTTTAGAAATAACACCTTTATCATATCATTTGGATGCAAAAATGTTTTCCCAGTTTATTGCCTGCCTTCAAATCTTGTCTGCAATAGTTTTGTTTATACAAAAACTTTTTAACTTAATAAAATCAAAATTATCTATTTTGTGATCAGTGATGATCTCTAATCCTTCTTTGGTCAAAAATTCCTTCCTCCTACACAAATCTGAGAGGTAAACTATTCTATGTTCTTCTAATTTGTTTATAATGTCATTCTTTTTGTCTATATCATAAACTCATTTCGATTTGATCTTGGTATATTGTGTTAGTTGTGCATACATGGCTACTTTCTGCCATACTAATTTCGAATTTTCCCAGCAGTTTATGTGAAATAGTGAATTCTTATTCCCAAAGCTGGGGTCTTTGGGTTTTTTTGAATACTAGATTACTATATTCATTGACTATTTTGTTCTGTGAATCTAACCTATTCCACTGATCAACTTCTCTATTTCTTAGCCAGTACTAAATAGTTTTGATGTAATATAGTTTTAGATCTGCTTTATAATATAGTTTTAGATCTGGTTCAACAAGGTCACCTTCATTTGCTTCTCTCTTTGTTAATTCCTTTGAAATTTTTGACATTTTGTTCTTCCAGATGAATTTTGTTGTTATTTTTTCTGTCATTAAAATATTTTCTTGGGAGTTTGATTGGTATAGCACTAAACAAATAGATTATTTTAAGGAGTATTTTCATCTTTATTATATTTGCTCAGCCTATCTAAGAGCACTTGATATTTTTCCAGTTGCTTAGATCTGACTTTATTTGTGTGAAAATGTTTTAGAGTTTTGCTTATATAGTTCCTTACTTTCCCTTGGCAAATAGATTCCCAAATATTTTATACTATTGATAGTTATTTTAAATGCAATTTTTCTTTGTATGTCTTGCTTTGTACGTTGTTAGTGATGTATAAGAATGCTGATTATTATTATGGATTTATTTTATATGCTACAACTTTGCTAAAGTTGTGGATTTTGTCTAATAGTTTTTTAGTTGATTCTCTAGAGTTCTCTGGCATACCATCATATCATCTGCAAAGAGTGATAATGTGATTTCTCATTACCTACTCTTAATTCCTTTTACCTTTTTCTTCTTATTGCAAAGGCTACCATTTCTAATGCAATATTGAATAATAATGGTGAGAATGAGCAACTTTGTTTTACCCTTGATCATATTGTGAATGGTTCCAATTTATCCCTATTACATATGCTGCTTGCTTATGGTTTTAAATAGATGCTACTGACTGTTTTAAGGAAAAGTCCATTTATTCCTATACTCTGTAGTGTTTTTTTATTATGGTTTTTATTTATAAGATATATGGATGGGTAATTTTTCAGCATTGACAAATGCAAAACCTTTTGTTCCAATTTTTCCCCTCCTTACCTGCACTCACTCCCCAAGATGGCAGGTAGACCAGTACATGTTAAATATGTTAAAGTATATGTTAAATATGTATACATATCCATACAGTTATTTTGCTGCACAAGAAGAACCTGACTTTGAAATAATGTACACTTACCCTGTGAAGGAAATAAAAAATGCAAGCAGACAAAAACAGAGGGATTGGAAATGCTATGTTGTGGTTCACATTCATTTCCCAGAGTTCTTTTGCTGGGTGTAGCTGGTTCTGTTCATTAATGAACAAATGGAACTGATTTGGTTCGTGTCATTATTGAAAAGCGCCACATCCATCAGAATTGATCATTATATAGCATTGTTAGCATTGTTGTTGAAGTATATATTGATCTCCTGGTCCTGCTCTTTTCAATCAGCATCAGTTCACATAAGTCCCTCCAGGCCTTTCTGAAATCATCCTGTTGGTCATTTCTTACAGAACAATAATATTCCATAATATTCATATACCACAGTTTATTCAGCCATTCTCCAATTGATGGGCATCCACTCACTCAGTTTCCAGTTTCTAGCCATTACAAAGAGACCTGCCACAAACATTTTTGCACACGTAGGTCTCTTTCCCTTCTTTAAGATTTCCTTGAGATATATGCCTAGTAGTAACACTGTTAGATCAAAGGGTATGCACAGTTTGATAACTTTTTGAGCATAGTTCCAAATGGCTCTCCAGAATGGCTGGATGTATTCACAATTCTACCAACAATGTATCAGTGTCCCAGTTTTCCCACATCCCCTCCAACATTCAGCATTTTCTTTTCCTGTCATCCTAGCCATCTGAGAGGTGTGTAGTGGTATCTCAGAGTTGTCTTAATTTGCATTTCTCTGATTAATGACTAGGAGCATCTTTTCATATGGCTAGAAATAGTTTCAATTTCTTCATCTGAAAATTGTCTCTTCATTTCCCTTTGACCATTTATCAATTAGAGAATGGCTTGATTTCATATAAATTTGAGTCAATTCTCTATATATTTTGGAAATGAGGTCTTTGTGAGAACCTTTGACTGTAAAAAAGGTTTTCCCAATTTGTTGTTTCCCTGCTAATTTTGTCTGCTTTAGTTTTGTTTGTACAAAAGCTTCTCGATTTGATATAATCAAAATTTTCTATTTTGTGATCAATAATCTCTAGTTCTTCTTTGGTCACAAATTCCTTCCTCCTCCACAGGTCTAATTTATAAATAAATTAAAAGAACATAGGATAAAGAGGTAAACTATCCTATGTTCTTCTAATTTATTTATAATCACCATTTTTATGTTTAGATCATGAATCCATTTTGACTTTATCTTGGTGTATGGTGTTATGTGTAAGTCAATGCCTAGTTTCTGCCACACTAATTTTCAATTTTCCCTACAGTGTTTGTCAAACAGTGAATTCTTATCCCAAAAGTTGGTATCTTTGGGTTTGTCAAATACTAGGTTATTAAAGTTATTGACTATTTTGTCCTTTGAACTTAACCTATTTCACTGATCAACTAGTCTATTTCTACTAAATGGTTTTGGTAACTGCTGCTTTATAATATAGTTTTAGATCTGATACAGCTAGGCCACTTTCATTTGATTTTTTTTATTAGTTCCCTTGAAAGTGTTGACCTTTTGTTCTTCCAGATGAATATTGTTGTTATTTTTTCTTGGTCATTAAAATAGTTTTTTCAGAGTCTGATTAGTATAGCACTAAATAAATAAACTGGGTTAGGTAGTATTGTCATCTTTATTATATTTGCTTGACCTATCCAAGAGAACGTAATATTTTTTCCAAATGGTTAGATCTGACTTTATTTATGTGGAAAGTGTTTTATAGTTTTGCTCAAATAGTTCCTGACTTTCCTTTGGCAGATGGATTCCCAAATATTTTATACTATTGCCAGTTACTTTAAATGGAATTTCTCTTTGTAACTCTAACTGTTGGATTTTGCTAGTGATGTGTAAAAATGCCAGTGACTTATATGGATTTATTTTGTGTCCTGCAACTTTGCTAAAATTGTAGAATATTGCTAATAGCTTTTTAGTAGAATCTCTGGGGTTCTCTAAGTATACCATCATATCATCAGCAAAGAGTGATAATTCCTTTAATCTACTCTAATTCCTTTAATCTCTTTCTCAACTTTTATTGCCAAAGCTACAATATTGAATAGTAATGGTGATAGTGGGCAACCTTGTTTCACTCCTGATTTTATTGAGAATGGTTCTAGTTTATCCCCATTAAATATGATGCTTATTAAGGTTTTTAAACAGATGCTACTGATTATTTTAAGGAAAAGTCCATTTATTCCTATACTCTCAAGTGTTTTTAATAGAAGTGGATGGTGGATTTTATCAAATGATTTTTCTGCATCTATTGAGATAATCACATGGTTTTTGTTAAATTGGTTATAAATAAATTATGCTAATAGTTTTCCTAATATTGAACCAGCCCTGCATTCCTGGTATAAATCCTACTTGATCATAGTGTATTATCTTGGAGATGATTTTCTGTAGTCTTTTTGCTAATATCTTATTTAAGATTTTAGCATCAATATTCATTAGGGAGATTGGTCTATAATTTTCTTTCTCTGTTTTCAGCCTACCTGGTTTAGGTATCAGTACCATGTCTGTGTCATAGAAGGAATTTGGTAGGACTCCTTCATTCCCTATTTTATCAAATAATTTATATAGCATTGGGGCCAATTGTTCTTTAAATGTTTGGTAAAATTCACATGTAAATCCATCTGGTCCTGGGGATTTTTTTTTAGGGAGTTGTTTAATTGCCTGTTCTATTTCTTTTTCTGAAATGGGACTATTCAAGCAATTTACTTCCTCCTCTGTTAGTCTGGGAAGTCTATATTTTTGGAGGTAGTCATCCATTTCACTTAGGTTATCAAATTTATTGGCATAAAGTTGAGCAAAATAACTCCTTATTATTTCTCTAATTTCCTCTTCATTGGTGGAAAGTTCTCCCTTTTCATTTTTAAGACTACTAATTTCATTTTCCTCCCTCCTTTTTCTAATCAGATTTACCAAAGGCTTATCTATTTTATTGGCTTTTTCATAGAACCAACTCTTAGTTTTATTAATTAGTTCAATAGTTTTTTTACTTTCAATATTTTTAATTTCTCCTTTTAATTTTAGAATTTCCAATTTAGTATTTGATTGGGGGTTTTTAATTTGGTCTTTTTTTAGTTTTTTTAGTTGCAAGCCCAATTCATTAATCTTTTCTTTCTCTGTTTTATTCAAGTAAGCCTCTAAGGATATAAAATTCCCTCTTATTACCGCTTTGGCTGCATCCCACAAATTTTGGTATGATGTCTCATCATTGTCATTATCTTGAGTGAAATTATTAATTGTATCTATAATTTGCTGCTTCACCCAATCATTCTTTAAGATGAGATTGTTTAGTTTCCAATTACTTTTTGGTCTATTTCCCCCTAACTTTTTGTTGAATGTAGTTTTTATTGCATCATGATCTGAAAAGAAAGCATTTACTATTTCTGCTTTCTTGCATTTAATTTTGAGGTCTTTATGTCCTAATATATGGTCAATTTTTGAATAGGTTCCATGAACTGCTGAGAAGAAAGTATATTCCCTTCTATCTCCATTCAATTTTCTCCAAAGATCCAACATACCTAATTTTTCTAATATTCTATTTACTTCTTTAATTTCTTTCTTATTTGTTTTGTGGTTTGATTTGTCTAATTCTGAGAGTGCAAGGTTGAGATCTCCTACTATTACAGTTTTGTTGTCTATTTCTTCTTGCAACTCTCTTAACTTCTCCTTTAGGAAGTTGAGTGCCATACCACTTGGTGCATATATGTTTAATATTGATATTGCTTCGTTGTTTATGCTACCCTTTAGCAGGATGTAGTTTCCTTCCTTATCTCTTTTAATTAGATCAATTTTTACTTTTGCTTGATCTGAGATAAGGATGGCTACCCCTGCTTTTTTGACTTCACCTGAAGCATAATAGATTTTGCTCCAGCCTTTTACCTTTACTCTATATGTATCCCCCTGCTTTAAATGTGTTTCTTGTAAACAACATATTGTAGGGTTCTGACTTTTGATCCAGTCTGCTATCTGCCTCCTCTTTATGGGGGAGTTCATCCCATTCACATTTACGGTTAGAATTACTAAATCTGTATTTCCTGCCATCCTAATAACCCCAGATTGTGCTTTACTTATTCTTGCCTCCCCCAACCCTCTTTCCCCCTTTTAAACTTATGTACCCCTCTTGTATCACGATACTTATCCTCTTTATAATCCCTCCCTCCCCCCCTTTGAGTCTTTCCCCCTTCCTTCCCTTATTACTCTTTTTCTTTTCCCTTTTCCTCTCCCCCGTTTTTAATGAGGCGAGAGAGAATTTTCTCTAAAACAAATGTCAATTATTTTTTCTTTGAGCCAACTCTGATGAGAGTAAGATTCACACAATGTTCCTCCCCCTCTCTAAATTCCCTCAGATATGATAAGTTTCCTTAGCCTCTTTGTGGGATGTGGTTTCCCTCTTTTTATCCCTCCTTCCCACCTTATTCTGCCATCATCCCTTTTCCATATCTACTTCCCTTTTTTATGTTATATCAGTACAATCAAATTATACATGTATTCTTTTTGTATATCCACAACAGAAATACAATTCTCAAGAGTTATTTTTACCTTTTCTGCATCTCTTGAGTTCTATGCTTGGAGATCAAATTTTTTGTTTAGTTCTGGTTTTTTCTTCAGAAACAAATGGAATTCATTTGTTTCATTAAATGTCCATCTTCTTCCCTGGAAGAAAATGCTCAGCTTAGCTGGGTAGTTTATTCTTGGCTGCATCCCAAGTTCTTGTGCCTTTCGGAATATCATATTCCAGGCCCTTCTTTCCTTTAATGTAGAGGCAGCCAGATCTTGGGTGATCCTTATTGTGGCACCTCGGTATTTAAATGTTTTTTTTTTGGCTGCTTGTAAAATTTTTTCCTTAATCTGATAGTTCTGAAATTTTGCCACAATATTCCTTGGGGTTTTTATTTTAGGGTTTCTTTCAGAAGGTGTTCGATGAATTCTTTCAATGCCTATTTTACCTTCTGATTCTATTACATCTGGGCAGTTCTCTTTGATGATTTCTTGTAAAATAGTATCTAGGCTCTTTTTTTCATCATAGTTTTCAGAAAGTCCAATAATCCTCAGATTATCTCTCCTAGATCTATTTTCCAAGTCTGTCGTTTTTGCAAGTAGATAATTCATGGTTTTTTCCAGTTTGTCATTTTTTTGTTTTTGCTTGACTGATTCTTGCTGTCTCAATGAATCATTAGTTTCTATTTGTTCAGTTCTAATTTTTAAAGAATTATTTTCTTCATTAGCTTTTTTTACTTCTTTCTGTATATGTCCAATTGAGTTTTTGAATGTATTGTTTTGGTCTGTGGAATTTTTTTCCATTTCACTAATTTTTTTTTTTTGTGAATTATTTTCTTTTCCAATTCACAGATCCTACTTTCTTGCGTGTTCTTTGTCTTTTCCAATTCACAGATCCTACTTTCTTGCGAGTTCTTTGTCTTTTCCAATTCACAAATCCTACTTTTTTTTGGCGAGACTGCAGATTTTCTTCGGCCGGTGACTTGTTCTACTTCTTATCTTTACGAATTGTAGCAGTCAAGACTATTTTTGAGGCTCGATATAATATTGATAAAGAGGGTAAGAGAAGAGCTTAGAAAGTCGCGTGTGTCTTCTCTGCTATCTTGGCTCCGCCCTAGCTCTGTTTTTTTTTTCATTAGAAACAAAAGAAATTCACCTATTTCATTAAATGTCCATCTTCTTCCCTGGAAGAAAATGATTACCTTAGCTGGGTACTTTATTCTTGGCTGCATTGCAAGTTCTTTTTATCTTTTAGAATATCTTATTCAAGGCCATTCAATCCTTTAATGTAGAAGCAGCTGGATCCTGAGTGATCCTTATTGTGACTCCTCAGTATTTAAATTCTTTTTTTTCTGGTTGCTTGTAATATTTTTTCCTTAGTCTGATTGTTCTGAAATATAGCCAGAATATTCCTTGGAGTTTTTATTTTGGGGTCTTTTTCAGAAGGTGTTCGATGAATTCTTTCAATAACTATTTTACCTTCTTATTCTATTACCTCTATGCAATTCTCTTTGATGATTTCCTGTAAAAATATTGTCTAGGCTCTTTTTTTCATCATAATTTTAGAAAGTCCAATAATCCTCAGATTTTCTCTCCTATATCTATTTTCCAGGTCTGCTGTTTTTCCAAGTAGATATTTAACATCATTTACTATTTTTTCACTCTTTTTTTTTTTTTGGTTTTGCTTCAACTGATTTTATGTCTCAATGAATCATTTATTTCTATTTGTTCAGTTCTTATTTTTAATGAATTATTTTCTTCATTAGCTTTTTTTTAACTTCTTTTTGTATATGCCCAATTGAGTTTTTAAATGAGTTGTTTTGTTCTATGGAATTTTTTTTCATTTCATTAATTTTTTTTCACTTAGTTATTTTCTTTTTCCAATTCACAAATCGTACTTTCCTGTGAGTTCTTTATCTTTTCCAGTTCACAAATTGTGTTTCACTGGGAGTTCTTTACCTTTTCCACTTCACATTTCAAGAAGTTGTTCTTTTTCCCACTTTATCAATTTTTTCTTTAAGTGAGTTATATGCCTTTTCTGTACTCTCCTGCATAGCATCTCTTTCCTCATTTTTCTTCTAGCTCTCTTTTAAGATCTTTTATAATTTCTTCTAGGAGAACCTTGTGTGAAGAGGAACAGGTTACGTCCCCCTTTGTGATTTTGTCTAGAGACTATCTGCTATTAGTCTCCTTGGGGTTGAAAATCTGCTCTCTTTTTTGAATAGAAAGTATTGATGGTTAGGGTCAGCTTGGTTTTTGTACTCATTTTTAAAAAGCCTTTATGGTCTGCCTTCAGGGCCGGGAGATTGCCAGCTTCCTCTGTAGAGCAGGGATAGATATATGGACAGTAGTTGTCCTGCAAACAGGCTGCTAAGAGTGACTGAGCTGAGGAAGTGCCCTGGGAAAAGCCCTGCACTGGAAGTGTTTCTGCCCTGGGAAGCGCTTGCTCTATTGGTTCAAGCAGAGCCTTTCTGTGGCTGCAGCAGGCAGAGACCCCTTGGTGATCAGCAGTGTGACTGCCATGGGCAAAAGTCCCATGCTGCAGAATGGGGCTGTATTATATGGCTATGCTGTTGATTGTGTTGAGTCACTTCTGGTGTTGGGTGCGTGTAGCCAGATCCTGTTAGATTCTGGCGTTTTTTAGAATATACACTACTTTTGGCTTTAACCTCTCTGCTGACCTAATGCTTTGCAACTAAAGCACACCAGCCTACCTGTGGTAGAGTCCTCCCTGCAAATTTTCCACCCACAGAGACCGCCCGGCCCCACTCTGCTCAATGTGCTAGCCTCTGGTTCTGTCTCAATGCCTATGCTGGCCTGCTCCCCCTGATCAAAACAAACCTTTTCTGGTGATCTTCCAGATTATCTGCAGCTGGTAATCTGTTATATTCCCAATATTCTTGGATTTTATCAGTCAAGCACTATTTCTGAGGCTGAATTTGGCAATTAGTAGTAAGGTTAGGAAGGAAGGTTAGCATAACACATGTGTCTTCTCTGCCATATTGGCTCCACCCCCCTAGTGTTTTTAATAGGAATGGGTATTCAATTTTATCAGATGCTTTTTCTTTATCTACTGAGATAATCATATTTTTTTGTGAATTTGGCTATTGATATAGTCAATTGTGCTAACAGTTTTCCTAATATTGAACCAGCCTGGAATTATTGGTATAAATTCTCCTTGATGGTGGTGTGTTATCCTGGGGATGATTTTTTGTAATCTCTTTGCTAAGAGATTTTTATTTGAGATTTTTGCATCATTATTCATCAGGGAGATTAGTCTATAATTTTATTTCTCTGTTTTCATCCTACCCAGTTTAGGTATCGGTACCAAGTCTGTGTCATAAAAGGAATTTGGTCAAAGGATATGAACAGACAATTTTCAGATGATGAAATTGAAACTATTACCACTCATATGAAAGAGTGTTCCAAATCACTATGGATCAGAGAAATGTAAATTAAGACAACTCTGAGATACCATTACACACCTATCAGATTGGCTAAGATGAGAGGAAAAAATAATGATGAATGTTGGAGGGGATGTGGGAAAACTGGGACACTGATGCATTGATTGTGAACAAATCCAACCATTCTGGAGAGCAATCTGGAATTATGCCCCAAAAACTATCAAACTGTGCATACCCTTTGATCCAGCAGTGCTACTAAGGGGTTTATATCCCAAAGAGATACTAAAGAAGGGAAAGGGACCTGTATGTGCCAAAATGTTTCTGGCAGCCCTATTTGTAGTGGCTAGAAACTGGAAAATAAATGGATGCCCATCAATTGGAAAATGGTTGGGTAAATTGTGGTATATGAATGTTATGGCATATTATTGTTCTGTAAGAAATGACCAGCAGGATGAATACAGAGAGGCTTGGAGAGACTTACATGAACTGATGCTAAGTGAAATGAGCAGAACCAGGAGATCATTATATACTTCAACAACAATACTGTATGAAGATGTATTCTGATGGAAGTAGATTTCTTTGACAAAGAGACCTAACTTAGTTTCAATTGATCAATGATGGACAGAAGCAGCTATGCCCAAAGAAAGAACACTAGGAAATGAATGTAAACTGCTTGCATTTTTGTTTTTCTTCTTGGGTTATTTCTACCTTCTGAATCCAATTCTCCTTGTGCAACAAGAGAACTGTGTAAATATTGTATCTAGAATATACTGTGACATATTTAACATATATAGGACTGATTGCCATCTAGGGGAGTGGGTGAAGGGAGAGAGGGGGAAAATCAGAACATAAGTGAATGCAAGGGATAATGTTGTAAAAAAAATTACCCTGGCATGGGTTCTGTCAATAAAAAGTTATTAAATAATAAAAAAAAATTCTGAAAAAAAAGAAAAGAAAAAATAAATAAATAAAAGGAATTTGGTAGGAGTCCTTCATTCAATATTTTTTCAATTAGTTTATATAATATTGGAGTTCATTGTTCTTTAAATGTTTGGTAGAATTCACATGTAAATCCATCTGGTCCTGGGGATTTTTTCTTAGGGAGTTGATTGTTCTCCTTCTTTTTCTAAAACTATGTAAGTAATTTATTTCCTCTTATGTTAATTTGGGCAATCTATCTTTTTGTAGGTATTCCTCCATTTCACATAGGTGGTCAAATTTATTGGAATAAAGTTGGGTAAAGAAACTTCTAATTATTGCTCTAATTTTCTCTTCATTGGTGCATAGTTCTCTTTCATTTTTTGAGACTAACAATTTGACTTTTCTCTTTCTTTTTTCTATCAAATTGACTAAATATTTATCAATTTTGTTGTTTTTTTTCATAAAAAAAAATCTTAGTTTTGTTTATTAAGTCTATTTTGTACTTTCATTTTTATTGATCTCTCCTTTTATTTTTAGAATTTCAAATGTGTTATTTAATTGGGGATTTTTCATTTGTTCTTTTTCTAGCTTTTTAGTTACAAGCCTAATTCAATGATCTTCTCTTTCTCTATTTTATGCAAGTAAGCATCTAGAGATATAAAATTTTTACTTATTACCACTTTGGTTGCATCCCACAAATTTTGGTATGTTGTCTCATTATTGTTATTCTCTTGGATGAAATTATTGTGACTATGATTTGCTGTTTTACACATTCATTCCTTAGGATGAGATTATTTAGTTTCCAATCATTTTTTGGTCTATTTTCCCCTGGCCATTTACTGAATGAAATTTTTATTGCGTCATGATCTAAAAAATACATTTATTATTTCTTCCTTTCTGCATCTGATTTTGAGGTTTTTATGTGCTAATATGTGATCAATTTTTGTATAGGTTTCATGAACTGCCAAGAAGAAAGTGTAATCCTTTCTATCTCCATTCAAAATTCTCCAAAAATCTATCATATTTAGTTTTTCTAGTATTTTATTTACCTCATTCTTATTTATTTTGTACTTTAATTTATCTAGTTCTGAAAGAACATGATTGAAATCTCCCATTATTATAATTTTGTTGTCTATTTCTTCTTGCGACTCTCTTAACTTCTCCTTTGGGAATTTAGATGCTACATCACTTGGTGCATATATGTTTAATATTGGTATTCCTTCATTATCTATGTTACCCTTTAGCAAGATATAGTTTCCTTTTGCTTGATCTGAGATCAGAATGGCTATCCTTGCTTTTTTTTTTTTATTTCATGTGAGACATAATAGGTTCTGCTTCTTTTACCTTTACTCTGTATGCATCGCACTGCTTTAAATGTGTTTCTTGTAAGCAACATATTGTTGGATTCTGGTTTTTAATCCAGTCTGCTAGCCACTTATGCTTTATGGGAGAGTTTACTCCATTCACATTTACAGTTAAAACTACTAATACTATATTTTCTGCCATCTTATTAATCCCAAATTATACTTTTCTCTTTCTTTTTCCCCTTTCCCTCTTCTCCAATATTTTACTCATGAGCACTGCTTGCTTCAAGCAGTTCTCCCTTTTTAGAAACCCTCCCCTTTTCTTATACCTTTCCCCTATTATTTCTATTTTCCCTTATATTTAGCTTACCACTTCGCTTTTCCCCTTCCCCTTCCCACTTTTATATAGGGCAATAGCAGTTTTTCTGTGAAACTAAATATATCTAATATTCTTTCTTTGGGCCAAATCTGATTAGAGTAAGATTCATACAATATTCATCACACTCCCTTCTTTCCCTAAATTATCATAGATTTTCTTTGCTTCTTCCCGAGATATAATTTTCTGCATTATCTTCACTTCCCTCTTTTTTCTGTTCTGAATTGTTTCTTTCTGGCTGCTTGTAATTTCTTGAAGTTTTAATTTTGGGGTCTCTTTCAGATGTGTTCAGCGAATTCTTTCAATGTTCATTTTACCTTCTGATTCTATGATATTAGGGCAATTTTCTTTGATGATTTCTTGAAAAATAGTGTCTATGGTCTTTTTTTCATCATGCCTTTCAGGGAGTTCAATAATCCTTAGATTCTGTTTATGAGATTTATTTTCAAGGTTGGTTGCTTTTCCAATTAGGTATTTTACTTTTTTTTGTTTTGCTTGACTGATTCTTGTTGTCTCATTGAGTCATTCATTTCCATTTGTTCAGTTCTGAATTTTAGTGAATTATTTTCTTTATTTACTGTTTTCCCAATTCTTTTTGCATTTGTCCAATTGAATTTTTAAATGAGTTTTTTTGTCCTATGGATTTTTTTTCCATTTCACAAATTCTGTTTTTAAGCAATTATTTTCTTTTTCCATTTTACAAATTCTATTTTCAAGGAGTTATTTTCTTTTTCTATTTCACAAATTTGCTTTTTAAGGAGTTATTTTCTTTTACTGTTTCACAAATTCTGTTTTTCTTCGAGTTGCTTTCTTTTTCCATTTTATCAAGTCTATCTTTTAATGAGTTATGTGCCTTTTCCAAACCCTCTTGCAATGTTTTCATTTTCTTTCTCCATTTTTCTTCTAGGAGAGCCTTCTTTGATGGGGACCAGGTTATATCACCTTTTGGGTCTTCATCTGAAGGCAATCTGCCTTTAGTCTCCTCAGGATTTGAAATCTGTTTTTCTCTTTCACCCTAAAAGCTGTCTATTTTCAGAGTTCTCTTTACTTTTTTACTCATTAAAAAAAAAAAATAGTTTGCTTTTAAGGTAGTGGAGGTTTTCCATCCTTCCTCAATAAGCATTGGCTTCCTCTACAAGCTACCATGGCTGCACTGAGTCAATGTTGACTCATTCTCAGTGCTGGGTGGACATGGCCAGGTCCACTGAGATTCTGGCTTTTGGGGGTTCACTATTGACCTTTTGTGTTTGTGTTGGATATTTTGCAGTTTCTCTGCTGATCTACTGGCTTGCAATCAGGGCAGAATGATTAACACTGCCATAGACTCCTGTAGATTTCTCTCCATAGATTCTCTGCCAACAAGAGTCCACACTGACCAGCAGAGACCACACTGCCTGGGGACTCTGTACTGACTGCACCAGCATCTGTGCTCAGTTCCTTGTGTTTGGCTGCCTCCCTCACATTTCCAAATTGAAACAGATCTTTTCTGGTCTATTTCCTCCCCATAGATTCTCTGCCACAAGGAGTCTGCATTGCCCCAGGGCTCTGCACTGTTTGTGCTGGCATCTGGGCTCACCTGCTTGTGCTTAGCTGCCACCCTTCATTTCAACTGAAAAAGACCTTTTCTGGTGATCTTTGAAATTATCTTCTGCTGGTAATTTGTTGCACTCCCAATTTTTGTGGATTCTGATAATCCAGAGCTAATTCAGATGCTGGATTTGCTAATTAGTCTAAAGGTTGTAGGAGAAAGTCAGAAAGAAACATGTGTCCTCTCTGCCATCTTGGTGTTGCCCCCACTATTTTCCAACTTGAGAAAAAAACTAATATTTTAATTAAAATTACATAATGCCTTGAATCATATCAGGTCATATTTCAGAGCCACATATTAGCCTAGAGTAAAAAAGCTGAGTCCTATTACATGAGAGATCTTATGGGACATAGAGTAAACCAATAAGATAGTTTCTCCAGGACTCTCTATTCTTCTCTTTCTTCTCCTTTGAATACTAATACTGCAATTTCAGTAAAGAAATTAAATAAGAATCTAAGAAACTCCACACCAGGCCAGAATCTCCTTCCAGTATTAGCAAATCTCTTACACTATACTTCTACTTAGAAGCATAATCAGAGAACTAGATATTTGTGTGAAATCTCAGCAACCATCAAATACAACAACTTCTCCCAGAAGAAGTTCTACTACAACATACTAAATAACCAATCATCTAAATTCTGTTTGAACAATTCTAATATCTGCAGTGAGAGTGAATGACACTAATAGTAACTTTTAAGCATTATTAGCAATCAAGGTCAGCTTAATTCTTGAAGAACATACCAGCAGAGAATGAGATGGAAACATTTCTAAAAGAGATACCAGAAATCTCTTACCTGCTATTTGAGAACTAGACAAGTTAAATTCAAACAATACCATCTGTAAAAATGTTCATACCAGATGAGGATTTTGTTATCCATAGTGATTCATGAAGAATTTTCACTAAAGTAAGGAGTTGATATCTGGGTTACAATATCACACTAATTAAGTAAATTACATCTCTTTTGAGGGTAAGGAATGAATCAACAATAATACCCTACATTAATATAGGACTTAATAATTTATAAAGTTCTTTTCTTAAAATATCCAATTTATCAAGCACTTATTAGTAAAGTACTATGTGCCAGGAATTATATAGGCTCTGGGGAAATAAAGAAAATAAAAAATTTAAATTTTTTTACTACACTACACTACTACTACTACACTACTAACTAAAGGAGCTTCCATTATAATTGGAAACTTTCATTATATCAGTGGGTATGGATGAAAATCTGAAGCCAATTCCTTTTAAATTCAACTTTTTTGAGGGTAGAGGTATCACAGAAGAAGAAGGCCTTCTTAATGAAGGCCTTGTGACTTTTTAAAAAATGCCCAGACAACATGCAGTAAAAGATCATAATTAGGAAGAAGTTAAGACCAGGACTTCAAATTCCAATTAGGAATGAAATAGACCAGAAAAGAAATAGACCAGAAATATGTGTCCTCTCCGCTTGAAAGCTGGTTGTTAGGTTAGAATGAGATGCTAGAAGATAATTTAATATTAGACAGCTGTGTGTTTGTGTCTCTATGTGTCTGGGAGAGGATAAGGGATTGAAGTCTATAATACTGACTAGCAATGAAGAACAAGATATAAGGCACTGACAACATAAGTCCTTGAAATTAAAGCCACTTTTGTCTTAGCCAGTCAATATATGTCATCCAGAATGAATATCTACCTCAGGAGATGGGAAGCCAGTAACTGCAGATGGGAGTGCTAAGCCACATTAGGAAGTTAGTAATTGAGTTAACTCTATTAGTTAAGGAGTATCCAGCACAGCCAAGAAAAAAATTTTGAATAGTAGTAAACTAGATTAATAATTATAACCATATTTTAAAAAGATTTCTAATGAGTAATATGCAAATTGAAGGTTTAGAATAATAATAGGCATATGTGGCACAATGAAAATAATATTAACTGATGAGAAGCTCAAGACATTATTTCTACCATGGAACAGTAAATTCTAATTATTTAAACCATTTTTAATCACATCCTTATACTAAAAGCCTACATAAAAGCTCCTTACAAAATAGATTATATGCTCATAGAATGTAGCCCATAGTTAATATTAATTACTCGTGGCTTCTCAATCTCCAGCTGATGCTCCCCTCTCAATATTTTCAACTGAACTCTCCTAACTGAGCTCAGCTGTTTTTTTTGCTCTTTTAGAGGTGTCAACTCAAAGGTTGACTCTTCCTGTGAGAGTGGGATTATGGGAGGTGTGAATTTGGATATCTCCTATTGAACCTTGAAATCTCCCGAATGTGTGAACTAATGTATGAGCTAATGTGTGAACTCTCAAAGGTGTTAACTTAAAAATTGTTTCCATCAATACTAGTGACTTAACACCTTGTAAGGATTTGCTCTAATGTGTGAACCAATAAGCATTGTATCAATTCCACAGAGTTAACAGTAGGATTCTAACACCCTTCCTTTATTATTTCCTTGGGATACTGACCCAGTAAGCGCACTGCTGGGTCAAAGATTATACACAGGTTTATGGTCCTTTGTGCATAATTACAAATTGCTCTCCAGAATGGTTGGATCAGTTTACAACTCCATCAACAATGCATTAGTGTCCCAGTTTTCCCACATCCCCTCTAATATTTATCATTATCTTTTCCTGTCATCTTAGTCAATCTGAGATGTATGATTCAGTACCTCAAAGTTGTTTTAATTTGCATTTCTCTTATCAATAGTGATTTAGAGTATTACTTCATATAGCTATAGATGACAACCTCTGTCATCTTTTAGATAAAATCCTTTATTTACGAGTGAAGGATCTGAGACTTGAAAAATAGGAGTTGCCTAAACATTTTTCTAATCTCCTCCAGGTGCTTTGCATATGGCAGAAGTAAATTTGTCAAGACCACAGAACTATACAATGTCACAACCTGACTTGTACACAATTTTTTGGTGCTTTAAGGTGCATGTTGTTACTGAAGATGTCTTCAGTAAGAAATAGAAATGACATTTACATAATTTACAAGATTTTACTTAAGGTTTACTGAGTATTTCACATATATTATCTCATGAGATCTTACAACAGCTTTGTGAGGTAGGTATTATTATTATTATTATTATCATTTTTTCAGATGAAGAAACCTGAGGTTGACAGAGCTTAAATATTCCAGATGTTTAATAAGATCATGCAGCTAGTAAGTGTCCAATGGAGGTTTTGAAGTAAGGTTATTTTCACTCCCAATTTTATCTATTTCACCATTTGGTTTCCCAAGGAAAAGCATGATAAATCCTTATATAATCAAGCCATTTATTAATTCTGCCCCCAAACCAAAAAGGAGGGAAGATGTATCTTTTAATCTCATTTTAGATAATGAACTTCCTTATGTACTTTGTATTTTCAAGATTAGCAGTTTTATTGTTGTGTTCACCCCTTTCATTAATGCTTATCACAACCCTTCAGTTACTTGGTAAATATTTTTCAAGAATAACTATCAGCAATAATAATAATAACAACAACAACAATTATAATCATCATAATAATTGGCTTATAGTCACAATGGTGAAAAGCTTCTCTAAGCTTAGATGAGCAGATATTCAAATAGCAAAACTATCCATTCAAGGGAGGTATTGAAATTTTTTCCAGCAATGTGATTTCTGCCAAAGCTTGGATTTTGGTGGCACCACATTTAAGAACTGAAAGTTTGTCTCCTCACTTGGATGAACTGATCAGAAAAGAATGGGGAAGTTTGCTTGACTGAAACATTCACTAACCTTTGATTCTCAGTGACTAAAATTGAGCTTCACTTCATGACATGACTTCACTTCAAGAAACTACATTTCCAGAATTATATCAAGAATTGAGTATGCTCAGTAGAGTATTTATGATGGTTAAAGAACTGGAAATGTTAACTTGTGGCAGAGAGAGGATGCAGTACTTGGACTTTGATTCTGGGTGTCCTCAGTTTGTGTGCTTCCTCATGCCACTCTGTATGTCTCTTAATTTCTCTAAGCCTCAGTTCCCTTATAAGTAAAATCAGGATGATAGTATTATCTAGCTCAAAGGCATCTTATAAACCTTTAAGCACTTTTAAGTTTTAGCTTTAATTTATTTATTTATTCACCATTTATTACTATGCCTAGAGAAAATGATACATGACTGCATTATAGTGTTCGAGCACTAAATGAATATATTAGCATATAGGAGAAGGGATAATTGGATTTAATCTAGTCACAGTTTTGAACTATAGCTATAATTATAACTATAACCATATATATATATATATATATATATATATATATATATATATATATATATATATATATATATCTGTATGTGTGTGTGCATGTGTATGTGTATGTGTATACATATATTTCATTATACCCAGTTAATGTGAATAGTGAATCCTGTGAAATGGTCAAATTTTTTGAATTTGAATTGCATATTTCAACTGAGCTAGAATCAATTATTATATTTTGCATAATTATAATTTTGAATAATGCAAACTCACAAACATGCTATCACTTCATGAAATACATCAATTACACTAATCAGAACTTAGATATAGAATCACTGAAGATGATTCAATGCTGAAGATCAATAGAGAAGTCTTAAGAAAGCACATTTGTTGTCAATATATGAAAAATCTCCCTAGAAATTAAATCTCTCCAATAAGGAAATGGATAGTAATGAGATTTTCTTTTTGGAATCTTCTAGGACAAACTGAATGACTTTTAAGAGGGAAAATCAGGTTTCGAATAGGGGTTGGATGAGGCATCCTCTATAGTTAAGACTTGAAATCAAAACAATTTGTTAAAAATATTTTCATAAGTAAGGATTACATTTAAAATTGGAAATGGGCATGTAAATTGTACATATAAAACAACACTGTGGGTATATTCCATTGAACTCCTCTTTACCAGGACAACAGAGCCTGCCAGTGAAATATGTATCTTGTCACCTCTCTTCATAAGTATCTCCTTGTCCCCATCTCTACCTTACTTTTATTCTGTAAACAGTAAGTAATCAAATTAATACTATCATTTGTTTTTGAAAGGATATGACAATTTACTTCCTGCTTGAGCCGAAATTTGCTTCCCTGGCTATTCCTCCCTATAAGTATTCTTATGTAAGTATTATAAGTATTCTAATTCTCCTTTAGAATGTAAGCTACGTGAAAGAAGATGATTGCTTTATTTATATCTTTAGCAACTAGTATAGTGAATAGAACATTGTAGGCACTTGAGAAATGTTATCTAAGTCATTCACTTATGCATTATTACATTTAAAAAAATAGAACACAAACCACACATTATTAAGAGGCCTATCATGGAAAGTAGTCACAGCATAAGGTTACACATCCACCATAAAAGTTCTTCTACTGCTAATAGCTCCTGATCTTCTTCATTGGAGTAGTGTTTGGTCCTGCTTATGACTGGTTTAAAAAATTACTTAACAGGTACACTTCATCCTTTTACCAATGCAATAATACCACCTTCAACTAAGAACCCCTAGTTTTACTGAGGGTAGCTCCTATCTTAACTCTTTTACAATGGTCCTAGTGATTTCTTATGCTTAAAAAATTATCATGTGGCAAATATAGAGATGAGATGGACTAATCTTCAGAAAATGTCATAGAATTCATCACTGGGTGCTTTATTAAGTGTGCTTACCAATTTGGTGGAAAGTTCCATAGGTAATGTCACACTGGCATACACTTAGAGTTTCTGGTCATTTCAATATCCTAATGAGCCATAGAAGGAGCTCTATTATGGAGAGCATAGAGGAGACAATATCATGTCCAGCAAATGAGCTATTCCTTCTTTCTGGTACAGAGATGACCTTCATTTGTGACATAATTCATTTTACAACTTTTACCAGTTTGGAATGATCTTGAATACAGAGAAAAGCCTAAGTGTCTTCCAGATGCATCAATTTTATGACTAAAACCAAAGTGGATAAAAATAGAAAATGGCTATCAGTCTTGTGAAGACACCTTCCACTCTGCAATCATAGGTTTAGAAAAAAATAAAAAAGAAAAGGGTGATAAGAATTAACGATTCTAAAAAAAATCATTTTAATTGAGAAATACTGAGGAGTAGTGATTAGAGAAATGCACTTGGAATCACGAAGACTTGAGTTCAAATTTTGTGTTAGACACTAGCTGTGTTACTCTGCATGGTCACTTAACCTTTCTGTGCCTCATTTGTCTCACTGTCAAACTGAAAGAGTTAAACTTGATGGCATCTAAAGTTCTTTTCAGTTCAAAATATATGAAATCTATTTTTGATACTCTCAATTTGTCATCTTGTCCAAGTTGACAAAGGAACTAAAATTTATTAAACATCTAGAGAAATTATGAACTTTAATAAATTAGAGCTATCAAGGAAAGTGACAGAGTTTGGAGTCCATTATTCAGATCTTCAGATTCTAATTTCAGGGTTTAAGTTACCACCTCTCAATGGAATACTCCAATAAACATATGAGAATAAACAATCACTCAACAAATATTTCTACTTACCAGGCAAGGTAGGAAAAAAAAAAACCTCTAATGAAATAAAGAAAAAGCAAAAACAAAACAAAACAAAACACTTCTACTCTAAATAAAGAAGTATATACTTCAACTATTGAAAATATGTAAATAACTATATAGTTAGAAGATATATGCAGAACCAGTAAAAGATCATCTAAGAGAAAGGTCTTAGCAGCCAAGGAAACCAGGAAAGATCTTCTGCAGATGGTGATTCCATCTGAGAGCTGAAGCAATCCAGAGGAGCCAAGGAGGAGGTGATGGGCCAAAGCATTCCAGGCTTGGGAGAATACCAATACAAAAGGCTCAGAGAGAGGAGATGGAGGACTGTGTTTGAGAAAATTCAAGTAGAGTGTAATAGGATCATGTGGACATAAAAGAAAGAGTAAGAAAGAAAGAAATATGTATTCATTTTGTTCTTATTATATATCAGGCACTGTGCTAGATTCTAGAGATGCACATAGAAATTAAGTGATTCCAATTCTTTAATAAGTTTCTATTCTATTGAGCTATCATTTCCTATTTTTAGCTTCTGTCTTTTCAAACAAAATTTCTTAATCTGTGTTCTAATAGAGAAGCCACTTTCTTTCCCTTCTCTAGCTCCATCGTGTCTTTTTTAGAATGCTATGACTAGAACTTCACATAGTATTGACATTATGGTGGTGTCCATGTACATGTAGTGCTCTATTATGTTTTTTTTTTTATTTCATCTTCTTGTAATGCATATGAAATACATATATGTATATATTTATGCACAAATATGTACATGCATATATTTATATAAATAAAGTGTGTGTGTGTGTGAATATTCTCTTCACACAATGGCAAATTATTGTTATTATCATTACTTTAAACAAGTCCATAAGAAATATTTTTCCTTTCTTTCCTTCTTCTCATTCTCCATCTCCTCCTCCTCCTTGTTTTTTTCTTCTTTTTCTTCATCTTTTTCTTTCTTGTTCTTCCTTCTGAAACCTATCATTTCATGGTATAGAGAATACTCTATATCAAGGGTGGATCTCTTCCAGTTTTCCTTGCAAAATGAATGAAATTAAGCCTCTAAACATAATCTGATGGAAAGAAACCATCCTTACAACTCAAGGTACACTGGAAAAACTTCAAGAAAGGTCAGTCTCACTGTGGTGAAAAGGGTGTTCAGCCTTGCTTAGATAGACTCTGGGAAAGCTGATGAAAGGGACTTAATCACAGCAAATTAACAACTAAGACCAGTCCTGACTCAGTAGAGGAGCAAATCCGAGGCAACTTCCTGTCTTATGTCAGAAGGCAAACTCTAGGGGGAAAAAAAAAAGCAGTCACAACCTGAAAACACAAGGAGCCCTTGTGCTCAAAGTCAAGGCTCAGATTTGCACAGGAAGCTTAAGACAATGCCCCATTTATCCTAGGAGCAGAGCTTAACCATAAAAGTAAAAAAAAAAGGAGGAAATACTAAAAGAAAAGGAAAGGAAATGAGCAAGAAAAAGCAAAGAACTTTGACCATAGAAAGCTACTATAATGACAGGGTAGACAGAACACAAATGAAAACAGAATGACCACAGAAGTCCCAAAGAATGATACAAATTGATCTGAAGCCCAAAGCTCAAAAGGCTTCTTGGAAATGTCCTTAATAAACTTTAAAAGACAAATAAGAGAGGTAGAAGAGTGTCAAAAGCTTGGAAAAGGAAAGAAAAAAATGTCTGAAGAAAACAACTCCATAAAGAATAGAATTAACCAAGTAGAAGAGATACAAAAGCTAACTGAAGAAAATCACACATTAAAAATGAGAACAGAGCAATGGAAGCCAATGACTTCGTGAAGCAACAAGAATCAAACAAACTAAAAAGAATAAAAAAATGGAAGAAAATGTGAAATACCTGGCGAATAGATCTATGAGACAATTTTTAAAATTACTGGCCTACTTGAAGGCCATGACAAAAAAAAAGAGCCTGGATAGTATTCTACAAGAGTTCATTAAGGAAAAATGTCCCAATATTTTAAAAACAGAGGGGGAAATACTGATTGAAATAATCCAACTGCAATCTCAAGGATAAAATAATGCAAACTGCCAGACAAAATCAATTAAAATATCAAGGATCAACAATCAGGATTACACAGGATTTGACAGTCTCTATAAGAAAATATTGTATGTCCTGAAATACCATATTCTCAAAGGCAAAGGACTTAGGTTTATAACCAAGAATTATAACCCAGTGAGATTCAGCATTATCTTTCAGGAGAGGTAATGGAACTTCATTGAAGTAAGAGACTTTCAATCATTTCTATTAAAACATCTGAACATTATATGTAATTTTTTTTATCTTTAAACACAGAATTCAAAAGAAACATAGAAAGACAAACAGGAGGAATGTTTTATTTAAAGGTTAAACTGTTTGCATCCTTAGATGGGAAAATGATATATGTAACTGTTGAGAATTATAGCTGTTACTGGGGCCTACAGAGGGGTCATTATATGGACTGAGGATATGGTGTGAAGGGGCTCTGATGGAGTGACATGAAAGAAAAAGACATTAACAGGTAGAAAAAGGTCTGTACTGAAAAAAACAGGAATGGAGAGGTATAATGAATGGGAAAATAAGTTCACATGAAGAGGTGCAAAAGACCTATTGCAATCAGGGAAAGAAGGGAGGAGGATGAGCATTGTCTGAAGCTTGATTTCATCAGTTTTGGCTCTAAGAGGAAATAACTTATTCATTCAATTGGGTATAGAAATTTATCTAACACTATAAAAAATAGGAGGAGAAAGAGAAAAAAAGAAATAGGAGAGACAGGATAAAAGGGAGGGTAGAAATATTATAGAAAAATGTAAGAGAAGGAGAAAAGGTTGATGGGATACAAGATAGTGAGTGGAGTGGGTTAAAACAACATTTATAAGAGAAAGAAGGAGGGGTAGTATGAGATAAGGTAGTGGGTAGGGTGGGTAAAATAACACAAGACTAAGAACAGGGTGGAAAGAGAGGGAAAAAAAGTATATACAGGGAGAATATAGAATGGAGGGAAAGGGAAATATAGAGCAAGTAATCATAAGTATGAATGTGAATGGGGCAAACTCTCCCATAAAATGGAAGTAAATAACAGAATGGATTAAAAAACAGAATCCTACAATATGTTATTTACAAGAAATACACTTGAAACAGAAAGACACATGCATAGTGAAAGTAAAATACTGGAACACAATTTCCACTGAAGTAAAAAGTGCAGGGGTAGCAATTCTGATCTCAGATAAAGCAAAAGTAAAAAGTGATCTTCTTAAAAGAGATAAGTAAAGAGTGTACATCTTGATAAAGGTGCCATAAATAATGAAGTAGTAATGATACTAAATATGTATGCACCAAGTGGGAGAGCAGGGAAATTTTTATAGAAGATTTTAATCCAGTTATACAGGAAGAAATATAAAGCAAAACTATTCTAGTGGGGGACTTCAACCTTTCTCTCTCAGAATCAGACAAATGTAACCACAAAATAAACAAGAAAGAAATTAGAGATGTTAATAGATTACAGGGGTCCTCAAACTTTTTAAATAGGGGGCCAGTTCACTGTCCCTCAGACTATTGGAGGGCTGGACCTCAGTAAAAACAAAAACTTTGTTTTGTGGGCCTTTAAATAAAGAAACTTCATAGCCCTGGGTGAGGGGGATAAACGTCCTCAGCTGCCACAAGGGCAGCTATTTGGGCCCAAATTTGAGGCCCCCTGTAATAGAATCTTAGAAAATCTAGATATGATAGACCTCTGCAGAAAATTGAATAAGGATAGAAATCAATTTACTCAGCAGTAGATGGCATCTACACAAAAACTGACAATTTATTAGGGCATAAAAACATCACAATCAAAAACAGGAAGTCAGAAATAGTAAATGCTTCCTTTTCAGGCCACAATGCCATAAAAATTATATTCAGTAAAGTGCCAGGAAAAGATAGACTAAAAACCAATTGGAAATTAAATGATCTAATTTTAAAGAATGAGTGGGTCAAACAACAGATCACAGAAACAATCCATAATTTCATTCAAGAGAATGACAATATTGAGACAACATACCAAAATTCATGGGATGCAGTCAAGGCAGTTCTTGGGGAAAATAGCTACATGAATAAAATAGAGAAAGAGGAGATTAATGAAGTAGGCATGCAATTAAAAAGGCTAGAAAAAGAACAAATTAAAAACCCCTAATTAAATACCAAATTAGAAATTCTGAAACTGAAAGGAGAGATTAATAAAATAGAAACTAAGAAAACTATTGAACTAATAAATAAAACTAAGAATTGGTTTTGTGAAAAAACGAACAACATAGGAAAACCTTTGATTAATTAGATCAAAAAAGGGGAAGAAAAGAACCAAATCACCAGCAAAAATTTTTAAAAGGGTGAACTTGCCACCAATGACAAAGAAACTAAAGTAATAATTAAAAGCTATTTTGCCCAACTGTGTGGCAGCAAGTCTGACAATTTAACCAAAATGGATACATATTTACAAAAATATAAGTTGTCCAGGTTAACAGAAGAGAAAATAAATTACGTAGTCTAATTTTAAGAAATAAATTAAACAAGTGATTAATGAACTCCCTAGAAAAAATCTCCAAGGCCAGATGGATTCACAAGTGAATTCTACCATTTAAAGAATAATTAATTCCAATACTATGTAAAATATTGGGAACAATTGATAAAGAAGGAGTCCTACCAGATTCTTTCTATGACATAAATGTGGCACTAATACCTAAATCAGGAAGAGCCAAAACAGAGAAAGAAAATACTCAATGAGAACACAAACTCTACCAAAGAAAATTAGCAACTGCTCTGTATTTTAAAATTCTGGATAATTATCTGAGGCATGCCTGTGCCTTTCAAGGTGAGATGACTTGCTTAATGCCATAGATCTAATACATGTCAAAGTGGGACTTCCTATTTCTGTACTACAGTTCTCAGAGTGACTTTTATTAACAGCTTTAAAATCACAGAACATAAAGACAATAATAACTATACTAACTAAGATTTACATAGCACTTATGTATCAGGCATCATGCAAAATGCTTTACATTTATTACCTAATTTGATCCTCATGACCATGGGATATCAGTACTATTATTATCCACATTTAATAATTGAGCAAACCAAGGCTGACAGAATATAAATGACTTGTTCAGGGTCACATAGCTAGTAAGTATCTGAATTTAGATCTGAATTTCAGTTTTTCTGACTACAAGTCCAACACTCTATCTCTCTGTCATATAGCTAATAGGTATTAGTTCATTGGCACTGGGAATTTAGAGATCATTTCCTTTGACTTCCCTTTGCATATGAGTGAACTGAAGTCCAATGAAGTAAAGTGATTTTTCTCATAGACAAACAGTATTTTAAGTGGTACATTTCAGGTCTCCTGACTTCCCAAAATAGAATTTTTTCCATACATAATACTGCTATTTGATACTCATTAAAATGTTTTTGACAATCTAGATTAATTATGCCCAGGTATCTTCTCCTTTGCTCATGTGCTTATTCATTCCCTCAAAGAACTCTCTTAAATTAGGCTGGCATTCTTTCTCCCTTCAGAACAAAGATTATATTGTCCCTAAGAATAAGATCTTGACTTCATATAATGATTCATGATTTCAAAATATCTTAGATATATTATCTCATTCAAGAATGAGAGAAAATAGATGGAGAGTCTGAGTGGTAGATTACTATCTCTGAAGTACAAAGATAAAATGAGGAAGGCCTCTAACACCCTGAAAAACACTGAGGATTTATGAGAAAACCAAGATATGGGAAAAGGAACCATAAATATTGAAAGAAATTGTGACCTCTCTTGTTGAAAGGAGTATATCTATTGATGATACTACAATTCTGTGAGAAAGGTAGGGTATACTTGCATTAACAGTCTGATAGATGTGGAGACCAAGGCTCAAAAAAGTGGCTTCCCAATGTTCACCAACTTGACCCTAGATCTTGGATAAAAATCTAATTAATATTTTATAATAGCACATTAATGACATGGAAAATTTTCTCTCATTTCTCTCAGGGTCATATTTATGAAATGAATGGGCTACAATGGGTTCTCTCCAAGGTCTTATCCAATTCCCAATTTATAGTTCGATTACTTTCACCAAGTAGATTGATTTGTATATTCAATTATTCCATACTTTATTATTAACAAGCAGAATACTCTATAAGCATGAAATACTAAAATAATAATAATAATAACTGTCTATGTCAAATTTAAAGAATATAGATGCTGGCACAGTATTCATTTATGATGACATGTTCCATGTTTAAACAACAGCTTGCCAATTCCTTTTTGCTTTGCTTCAATATTTGTGGAATGGATATCATTAAACATAATGGCATAGACATCACCAAATCTAATTACCTCTTTAGATTTCACAATGGCCCTAGGATGTAGGAACTACAATTATTAGCAGAAGAAATTGATGGCAGCTAGGTGGTGCAATGGATAAAGCACTAGCTCTGAAGTCAGGAGTCTGAGTTTGAATCTGACCTCAAACACTTAACACTTCCTAGCTGTGTGACCCTGGGCAAGTCACTTAACCCCAATTGCCAGAGAAAAAGGAGAAACACTGTCCTACTTTTCACTTTGCACTCTGACATTTGAGCACAGTGATTCTGGTAAGAAATACTCTCTTCTTATCTCCTCCTGAATGTGATCATAGTTGAATTTTAAGCATCTCATATTATACAAAAATTTGGGTTTTTTTTCATAAATGTGCCCATATATTAGTTGATCTATATTTTAATCATGTGTGGGAGAGATAAAGATATTCTTTGTTTTGTAAGAATTCCATCTGCATATAAAGAATTCAGTAGGGTATATCAGTATTACATCACTGTTTATCTATGAGATATGTTAAATATCAAAGAAAAAGGAGCTGGACACTGCTAAAGATGAAGGGTGGGGAGGAGGGAGAGAAAGTGTACTGTAGGGGAGGGAGGAAGGAAGGGAAGAGGATAGTTCAGAACTTAAAATGTAACAAAAATAAAATAGAATTTTAAAAAATGACACTTTATTCATGAGGATCAATTGAGAAACTAGTTGTGAATTCATATTTTAAACTTCAAAGCTTTGTACAAAATTAGGATATTAGTGCTTTAATTTTTGAGGTAGAGTTTTAGTAGGTCTATAAAAATATTGCAGTTTGCTCATTCAACAATTCAGATTTTTTGAGACAATTCTTCATTAATCTCTATTCTCCCTAAAAAAAAACCCCAAAAAACAAAAACAAACAAACAAACAAACAAACAAACAAAAAAAAACTTGTGAAAATAGTGGAGACCAAATGATTTAGAACAAATAAATAGCTTATTGTGGATGTCTTCTTTTCCACTATGGTCAATTAACACATCTTTACTTAGTCCCTACTAAGTAAGATAGGAGCAATAATATCCTAATATCTTACCTCAGAGATTACTTCCCATTTACTTTGTGTAGATGTTATATGTCCATAACTGTCTTATTCAAATGTAAGCTCCTTGAAGATAGGGACTATGTTTTGGTTTGTTTGTTTTTCTTTTCTTTTTATCCCCAAAACTAAGCATAGTGCCTGGCATGCAGTGCGTGTTTAATAATGCTTCTTGATTGATTTAAAATAATCTTTCATTTAAAAGTAGCTGGATAGAATCAATGCAGAATAAATGATGACTTTACTATGTTTACCAATATTTATGTGTCATTTGAACAGTTGCTTTGTTTACCACTGGGGAAGATGCAGTTTAAATAAGACATAATCTCTGCCTTTATGGAGCTCATGGTCTTCTATGAAGATATAAAACATGCATAGAAAACTATTTTTCATAATAATAGTGATAATTACATTAGAGTTGCCCAAAATAAAGTGATGTATGATTTCTAAAGGGGAAAATAATATACAAGAAGGGAGTCAGACAGTGACATTTGTATTGGGTTTTAAAGAATGAGTAGGAATCTAAAAATTGAAGATGATAAAAGATACTATTTTGAGTTATAGGGAAGAATATGATTATTATATGAGGACAGAAAATCTAAGAGTTCATTTGGGAAATAGAGGCCAACCATATTTATCTTGCATGTAGAATATGTACTATGCAGTAGTGTATAAGTATATAAGTATATATATATATATATATATATATATATATATAAAGGTAGAATGAAAGCAAATTGTAGAAAGCTTTAAATAAAGGGAAAGGAATTTAAAATTGGCTTTCAATTTCCATTTCTCTTTTCAATGAAATCAGCGAGATCAGCAAATGGGGACACATATTTATGACATGTGTATGTGTGGTACCACTGCTCTTTCTCCCTGGGCTGGGTTAATTACCCAATCATTCCTAGAAGGAGGATCTACTTTGCTACAACTCACATTCAATATGTCAAAAGCTACTCTTTTGTGGAGGAATTATGTTCTTCTTACCACTGTAGTTCCAGAGGCCCTTTCAGAATTCATTTACAAATTAGTAAAATGACATTATTTTAACATTCTTCCCCACAATCTGGGATACCCTCTCCCATCATTGTTATTTTCTGAGGTCATAAGCTCTGCTAACCTCCACTCCAAACTAAAGAATTTAATGAATCCTAAACTCACATCTGCTCCCTAAACTCCTAGAGTTCTTCTCTAGGCCATAAATTCTATTCTGATAAACTATGCTATCTGTCCGACCTTCTCTGAACACTTAAACTAAGCTCTATTTTCACAAATATAATGTGCCTCACTCTGTAATCATACCCATGAGGAAGTCTCTCCTGATCCATGCTCAAAATAATCTTCATACACTCAAATATCAAGCCTTTTCTAACCCACTGAAAGATTGATATTATCCAATACTACTTTTCCTAAGCAAGGCCTCTTGAATAAAATGATTTACCTCCAGTTCATGTCACAAAACTAAAGTGCATATTTTTTTTCAGCCAGGTTACAATTAGGTGATATACACTTGATTCATAATTATTAAATAGTTCTGGGTATTAGAATTTCCCAGATATTAGTCTCAAAATCTTCATATGAGTCAACCTAAACAAATTGGGAAACAGAATATTTTTTGCCACCTTTACTATTAGTATCTTTTCTTTCTGACCTACTTTTTCAGATTTCTCTTGTAACTGTCCTTGTTTTTGTTCATTCCAATAATACAATCACCCACATCTGAAAGAGGCATCATTTCATATATATAGAAGGATGACGAATTATTGTGAAGGATGGAAGAGAGACGATAATAAAAAGGGAAAAATTATTCTGAGTCTATGACAAAAATCTATGTAGGCCTTTAGAAGAGGACATTCATGGGAATGCAGAAATAGGGATAGATATGAGTGACAGTTCTTAAGGACCAAATTTTTAAGGCAGAAAATAAATGTAGTTGTTAAAGATATTAATACTTACATTTACCTCTTCCCCAAAACAATTTTGTGAGGTCCTCATGAAAATACTATTATTTCCATTTATAAGGAAATTGAAGCTTCAAACCCATTATCATAGTCTTATTAAGGGTAAAATTCATTATGAAGAATTCAAATTAAAGATTCCTGGCCTGGCAATTTTTCTATTATAACTCATGGTCATTTTACTTTACAAATTAATCATTATTGTTAGTGGAGTTGTAAATGGATTCAATCATTCTGGAGAGCAATTTGGAACTAAATTCAAAAAGTTATCAAACTGTGCATACCCTTTGATCCAGCAGTATTACTACTGGGCTTATATTCCAAAGAGATACTAAAGAAGGAAAAGGGACCTGTATGTGCCAAAATGTTTGTGGCAGCCCTTTTTTGTAGTGGCTAGAAACTGGAAATTGAATAGATGCCATCAATTGGAGAATGGTTGGGTAAATTGTGGTATATGAATGCTAGGGAATATAATAATATTCAGAATAATAGTTCTGTACTAGAAGAAAAATGGAGAAAGGAAAGAGAAGCTGTGCAAGAGAGTACAGAAAAGACATATAACTCACTAAAAGAAAAATTTGACAAAGTGGAAAAAGAAAACAACTCCCTGAAATGTGAACTGGAAAAGGTAAAAAACTCCCAAGAAGTGCAGGGAAACAGAATTTGTGAATTGGAGAAAGAAAATAACTCACTAAAAAAAAAAAAAATTAGTGAAATGGAAAAAAATTCCATAGAGCAAAATGACGCACTTAAAAAATCAATCGGACATATACAAAAAGAAGTAAAAAAAAAAAACTAATGAAGAAAATAACACGCTAAAAATCAGAACTGAACAAATAGAAATGACTGACTCATTGAGACAGGAAGAATCAGTCAATCAAAACCAAAAAAATGAAAGATTGGAAAAAAATGTCAAATATTTACTTGAAAAACAATGGACCTGGAAAATAGATCAAGGAGAGAAAACCTAAGGATCATCGGACTACCCGAAAAATATGATGAAAAAAAGAGCTTAGATACTATTTTACAGGAAATTATTAAAGAGAACTGCCCAGAAGTAATAGAACCAGAAGGTAAAATAGACGTGGAAAGAATCCATCGAACACATTCTGAAAAAGACCCTAAAATAAAGACTGAGGAATATTGTGGCCAAACTTCAGAATTTTCAGATTAAAGAAAAAATTCTACAAGCATCCAGGAAAAAACAGTTCAAATACCAAGGTTCCACAATCAGGGTCACACAAGATCTGGCTGCCTCAGCATTAAAGGATCGAAGGGCCTGGAATTTGATATTCCGAAAGGCAAAAGAACTTGGAATGCAGCCAAGAATAAACTACACAGCTAAGCTGAGCATTTTTTTCCATGGAAGAAGATGGACATTTAATGAAATGGAGCAATTCCATCTGTTTTTAAAGAAAAAACCAGACTTAAACAAAAAATTTGATCTCCAACAACAGGACTCAAGACAAATAGAAAAAGGTAAAAGGAACTCTTGAGAACTGTATTTCTGTTGTGGATATATATAAAATCAATGTATAATTTGATTTTACTGATATAGCATAAAAAGGGAAGTAGAAATGAAAGGGATAGTGTCAGAAAAGGGAAAGGGGAGATAAAAGAGGGAAACTTCATGCGTCGATGAGGCAAAGGAAACCTATCATATCTGAGGGAACTTAGAGAGGGGAGGAACATTGTGCAAATGTTACTCTCATCAGAGATGGCTCAAAAAGGAAATAATTGACACATTTGTTTTATAGAGAATCTTCTCTCACCTCATTAAAAAGTGGGAGAGGAAAAGCGAAAAGGAAAAAGTAATAAGGGAAGGGTACAAGAAAGGGAAAGGGATTCAAAGGAGGGAGGGATACTAAAGAGGGACAGCTGGGTGACGCAAGTAGGAAGAATAAGTTTAATACTAAGGAAGTGGGGAAGGAGGGCAAGAAAAAGAAAAATAATCTGGGGATATTAGGATGGCAGGAAATACAGAATTAGTAATCTTAACCGTAAATGTGAATGGGATGAACTCCCCCATAAAGAGGAGGCGGATAGCAGACTGGATCAAAAGTCAGAACCCTACAATATGTTGTTTACAAGAAACAATTTAAAACAGGGAGATACATACAGAGTAAAGGTAAAAGGCTGGAGTAAAATCTATTATGCTTCAGGTGAAGTCCTTATCTCAGATCAAGTAAAAGCAAAAGTTGATCTAATTAAAAGAGATAAGGAAGGAAACTATATCTTGCTAAAAGGTACTATAGACAATGAAGCAATATCAGTATTAAACATATATGCACCAAGTGGTATCGCATCTAACTTCCTAAAGGAGAAGTTAAGAGAGTTACGAGAAGAAATAGACAGTAAAACTATAATAGTGGGAGACCTCAATCTTGCACTCTCAGATTTAGATAAATCAAATCACAAAACAAATAAGAAAGAAATTAAAGAAGTAAATAGAATATTAGAAAGACTAGGTATGATAGATCTCTGGAGAAAACTGAATGGTGATAGAAAGGAGTATACTTTCTTCTCAGCAGCTCATGGAACCTACACAAAAATTGACCATATATTAGGACATAAAGACCTCAAAATTAAATGCAGGAAGGCAGAAATAGTAAATTCATTTTTTTCAGATCACAATGCAATAAAAACTACATTCAACAAAAGTTAGGTGTAAATAAATCAAAAAGTAATTGGAAACTAAATAATCTCATCTTAAAGAATGATTGGGTGAAACAGCAAATTATAGACACAATTAATAACTTCACTCAAGATAATGACAACGGTGAGACATCATACCAAAATTTGTGGGATGCAGCCAAAGCGGTAATAAGGGGAAACTTTATATCCTTAGAGGCTTATTTGAACAAAATAGAGAAAGAGAAGGTCAATGAATTGGGCTTGCAACTTAAAAAGCTAGAAAAAGACCAAATTAAAACCCCCAATCAATTACTAAACTTGAAATTCTAAAATTAAAAGGAGAAATTAATAATATTGAAACTAAAAAAACTATTGAACTAATAAATAAAACTAAGAGTTGGTTTTATGAAAAAACCAATAAAATTGATAAACCTTTGGTAAATCTGATTAGAAAAAGGAGGGAGGAAAATGAAATTAGTAGTCTTAAAAATGAAAAGGGAGAACTTTCCACCAATGAAGAGGAAATTAGAGAAATAATAAGGAGTTATTTTGCTCAACTTTATGCCAATAAATTTGATAACCTAAGTGAAATGGATGACTACCTCCAAAAATATAGACTTCCCAGACTAACAGAGGAGGAAGTAAATTGCTTGAATAGTCCCATTTCAGAAAAAGAAATAGAACAGGCAATTAAACAACTCCCTAAGAAAAAATCCCCAGGACCAGATGGATTTACATGTGAATTCTACCAAACATTTAAAGAACAATTGGTCCCAATGCTATATAAATTATTTGATAAAATAGGGAATGAAGGAGTCCTACCAAATTCCTTCTATGACACAGACATGGTACTGATACCTAAACCAGGTAGGTTGAAAACAGAGAAAGAAAATTATAGACCAATCTCCCTAATGAATATTGATGCTAAAATCTTAAATAAAATATTAGCAAAAAGACTACAGAAAATCATCCCCAGGATAATTCACCATGATCAAGTAGGATTTATACCAGGAATGCAGGGCTGGTTCAATATTAGGAAAACTATCAGCATAATTGGCCATATTAATAACCAAACTAACAAAAACCATATGATCATCTCAATAGATGCAGAAAAAGCATTTGATAAAATCCAACATCCATTCCTATTAAAAACACTTGAGAGTATAGGAATAAATGGACTTTTCCTTAAAATAATCAGCAGCATCTATTTAAAACCAGCAGTAAGTATCATATGTAATGGGGACAAACTGCAACCATTCCCAATAAGATCAGGAGTGAAACAAGGTTGCCCACTATCACCATTACTATTTAATATTGTATTAGAAATGCTAGCTATGGCAATAAGAGCTGAGAAAGATATTAAAGGAATAAGGATAGGCAATGAGGAAACCAAATTATCACTCTTTGCTGATGATATGATGCTATACTTAGAGAATCCCAGAGATTCTACCAAAAAGTTATTAGAAATAATCCACAATTTTAGCAAAGTTGCTGGTTATAAAATAAACCCACATAAGTCATCAGCATTCTTATATATCAATAACAAAATCCAACAGTCAGAGTTACAAAGAGAAATCCCATTTAAAGTAACTACTGATAGTATAAAATATTTAGGAATCTATCTGCCAAGAGAAAATCAGAAACTTTATGAGGAAAACTACAAAACACTTTCCACTCAAATTAAGTCTGATCTAACTAACTGGAAAAATATTAAATGCTCTTGGATTGGGCGAGCAAATATAATATAGATGACAATACTACCTAAACTAATCTATTTATTTAGCGCTATACCAATCAGACTTCCTAAAAACTATTTTGATGACCTAGAAAAAATAACAACAAAGTTCATATGGAAAAACAAAAGGTCAAGAATTTCAAGGGAATTAATGAAAAAAAAAAATCAAATGAAGGTGGCCTAGCTGTACCAGATCTAAAATTATATTATAAGGCAGCGGTTACTAAAACTATCTGGTATTGGCTAAGAAATAGACTAGTTGATCAATGGAATAGGTTAGGTTCAAAGGACAAAACAGCCAATAACCTTAATTATCTAGTGTTTGACAAATCCAAAGACTACAGTTTTTGGGATAAGAATGCATTATTTGACAAAAATTGCTGGGAAAATTGGCAATTAGTATGGCAGAAACTAGGCATTGACCCACACTTAACACCGTACACCAAGATAAGGTCAAAATGAGTTCATGATCTAGGCATAAAGAATGAGATCATAAATAAATTGGAATAGCATAGGATAGTTTACCTCTCAGACCTGTGGAAGAGGAAGGAATTTATGACCAAAGAAGAACTATAGATCACTATTGACTACAAAATTGATAATTTTGATTATATCAAATTGAAAAGTTTTTGTACAAACAAAACTAATGCAGGCAAGATTAGAAGGGAAACAATAAACTGGGAAAACATTTTTACAGTCAAAGGTTCTGATAAAGGACTCATTTCCAAAATATATAGAGAATTGACTCTAATTTATAAGAAATGAAGCCATTCTCCAATTGATAAATGGTCAAAGGATATGAACAGACAATTTTCAGATGATGAAATTAAAACTAATACTAGTCATATGAAAGAGTGTTCCAAATCACTATTGATCAGAGAAATGCAAATTAAGACAACTCTGAGTTACACTACACACCTGTGAGATTGGCCAGAATGACAGGGAAAGATAACACAGAATGTTGGAGGGGATGTGGGAAAACAGGGACACTGATACATTGTTGATGGAATTGTGAATACATCCAGCCATTCTGGAGAGCAATTTGGAACTATGGCCAAAAAGTTATTAAACTGTGCATACCCTTTGATCCAGCAGTGTCTCTACTGGGCTTATACCCCAAAGAGATACTAAAAAAGGGAAAGGGACCTGTATGTGCCAAAATGTTTGTGGCAGCCCTGTTTGTAGTGGCCAGAAGCTGGAAAATGAATGGATGCCCATCAATTGGAGAATGGTTGAATAAATTGTGGTATATGAATGTTATGGAATATTATTGTTCTGTAAGAAATGACCAACCGGGCGAATACAAAGAGGATTGGCGAGACTTACATGAACTGATGCTGAGCAAAATGAGCAGAACCAGGAAATCATTATATACCTCAACAGCGATACTGTATGAGGATGTATTCTGATGGAAGTGGATTTCTTCAACAAAGACAAGATCTACCTGAGTTTCAATTGATCAAGGATGGACAGAAGCAGCTACACCCAAAGAAAGAACACTAAGAAATGAATGTAAACTGCTTGCATTTTTGTTCTTCTTCCCAGGTTATTTATACCTTCTAAATCCAATTCTCCTTGAGCAACAAGGTTCTGCACACATATATTATATCCAAGATGCACTGCAATCTATTTAAAAAAAATAAAATAAAATACAAAAAAAAAAAAAAAGAATAATAGTTCTGTAAGAAACGACCGGCAGGAGGAATATAGAGAGGCTTGGAGAGACATACATGAACTGATGCTAAGTGAAATGAGCAGAACCAGGAGATCATTATATACTTCAACAATAATACTATATGAGAATATATTCTGATAGAAGCAGGTATCTTTGATAATGAGAAGAAATAATTCCATTCCAATTGATCAATGATGAACAAAGCTACACCCAGAGAAAGAACACTGGGAAATGAATGTGGACTGCTTGCATTTTGTTTTTCTTCCCAGGTTATTTTACCTTTCTGAATCCAATTTTTCTTGTGCAACATTGTATTTAAGATATACTTTAACATGTTTAACATGTATGAGACTGCCTGCTATCTAGGGGAGGGTGTAGAGGGAAGGAAGGGAAAAGTTGGAACAGAAGTGATTGCAAGGGACAACACTGAAAAATTACCCATACATATGTTCTGTCAATAAAAAGCTATTTAAAAAAATAATCATTATTCATTTCCAACATTTAGTAACTATACTGCATGCATATCTCTAGCCAAGTGAATACATTAAAAGCACGTCAACTTTCTAACATATATCTGCACAAGCATGAACTCAACTGTCAGACTACAAGGTATATCCATATCCATTGCTTTGGCTTTAATTCAGTATTGCTTAGGTTTTTGTATGAAAACTGGCTTGTTTAAGCATCTACTGACAGGCATCCCTTTCAAAGTCAAGACCAAAGGCTATAAGTGGCTTGATTGGCATCAGTTCAATCAATAGCTGAGCAATCATAATGTAATTTTTAAAACATTAAGTATTATTTTCTGAGACTTTTTAGAATTCTTGGATAAAGGGCATTTCTTTTGAAAGGGAGATAATAAAAGGAAACAACTTATGAATTTTTGGCATCAGTTTTGGGGATTCTGGTGGCTCTCTGTTCACTAGCTTACTATGAACACTGGTATACCTAAATCAATTGGGATAAATGTGATAATTTCCCTCTACAACCTTTTAAAAAAATAAGACTATCTAACAGAAGATGCACTGGCATGAAATCCATTTCTACTTTTTACTTTCAATGATTCTCTGAATACAGTAGAGTTTCACCATAAAGAAATTAGAATCTATCTCCTAGTTCTTTCTATCTCTTCAGCGCTTTTACATATAGAATTCAAGGTGGGTAAAATTCAAAATCTAGGGGAAAGGAAGAACACTAGATGAAAGATATACACATATAAAACAATAGAGAACTTTATCGATTTCTTTATCTAGTAAATGGAAGATGTATCAATCATGTGAAAGTATTTGAAGATCTGACATATTGAAATGTCATTAGAAAGGTTCTGAGTGGTTATTCAGGATATAGCTGAGAGTATTTTGTGGGAATTACCAGAGAACAAATATTAGGTGAATGAAAGAAAAAACTTTCTAATGGTTAGAGTGTTCTGAATGTCAATTAAGCTAAATCAGCAGAGAGCTATTCTCTTTCCCAGGTGCTGTCCAACAAAGGTTGGATGACAATTAGTGAGCAATTTTATAGAAGACATTTTCATGCCAGTTGAACTAGATTATCAATGAGTCTTCCAAATCTGAAACTGGTTCCATGTTAAAGTTTCTTCACAATGTAATGTTTATTAAGACACAAACAATAAAATCATGGGTTTTTAAAAGCTAGAACAGCTCTTGGGTATCACACATTTTAATTCAGTTCTGAATTCTCCTATTAATTCTACCAAAACTATTCTCTTCAAAGTTAGCAATGATTTCTTAATTGTCACAGTGGCCTTTTCTGTAGTCTCATGCTCCTTAACCTCTTTGCTGCCTTTGATATTGTTTATTGAGCTCTGCTGCTTTATATACTCTTTTCTCCAAGTTTTGGGGACATTACTCTCCCTGGTTTTCTTCTTACCTATCAGACAAACTTTCTTAATCTCTTTTTCTGGATATTCATCCAGATTATGCCCTCTGACCTTAGATATCTCAGGGTTATCTCTTGGGCTCATTCCCTCCTTTTTTTCATGGTACTTAACATGGTAGTGTTATTCACTCCCATGAATTTCATTATCATTTCTAGCTGATGACTCTCAAATCTACCTATCCCACCCTAATATTCTTATTGACATCCATTATCACATGTCCAGCTGATTTGTAGGCATCTGGAATTACATATATAGTAGACTTCCTAAACTGAATATGTCCAAAACAGAATTTGTTATTTTTTCCTCTTTGCTCTCCCATCGCAACTTCCTCAATACTGTAGAATACATTTTCCTCCCAGTACCTTAGGTTCATAATGTAGGATTCATTTTAAACTCCTTAGTATCTCTCCTTTCCCCATATCCAGTCAGCTGTCAGGACTTGTTGATTTTATATTTACATCTTTCTTATGCATCCTCTGACATTGCCACTAAATTGCTGTAATCACATTAACTGTGCTAGTTATTAGCTTCAGAGCTAATTCTGAACCTATTGGACATTACTATGGCCTTCCTGTCTTATTGATCAAATGGCTTGCCTCTCCCATCACACTTCACATATTACATTATTTTGCCCTTCTCAAGTGAATATTTGAGACTTTTTTGTATAGTTTACTAAATTGTAAGCTCCATGGAAAAAAGAATCATGGTTTATATCAACTTTATATGTTCCCTGGTGTCTCCCAGTGCTTTGTATGTAATAGGCACTTTATAAATGTAAACTAAATCAATGTATACATGAATGACTGAAAAATGAATGATTTAATTCAACAGTAGCATAGGAGAAGGGGAAAGGAATTAAGGATTTACACTTCTTTTTTTTTTTTTTTTTTTCATTTTCATTTTTGCCACCATTTTTAAATCTACTTTTTTCTTCCTCTCTCCAAGAAATCATTCCTTGAAAAAGTAGAAATAACCAAAAATTGAACAAAACAAACCAGAAGCAACTAACTTTAACATTATATGAAATATTCAAAGCACCAAATCTCTCACTTCTGAAAGAGATTAATTTTTTCATTTCTTTTTTTGCCAAGCTTTATCATTTTAAATATCCAATTTAACTTTTTTAAAAAATTTTTTTCTTATTATTTACAAGCATAGTCATATATTTTGTTTCCTTCTTTGGGGATTCCTTTATTTTGGGGATTCTGGTGGAATTTCCCTCAGTTTATTTAAGCCTTTTAATGCTTTACTATATTATTTTCATATACATTTTAATAGCACAGAAGTATTCCATTATATTGTTGTACCACAATTTGTTTATCCATTCCCTAATTGGTGGGTAACTACTTTGCATCTAGTTCTTTACTACTAAAAAAGCACTAGATAGCTATTTCTTTAAAGGATTATAAAAAGAGAAAATTATTAGGTGTACAGATGAGGAACTGTTTAGGCAGGGAAAAAAAAACAATATACTTTATTAAATGCTAGTTCCATTGAATTGAATTGTCTCCAGAATTTTCTATAAAGACATTTATTGCACCTGTTGCAACATTTTTGAGTCACTGCTCTAAAATGTATAATCCTAAAACACTACTTTTAAAAAATTATCTGTGCATAGTGAAAGTAAATCATATATCTATCTATCTGTCTATCTATATATGTAGAGAGAGAGCATCTACTGTGCTCAACACTCATTAAAATGTAACTTTTATATAAGATAGACACTCTTATGATTGTACAATCTAATAAAATATTGAGAATAAGCACATACAACATTAATTCATAATATAACCAATCAAAACATGTAAAAATAAAAAAAATGCTCTGTGTTATCTGAAAATAAAAGTAATTGACAGCCAGGGTTGGGGGTTAGAAAGTTCAAAGAATGTTTCATTCAACAGACAAATTTACTGATATCTCTATAGTCTATATAAATAGCTACCAGTTCTCTGCTTTAATTTAGATATATTTCCAAATTTTATTCACATATTTGTAGAATGAGGTCACAATGAGACTTATAATTTATTCATTATTTTAGGGAAACAGTTTTTAATCTCTGTGCTGTATGGTATTCAGGAATTACTTCCTTCAGAAAAAAATATCAGAGCATATCTAATCCTATAAATGAAACATTGTTAAGATTTTCAGCTTTTTTTTTTTCTTTAGAGAAGTCATGTCTATGAAAAATGACTTTTATATTCTGTTTATGAAATTTACAAGTCTCTTTAAACAGTGACCTCTATCACACTATTCATTGGTTCTAGCTTAAGCACACACTTGATTGGGAAAGATATTTTATTTTATTTTATTTTTAGGAAAAAAACAGCACTGACTGCTGGGAACAGCTGGAGTGTGTGGGATACAGGAATTTATTTATTCTATTCTGCTTTGGGAAAGCAACAGATGGGTGGCTACCTTATTATATCAGAGGCCATGTATGGTAAATTCCAGATGTTGACCATGCTATCAGGATTACTATGACAATCCTATTTTTCCAAGGGGAAAAGATGAGTATTTTTTTTTTTTTTGATTTAAATTTCTTCTTAGGTTCCTGGCAAGTGTTTCCTTGGATTTTAACATTTGTATAGTCAGCATAGTGCTTGAAAGGTAATAGGAGTTTAATAAATGCATGTCAATAGTTTGTTTTTATTTTTATTTATATACACATATGCATATATATATATGTAAATGAAGAAAAAACATAATAGTGGGCTTATACCTCAAAGAGTCAAAGAACAAATATCCCATGTCATCAAAAATTTTGTAACATTATTCTTGTGGTAGCAAAAACCACCACACAACTGAAAATGAAGTTAATGACCATTGCTTGGGGAAATCATTAAAAAATTTAAGATATGTTATTATACTGGAATATTTATGTTCCATAAGAAGCATAAATGAGAATCATACAACTATGGGGATAATTATATAAATCAATACAAAGTGAAATAAATGTAACTAGAAGAGCAGTATACATAATGGGAAGAGGAAAGAGGCTGAGGTATAGATCTGTGATTTGATTAGTATAATAAATATTTGATGATAAACTTATTTTACCATTATGGAAAACTTATAGTTTTAGTTTTCTACAATTCTGGAAAATCTTGTTTAGAAGAAGACAGCTAGTATCAGGACTTATCAGAATTAGGACTTGATCCTAGGTTTTTCTCACCTCAGATTTGTCTTCATTTTATCTTCCTTCCTCTATGTTGTTATTTTGATAGTAAAAATGATTTGTTTAAAAAAAAGAAAACTTTAATATGATGCCCAGTGTGCTCCAAATTGGCATTGGAGATTAGATGAGGAATTGCACTTCTTTCTTTTCAACAAAAAGGTGAAAATCAAATATATGGAATACAATTTAAATCAATACATGATTTTGCTTAGCTGCTTTTCTTTGTTAGTAAAATAGGCCTTTGTGTGAGTGGGGATGAGGATAAGTAAAGAGGTAGGAGGCAATATATGTGGAAATGACAGTGACATAAAGCTAAAACATATTAAGAAGTGATTATTGGTGATATTTATTATTGTTTTGTCATTTTTCAGTTATGTCTGACTCTTAATGAGTCCATTTGGGATTTTCCTTGACAAAGATACTGAAGTGGTTTGCTATTTCCTTCTCTAGTTCACTTTACAGATAAGGAAAGTGAGGCAAATAAGGTTAAGTGACTTGCCCAGGATTACATGGTTAGTGAGTGTCTGAGGCCTGATTTGAACTCAAGAGGATGAGTATTCCTGACTTTAGGCTCCACATTCAATTTTTTGCACTATCTACCAGCCCATTATTAGAGATAGGTGATAAACAAAAAAGAAATATACAACAAAAGAAAGAAAATACCAGTGTTTTTAATGGAATTTCTGTATTGAACTTTAATTTGTTAGGGAATTTGAATTGATATAATGTATACTGTTTAATCTATTGAGTGTACCTTTTAGTAATGTCAATTGAACAATCAAAATACATATTCAGGATCATAAACTTATAGACTGAAAACTGAAAGATATCTTAGAAATCATCTAGTTGAATCATCATTATTGGCTATCATCCTGGAAAACTTGTAAAACAAAAACACAATTTAGTATAATTTCATGTACCTAAGAATGATAATAATAATAACTATCATTTATATATTGTTGTTAAAGTTTTTAAATCTCTTTACAAATATCTCATTTTATTCTCACAAACCCAGATCTTCTGACATCAATTTGAATTAGCTTCACAATGCATTCAGTTGAAGAGCCTTTCTTTTGGGAAGCTATAGCCATATGATTAGAGCTGAAAGAGATTTTTAAACATAGCTATTCAAATGAATTATTAAATAAAAGCTACAAGGACTCTTAGAAATCAATTAGTCTGATACCTTCATTTTATAGTTGAGGAAACAAGGGTTTAGAGAGATTGAGCTGATTAAGGTCATGATTCTAGAAAGTAGTAGGCCAAGTTTTAAAGCAAACACATTGTATTTAAATCCCCTAATATTTTAATTTTCATCATGCTTCCTCCAAACAATTCATTTTATGGATGAAGTAACGTCAGTGGGGTGAAATTATTTGTCTCAGGTCATATTGTAATAAACATTGGACATATGACTTGAACCCAGTTTTCCAAATTTAGGTCCTATGCTCTTACTACTTACTTTCTACTTGCTGGATGGAATCAGTCATAAGATAATATAATTAGAACTGAAAGAGACTTCAGAGAATACAGTTTGTCCCACTATTTCCTTTTACAGATGAGGGAACTTAGACCAGTGAGGTTAAGTGGTTTTTCCAATACCATAAAAAATGAATAAATGAAAACAAACAAATAAACAAAAACCCTAAAGGGCAATATATGAATCTAGGTCTTCTGATTGCAAAAGTAGTGTTCTTTCCAATATATAATTCAGGGGGTTAGGATATTTTACAACAGCTATAATAATAAAAATCCTACAAATTCTTCCAAATTTTTATAAAACTAAAAGCATTTTCTTTGTAATGATTCTACAGTGGATGCTCACTTTCATCACAACTCACCTTGGAGCCTATACTGTGGGACAAATATAGAGGTAACACACTTTCAAAGTGAAGGTACATTCTGCCCCTCCACACTTTGGATAGGGTCCTTGACAAACTTTTCTCAAACTTAATTCTGCTCAATGGCAAGTTATATTCCAGTGTGGTTCCCCCACAGTGTCTATACTCTCCCTCTTCCTTAGGGGATGGCAATCTGTTTTGGTTCAGGAGACATATTCTACAATCTCAAGCTTCCCTAGCATTTCAGTGAGAAGGTGGGTCAGAGCCAGCTGAGTGATTTTGTAGCAACTACCCCAGTCAGAGGCAGGTACTCAGGGGTGGATGCAGACTTGATTTTACAAGTACATCTGTTCTGTTTATTTTTGCTTCTTTGCAGTATTATCAACTTCTGCTCCATATGGGTGATCCATATTGTGCCTTGGTGAAATGATACCACATTATGCTTTTATGCTTTTATCATCAAACACTACTCATGAAAAAATCACCAGGTTTGCTTAGGTTCATCTGTTCAATTTATTTTTCCCAAACTTTATTTTGAATAAAACACCTACGGTAAATGTGATTTATGTAAATGAATAAAACAAAACTGTTATATAAGCTTTTTTGACATCATTCCGTTTCTTTTTGTCAAGGTGCCACAAGATAAAATACTCTGGCAGCATATTTTCTATAGGATTATATTATTTCTGAAATCTAAGCATTGAAGAGATAAAACTATAATATACTTTCAAAAGCTTTAATTTAATTTTTTTCTCTTTTTCTCCTCAAGCTTTCCATATGGAGGAACTCCAATATTTTAAAAGAAGCTTTTACTTATGAGTTTCTTTCAGCATGATCCCAAATGCCTGCAGTCATTCCTCTTTTCATCTTCTTCTTATATCTTTGCTTTCTGTCTCTTTCATTTCCTTTTCTTTCATTCAGTCTCTCCATCATTCTTTCTTTCCTTTTCTCATGTTATTCCATTTTTTTCTTTTTCCCTCTAATCTTCTCACTATCTGAATCTTTCTTTTTCTGTCTCATTCATCTCTTCTTTTAATTCATAACTCCCCTTTTCTCAGTTTTATTTCACAGCTACTTTCTCCTGATATTATTTTTAATGGGTGATTAATATTTCATTTTATTTTTGCTTTGTTTGCTCTTGTTTTTTCTCTTTGTTACAGTTGCCTCAGTCTAGCTGTCATCCCAGGAGATTTCTAGAAGTATAGTTTTCACTTATGCCACCATGTTGCTCTTTTTGGTTCCACTATACCTGAATTTTCCCTCAATCAAGGGCATATTGAACCCCTGCTCCTGCTGTGATCAGAAAAAAACTATTGGTGCTAATCAATCAATCACTTAACATTTATTAAGCTCTTAATATGTGCCAGACACTTTCTTGGGTATTAGGGACACAAAGATAAAGCAGAAATAATCCTTGTACTAAAGAAATTTACTTGGACAAAGTGTATATACCTAGAAAATATATGTGGGATACATAGGAGGTAACTTTAGAAAGGAAGATACAAATAGCCTGGGTGATGGAGAAATGGCTTCTGCAAATGGCAGAGACACTTGAGTTTTATAAAAGGAAGCAAGAAACTAAAAGGGTGAGGTAAGAAAGAAGAGGATTTCTAACATGGAGGACAGATAGTGCAATTACAACATGGGACATGAAGAGTCATGTTTGAAATGGCCATTGTGATGAAATTATAGAGTGAATGGAAGAGACTAATAGGTAAAAAGATAGCAAAGACAGGGAGAGACCAGCTTGTGAAAACCTTTAAGTGTCAACCAGGAATTTATAGTTGACCCTGTATATATGAGACCACAAGTTTTGAACATGGATTCAATATTATCCAACTCCCAAATAGTATTTGAGAACTTGCTCCCATATCATTCTCAGTAAATCCCTTCTAATCCTTCTAAGCATAGCCAAAGTATTGTTTGCAGAGTGGTTGAGGCAGTGGGATTGATTGAAAAGGGTGGCTCTAGAAGTCAAAAGACTTGGGTCCTAATAAAAAGGGTGATTTTAGATAAGTTACTTGATTGGTCTTTACCTCAGTTTCCTCTTTTGTAACAAATATGAGGAGGCTAGAATAGATGTGGACCACAACTCAGCTACTCTAGAATTTACAGAAAATTATTTAAAGCTCCCCTTTGCATTTATTTAGAGAAAATACATTCCAAACACTTCATTTTATAACTGTGTAAGCTGAAACCCAGAGAGAAAAATTAGCTATCCCAATGTCATCAAGTTAATGAATGGCAGACCTTAGTGTCCTCATTCCAAATCCAGTGTTCTCTCCACTATACCACAGAAATTTCCCCTTATTACCTTCTAATTTGTGTTGAATTTATTTGCAGAATTCTTGTAAGATTATAATACTTTTCCTATTGAAGCTTTTTTGTTTTCAAAACATGTGCACGGATAATTTTTCAACATTGACCCTTGCAAAACCTTGTGTTTCAAATTTCCCCCCTTTCCCTTCTCCCTCCCCTAGTTTACAAATAATCCAATGTATGTTGAGCATGTTAAAAATATGTTAAAATCCAATATATGTATAATATTCATACAATTTTTTGTTGCACAAGAAAAATCCAATCAAAAAGGAAAAAAATGAGAAAGAAAACAAAATGCAGGTAAACAACAAAAAGACTGAAAATGCTATGTTATGATTCACATTCAGTTCACACAGTCCTCTCTCTCAGTGTAGATGAATCTCTTCATCACAACATCATTGAAATTGGCTTCACAAATTATAATACTTTAATATCCTTGATAGCAAGGCCTATTTTGTTGTTGAAAATATACACAGAATTTAGTCGCAGCATGGCATAGTAAACTGAGAGCTAATTTCAAGATCAAAAAGATGTAGGTTCAAGTGTTGCTTCTGTATATTCTTGGCGTGTTATTGTGGACAATTCATTTAATGCTTTAATGAAAGTCTCTTATAAATTACTGAACAAGTGCTAACTCTATGAATCCTTAAATAACTCAGTTTCTTGAACTGAATACAGAATATTGTTCATAATAAGAAATATGGCACAACACAGACCAAATATGGGAAAAGAAACAATATTGGATGAGTACAGGATATCATACAATGCATTAGGGGGAGAGGGAGAAGGGGAGATAGTTATGAGATTTTTACTTATAAGATACACTGGATTTCTTCTACACACACACACACACACACACACACACACACACACACCCTCTTTGAGTGTGTTTTCTACTGGCCAAATACAGTCTAAAGAGTCTAAGTCTCCATGTATCAGATAGTTTCCTGCTTTCTGCTAACTGTACCAGGAAAAGATGGAGGAATCCAGAGAAGACTCTTTTCTTTCATATATAGAAGCCTCTTCCCCAGTAGCCCTAAATTGTCAAGTTTACTGACCCATTCCTTGATTATAATTGTGGTAGCATTCCCATTTTGAGAGTGAGGAAGATAAGTGTTTTCTTTGAAAGAAAAGAAAATCTTTTTTTTTTTTGTATCACTTTCATTTATGAATATCTTACTTTCTCTTCTATCCAGTGAAGCATTAGAGATTATTGACAAAGAAAAGGAAAAAAGAAATCAGTTCAGTAAAACTAACTTGACAATATCAATTGAATCTACAAAGTATAAACAATGTTTCACACACATAGTTCCCTACCTCCACCAAAAATGGTGAGAAAGAAAATTATTCATTTTTTTTCTGGAGAAAATTTTGCTCTTTTATGTTTATATAATATTTAGTTTAATTAAAAATCTTTCTACCATACCACTTGATAGTCATTGCCTATTTGACACACAATGATTTTCCTTCTAGTTTTTTGCTAACCAGAGAAAGATTTTTAATGAATATTTTAGTTTATACAAAAAATTTTAATATTTTACTTAGTGATATAGGCTTGATATCGGCATCACTTTGTCAAAGACTATGGGCAGTTTTGTAATTTTATAATAATTCAAAAATCCTTTCTGGAATTATCGAAATTAACAACTCTACCAAGAAAACATCACAGTTTTTCAATAATTTCTCCAGCATTCTTGTTTTTTTATCATTGTTTATTATTTGCAGGATATGGAATTAAATTTTAGAGGTGTTTTAAATTATATTTCCTTATTAACAATTATTTAGAGCAGTCTTTAAACTTAACAATACTAATAAAGGTTCATTTATATACTTAATCACTTATTCACTGATGAATAATCTGATATAATTTATAAATATTTGTTCTTTCCCTATGTATTTTAGGTATTAATTGCTTATCAAATACATGTTTACAAAGATTTTTCCCAATCCCAGTCAACAATTTATTCTGAGTAAATAAAAAAAATTACTGAATCTTCTGGAAACCAGATAATGAAATATCTCTCACTTTTTTTTTGTCAGAAGTAGAGGGCAGACTTAGTTACATTTATTAACATTATTATCTTGCTTATTTATTTTTGTCACAAAGATTAGTTCAATATGAACTGAAGGGTTAACATAACTGATATGAAAGACAAAATATTAATAAATGAATTATGAATATATTTATTATATATATGTTGCATTTTCTTATATTGGCAACATAATACATTTTATGGTGATTTCTATGTTTCATGTAAGGAACTCAACCCTGCTTCTTCTAGATTGTACTGAACCTCTTTATAAAGAAGACAAAAGTAAGTAAAATATAGTGATTAACAAACAATTTATATAGTATGCAATATGAATAATATACATTGATACTATTTACAATGTTATAATAGGTTTACATATGATAAAATTGAGACTCAAATAAGTGAGTATATGTTGGAATCCTAGTGTCGACACAACTTGAAACAAGGTACTAAGTGGAACTGAGAAACAATGCTTGTGTTCACACCTGTACTCACTGGAGTTCACACGTTTGGGAGATTTCAGGGTTTAGTATGAGATATCCGAATTCACACCTCCCTTGAAGCTCTCAGGGCCAGAAAGCACTCTGGGAGAAACCCATAATCCCTCTGTCTCAGAAGAGATCCTATATAAGAAACAGACAGAGGCTCTCTTGGGAAGTAGAGCTGAAAACACTGAGAGAAGAGTTCAGCTGATTTATATTGGAGAAGGGAGTGTCAGTTCAGTTGAGGAGAATCACTCTCTCAGAGGCACAACCAGATTCAGCACTCTGGGAGATTGAGAGCCAGAAGCCCTCTCTTGGAGGCAAGAGAGATTCATTCCATCTGGAGGCTGAAGAAAGCAGAGGCAAAGGACAAAGCTGCAAGAGCTCTTAGAACTAAGGAGAGAGAGCAGAGGTAGAAGCAAGGGACAATCTGCAAGAGCTCTTGAACCAAGGAGAAAGATAGGCCTCTAAGAAAACTAACCGGACTATATTGGAGACAATAAAAGATCTGAACTTTTAACACCTGGCTGGGCAATAATTACTTTTAACTGAAACTAAAGCTGCCTCCAGAAAATTTCCCCAAGAAACCTGCTTTCTCCCAGAGAGAACCATCATATTTATATTATTTTAAAGAACAAGAACTTCACAAGTATATGTATGTTTTTATATATATATATATATAGCATGTAAGAAAGTCTTAGTTCATTTTTAAACTTTAATGACTTACTATATTAATATAGAAAATAATACATTAAATAACATCAATAGCACACTATTTACTTATGCTATCAATCAATAATAAAATATATATTGTTTCTTCAATGATTATCTCTATTGTAGTTTGGCAAAATATGTTTCTTAGAAAAAATAGTTTATAAAAAGCTTAACTTTGTGAAGTAGGGTAGGAGGGGAATGCTATGCAAAGGAGTACTTTAACAAAGGATTCTTTGTCAGTGTTATTGTTAAATCATGTCATTTGTGTCCTACTCTTTATAACCCCATTTTGGGTTTTCTTGCCAAAGATACTGGAATGTTTGCTATTTCCTTCTCCAGTTTAATTTATAGATGAGGAAACTGAGGCAAACAGAGTTAAGGAACTTGCCCAGGGTCATACAGCAAGTAAGTTTCTGAACCTGGATTTGAACTCACATCTTCCTGACTCCAGGGACCAGGCTTTATCTAGACTTCACCCAGCTGTTCATCAAAGTTTTCTAAAGCCAAGAAAATGCTCTAGAGAAACATTTCACTTGTATGGAAAGGTTCTCTTCAGAGAAACAGGCTCTGGATGTTGCTATTCTGTATAGTTCTGGAAATGTCACTAAATGTAACAGTTTACTGGAAATATAAAATAGGAAGAATGAAATTTGGGCTTTCTCCATCACAAGGTTATTGAGATGAAGTTGTTTTCACAAAATTTAAATCTTCTACAAATGTGAGCTATTGCCATTCAAAAGATGATTTCAAGGAATAAGAAATCAAAACCTTCATTATTTTCTTACTTCAGCAATGAGAATATGCCTTGGATTTTGTGACATTATAAAATCTTCTACTACTATATATCTATGGTATGTGTTAAGTGAATTCATTTGTTAATCTTGCCTGGAATAAATAGTTCACTAAAAGACAAATAAATGTCCTGAGATAATCTCAACTAAGTTACTTTCCTAATATATTATACTTCATTATGTATTTTGGTAAAAAATTAAATATAGATGATGTCAAATTTGAATTAATGAATATTCCTTCTTTTTAATAGACTGAATGAAAAAGAAGCTCTACAATTCTGGTAAGAGCTGTAAATTATGTCTATGGATGAGGGGGTGGGATGTTCTTATGGAATGTTATCAGAAATTTTAAATAGTTACTAAACTTCAAGATAAAGCATAGTATGACTAGAACCATAGACTTTTATGTATTAAAAGAAAAATCACAAATTTGACTATCATTTAATTTTCCTGTAAATCATAAAGTGATTTATCTAATATATTTCTGGGCTACAAAACAAAATAATTTCTATAAGCAGTTAGGTGACACAGGAGATAGAGCAGTTGGTCTAAAATAAGGAGGAACTGAGTTCAAATCCAGTCTCAGACATTTTCTAGCATGTGTGAATCTAAGCAAGTCACTTCACCTTTTTTTTTTTCCCCTCAGTCATCTCATCTGTAAAATTGGAGATTATAGCATAGTTCCTGGCACATACTAAGTGCTATAAAGATAGTACTATTATTATTATTCAACTACATCATGGGCACAATGGCAGTAGGAGAAATACAAACCTAAGTTGCCATGAAAGACAAAACAGAACACTTGGACTTGCAGTATTGAGGATGTGAGTTTGATCTTAGGAAGTAAAAATAGTAATTATATGGCTCTTTAAAATTTGATACTCACTTTTCATTCCTTCATCTAAGCTGATCTTTTCCATGTCTCAACTTCTGTGATTTCCCAAATTATCACTTCAATCTTTTTGTTGTTGTTAACCACTTTCAATGAAGAATTTCTTATAACAAATAGGCATCTATGGATAAATCTTTCTTTGGTCTCATGATACTTGCAATTTTTTTTAGAAGATCAGAGTATTCAGCTTAAAAAAATAAATTGAATAATAGATGGAAACTATGACCTACTTAATGTCATGCAAAACTTATGGCTGAACTTTTCATCAACTAGCTATTAACTTTTATATAGAGATAAGGTTGTAGATTTAGAATTAGCAACAAAAGAGTAAGCAGAGCACATAATTTGCTCTAGAAAGGATCTTGTTCTTTCACTTTGTGGAAAAGGTAATTAACTTCTGATTATCTAAGGAGGAGTTTCTATGGATAAGTAGAAGAAAGTAGGTGGCATAGCTGACTTAGAAAATTTTCAGATCAAACAAATCTCAAGAAAGGTCAGGCCAATGATGAAATGAATATATTCAGAGTAAGTGGTAGTTCCTTATCTAGTATTTCTTACTGAGATCTTCTGCCTCAGAAGACAGAACTAAGAGAAGTGGGTAGAAATGGGAAGCAAATTTGGGCTTAATAAAATATGGAAAATTTTCCTAAAATTTAGAGCTATCACAACTATAACCTATATCAAATTGTTAGCCTCATGGCGAGAAGATAGGCAATGGAAAAAGAATTTGTCACTCAAAATTCTGAAAAAATGATTGTTAATATTTTATCTACAATTGAGAAAAAAATTAGTTTTAAAAATATAGTTATATAGAAATAGAAAGGGTTGTCTTAAGGTTTAGTGTATTCCAATTTCTAACCAGATTTCTCCAAGCAAGTGCTGAGAAATCTAATGTTTGATACTAATAAGAAAAAAAATCTTCTTGCATAATAGGGTGGCCTCGTTGGCCTTACACCTGAGAATCTATAAATTAGAAGAAAAGGTACCTATCTTCAAATATTTGAAAGAATATGGGCTGGGTTTCTCAAAAACAAAAACGAAAAACAAAACAAACAAAAAAACCTATAACAAAATAGATAAATCTTTGGTTAATTTGATTAGAAAAAGGAAAGAAGAAAGCTAAATTACCAGTATCCAAAATGAAAAGGGTGAACTTACCTCCAAAGAAGAGGAAATTAAAACAATTCCATGCCAATAAATCTGACAATCTAAATGAAAATTTACAAAAATATAAATAAATAAATGTAAAATGTCCTGGATTAACATCAGAAAAAATTTTAAAAAACTTGCATAGCCCAATTAAAAAAAAATTGAACAAACTATCAATGAACTCCCTAAGAAAAAATTTCCAGGGCCAGATGGATTTATAATTGAACAAGTCATTCTCTAACTGATAGTCAATGGATTTGAGCAGACAATTTTCAGATGAAGAAACCATTTCTAGGCATATGAAAAAATGCTTGAAATCAGTATTTATTAGTGAAATGCAAATTAAGACAACTCTGAGGTACCATTACACACCTCTCAAATTGGCTAAGGTAACAGGAAAAGACAACAATGAATGTTGGATGGAATGTGGGAAAACAGACATACATTGTTGATGGAGTTGTGAACTTATTCAACCATTTTGGAGAGCAATTTGAAACTATGCCCAAAGGACTAACAAATTGTGCATGCCCTTTGATCCAGCAGTGTCTCTACTGGGCTTGTATCCCAAAGAAATCGTAAAGGAAGGAAAAGGACCCACATGTGCAAAAATGTTTTTGGCAGTCCTTTTTGTCATGTCAAACAACTGGAAACTGAGTGGGTGCCCATACACTGGGGAATGGCTGAATAAATTATAGTATATGAATTTTGTGGAATATTATTATTTTATAAGAAATGATCAGCAGGATCATTTCAGAAAGTCCTGGAGAGACTTATATGAAATGATGCTAAGTGAAATAAGTAGAACTAAGAGAACACTGCACATAGCAATAAGATTATATGGTGACTGGGGCAGCTAGGTGATGCAGTGGATAGAGCACCAGCCTGAAGTCAGGAGGACCTAAGTTTAAATCTGGTCTCAGACACTTAACACTTCCTAGTTGTGTGACCTTGGGCAAGTCATTTAACCCCAATTGCCTCACACACACACAAAACAGATTATATGATGACCACTTCTGATGGATGTGGCTCTTTTCAACAATGAGATGATTCAGGTCAATTCCAATAGACTTGTGATGGACAGAGCTAATACTCTCAGAGAGAGGACTGTCAGGTCTGAATGTAGATCACAACATAAGGTTTTCATATTTTCTGTTTGCTTGCATTTTGTTTTTTTCCTCCTTTTTGATCTGATTTTTCTTGTACAGCATAGTATATGTGGAAATCTGCATAGAAGAATTTTACATGTTTGACATACATTGGATAACTTGTTGTCTAGGGGAAGAAGTGAGGGGAAGGGAGGGAGAAAAATTTGGGAAACACAGTTTTGTAAGGGTGAATGTTTAAGACTATCTTTATATAAGTTTTGAAAATAAAAAGCTATTTAAAAAAACAAAAATAAACAAACAAACAAACAAAAACAACAATGAATTCTACCAAACATTTAAAACAATAAGATCCAACACTATATAAACTATTTGGGAAAACAGGCAACGAGGGAATACTACCAAAGTCCATTTATGACACAGGTATGTTGCTGACAGCTAAAGTAGGAAGAGCCAAAACAGAAAAAGGAAATTATAGACCAATTTACCTAATGAATATTGATGCAAAAATCTTGAATAATATATTAGCCAAAAGATTACAGCAATTTATCACCAGGATAATACATGATGACCAAGTGGAATTTATACCAGGAATGCAGGACTGGTTCAATATAAGGAAAACTATCATAATTGGCCATATCAATCACAAAACAGAAAGGGAGAAAAAAATAGATTCTCTATATGTATATATATTTTAGAGAGTTAAAGATGTTATGGATGTTAAATGCTTCATGAATTTTCAGATGTAGTTATTATGTTAGTTTTATTTTGTTACAGGAAACATTTCATGAAGTGGGAGTAATATAAATCTATAACTAAAATTATTTATAAATATGTTTGAAATGTCAAAATGAAATATAAATAACAGTTTTATTTTGTTATTATTATTTTGCTGAGGCAAATGGGGATAAGTGACTTGCCCAGGGTCACACAGTTAGAAAGGAGACAAGATTCGAAACAGCTCCTCCTGACTTCAGGGCTGGTGCTCTATCCACTGCACCACCTACCTGCCCCCATCAATCACATTTTTTAATAAGGTTATAGTATGAATGAGTCCTTACTGTAAATAGAACTAGAATGGGGGTGTATAACTAATGGGTAGAAACTGCCAGAAGGAACATATTAACTCAATTTAAGGAAGACAGTTCTAAAATAGGAGCTTCTAATAATGAAACATGAAGTTTTGAAGTACTGGGCTTTTTTCTAACTTCAAATATGCAAGTAGATTGCAAATGGCAGCTTGTAAGAGTTGTAGGACATTGAATTCCTACATGGGTTGGAATGCTGTGCCTGATTATCTCTGAGGTTCCATGTGCCTCTGAAAAGGTCCTATGAAATACTGAATTACCTGTCTGAGTTGGAGAAATGAGAAAATAATCTAATATTAAAAATAACAATTAGCACCTTTGAAATATATTAACAATATCATCTGTTTATGGAAGTGATGCAATTTCTTAGAGTTTATATCTTCAAAATATGATTTGCCAAGCTGAGAATATAGACATTTCCTTTACCCTTTCTTTTTGATTTTTCTTAGGTGTAAAATAAAGGGATATGGACAAAATATCGCCATAAAATCCATTACTTTGATTGAACATCAGTGTCTTTATGAGGTAGATGTGCTATCATGTCTGTCATCATACATAATATTCCATCCTACTCATCCTTTTGTGTGACAGAAAAGGTATGCTTTGCTATCTTATTCTTGAGATCACCATTTATTCACTTATTATATCATTATTATTATATTTTATTTATTATGTGGAACTAAGTACTTATTAATATGAATATTCATATGTTTAGCTAGTCATAGATTATCTTCCTTCTAATGATTTGTATCATTTATACAATTTTTGAGACATGCATAGTTCTGATTCTTTTCATTGTGCATCAATTCATATACATTTCCCAAAAGTTCTCTGAATCTCTAATATCTACCATTGCTTACTGCTGATTAAGACACTATTATACTCATACACCATGCTTTTTTCACTAGCCATTCCTCAATTTTATTTCTGGCTGTTTAGAAAAAAAAGTTGTTGGAGAAGTAACAGGGGAACTGGAGGGGAAAAAAGGTGGGAGGATTGTTAAGAATTTTTGGATAATGTCTGACTTGGCCATCTGGCAGGTGGCTATCTTTTTTTTTTCAACTTTATGCCATTATAAAACTTGGTAATGTGCCTTTAAGAAATCATGAACTTAGCTTCCCTAGGGCATTCCTCTCCACTTGCAAAGTTCATTTTAAACCATTAAGTTATGTATTTTTATCATCTAGTTAATTTCTCTTCTACAAACATATTATCTAATAGTTTTCTAAAATTTGGGAAAATTCTACAAATAGAAATCCTTTGATCTATATGTCTTTTGCAAAAGAAAATAACATTTACTCTGACCTAACTTGTTCTGGATAAAGCCATGCTTACTCTTTGAAACACCTGTCTTCTCTAGATATATTGTTACTGACCATTATCTTTGGTGATCCATTCTATAATTTTCTCAGGAATTGTAGGCAAGTTCAGACTTTGTCAAAGTAAGGGGGGTGGAGGGAATCATTTTGAAAAGGAACAACATTGACATGGATATAATAAAATTAAATTTAAAAGGGTTTAATTTAAATTTAAAAAGGTATTATATTTGGGTTAAAAATCAACTTCACAAATATGTTATGGGAGATGAAAAGTTAGACAACAATTTGTAAAGGGAAAATATATTTGGCAGTTTTAGTAAACAGAAAGCTCAGGATGAGTCAGCAGGGTGAAACAACAGCCAAAAACTAAGAGTTGCTTTAGAAAAGCACAGATTCCAGGAATGGGGAAATGATAGTCCTTCCATACTATGTCTTCATCAGAATATTGTCTTGACTGTCTTTCTCTGAACTTTCTCCATCTCATCATTGTGCTTTTCCAAATTGCACTTCCTAGAATTAAATAATTACCCAAAATATTAAAGTCCCTGAGTTAGTGCCCTGTGAAGATTAGCTGAAAGAATTAAGAATGTTTGACTTAACTAGAAAAGACTTCAGAGAACATGATAACTCTTTTGGAGTACTTGAAGTACTATCGTATGGAAATGGAGCAAAGCAGGAACAATGGGTTAATTGAAAATTACAAAGAGGTAATGTCAGACTTAATGTCAAAAATAGTTGTCCTTAGGGGGTCATGAGACCTCCTCCTTTTCAGGTCTTTTAGCAGAGGTTGGATATATTATAAATCCTCTAATTTTTTGATGAGTGATAGCATTGTAATTCTCTATTAGCAATTTGGGTTCCATCCATTTTAGTCCATAAATCAAGCTCCTTGTTTCTGAAAAGAAAATCAAAATAAAAATTGAACATTTCTATTTTTTTTTTATATCTATAGTTATCCTTCTATTACTCTGAGCAATAGTCATTTTCCTCTAATAGAGCTAAAATTCCTTTATGTCTCTCCATCTGCAAAGAATGGTGAGTGAAAGAGAATTAGATTCTAGAATCACATATAGTTGTAAATTCTATTGGACATACAGGTGATTTGAAAAAAATCTAACTGTAGCAAGCATGGCATAAGACAGAAAAGCAGTATGAGAAGAGAGGTAATTTTTTAAAAATTTTTTTAAAAAATCATGACAGTTATATAGAAGAGGGTCATATATAAAAGTTGGGCCAATTCCCATATATTCTAATATTGGAGATCCCAATGGCTAAATCCTCAGGGGAGTTAAAAGATTAAAAACACAGGTATGATATAAACTAATATATTCATAGAATTATTGTTGTTGTTGCTAATGATGTTTGTCCTTCATTTTTGAAGGGGTTAATGATTTTACAAGTTATATCTTGACTTGTGCATGAATTGGATTTAAATGAAGCAGAGTTACTCTAAGCCACTGGCTTCACTGATGATCTATGATGCAATGAATGATCTTGACTTCTTTGAAACCTGACCAAACTCTTAAGTGCTCTACAACACCTGCTTTAATAACTATCATGGCCACTGGAACAAATTGTTCTCATTTGACAATTGGGAAAAATTTTCCACACTTGGGGTAGATATCTCCCTACCTTATCACAAGGTTTGAGGACCATTGGTTACCCTGTACAGCCTAAGATGACCTATTAACATGAGCTACATTTATTCCTAACAATTAGTACAATCTAAGATTGCAGTAGATTACTTCAGGACATACTGCCATCCTCACTAGTGGCTTTGTAGCCAGGATAGATGGATAATCACTTGCTGGGGAAATTGTATAGTTTATTATTGTGCAGTTTTGATTATATTAGATGGCCTAACATTCTTATTCATATTTTGATACCTTATTTTCCTCCTCTGTACAATGAAGATAGTAGTAGATGAAGACTTAAATACAGTACTTTATATGCATCCTGATTAGACAATTTTTGTTGGTCTCAGCTCAGCATACCAGCTTATAAAGTGTAATTTGGAAAGAGCATAAAATTTAGAGTTAGAGAAATGGGTTTGGAATCCTGGCCTTGCCACTTAAAATCTATATGATGCCAAATATATCATTTAATCCCTCTGTTCCTTTAATGCCTTTATCCAATCTCTTGGTTTTACAAGTAAAGAAGATGAAACCTAAAAAGCTTACACAGATTATACAAACTCACCTATAAGTAGCAGAGGCAAGATTTGATTTCATATTGTGGGATTTCAAACACATCATACTGTCCCTTGGTATTGTGTTGTTTCATGATGAAAACCTCTTATACTCCTAGGTGTCACTTGAGATTAATATTTCTTGAAGTTAAACTTTTTTGAATATGAAAAGTGGCATTTCTTAATCCAATCATATTTTAGGAGATGACATTTTAAATATTATTCCAAAACAACAGGATTTTTTATATCCTCTGGGTTTGGGGCAAAATCAATGAACATTGATTAAATGCTTATTATGTACTAGGGCCAAAAAAGTCCCTAACTTCAGAGAGTTCACATATGTTATAGAATAGAGCTTTTTAAACTTTTCCCACTTGTGATCCCTTTTCTCCAGAGAAATGTTTATATATGACCGGGTATGTAGGTATATAAAATAGGTATACATTTCAAACATTTACTGATAATGAATCATAATTTCTTAACAATCACATTCGGTTGCATGATCCCATATGGCATTGCAATACACAGTTTAAAAAGCTTTATTTTAGAATACTATTTCCATTGACTGCCAATTGTCTTTGTTTCAAGTATGTGATTGATTCTAAGCCAAAAAGGCATCATGGTGTTGGGCATAGAGCCAAGAGACCTTAGTTATAGTCCTGTCTTCTACATTTTCCAGGTGTGTAATTTTAATCAAGTCATTTTTTTCTTCCTAGCAGGGATTTTCTCATCTGTGAAATGGGAATAATAATATTTACATGGTGTTAATATGACAGAAATTTTTGGGAACAGTAACACATTATAAGAATGGGAGCTATTTTTAATGAAGAGTTTCCATAGTATATGCCCTTGAGGAACTTGTTTTAATGAACTGATAATTATTTGTCATGAGATATCATTTGCATGTAACTATTTGTTGTAGATTTGTCTTCCTTCCCCACAGCCCTTCTTCCTTCTCTCTCTTTCTTCCTCTATTGAAAATCTTGCAGAGCCCCTACATACAGAATTTTTCTAAGTGTTTCTAAGTAGTTTTGGAAACTTTATGGAAACAATATGTAAGGAAACTGTAGTTCCCTATGGTTGAGATGAATGGTCTGAATTCATGAAGACTTACTATCATAATAATGCTTTATATGAACAGTTTTCAGAACACAGAATGACACATTTTACTTGGTCCTTGTGACAATCTTTTGATGTAGAAAAAGAAAGGCCTTAATCTTCATTTTATAGAAAGAAGAACAGTCATTTACATCAGTAAAGTAGCTTATTTAAGGTCATAAATCCAATTAGAGACAAAGAGGGGAATTATTCCAAAACATTGATTTAAAGGTAAAAGAGACCACAAATTCCATCTAAGCAAAAGTCTCGGTTTGACATATGGGATACCTGTGCCCCAAGAGAGGGTAAAAGATTTAGCTAAAGTCACAGAAGTAGCAACTGAGAGCTTTAGAATTGGAGTCTAGTTGTTCTGATGCCCTAAATCTATCATTCTTCTCCCCTTCCCCAATCACCTAGTCTCCTCTCCTGAGACCAAATCCAGGTTCTTTTTCTTAAACACTATTGATCACAAAGGCACATATATACCTGGTTCTTCCATTTGTGCTCAGTTCCTTTCTATTACATCTTGCATTTCCATTTGAAGCAATAAACACACTTCAAGTCTCCTTCTTCACAACCCTAGCGGTTCATACATAGCACATCTTCAGAAAATGCTTGCTAGTTCAGCATAATATATTTTCTTGGCATGGTCGCTCTGCCTGCAGTCTTAAGTGACCATGATTATAGCAGGCGAATTGATTGATCCAAGCTCCAAGATTCATGCTGGAATCCTTACTTTCATTTTCTTGGTGATAATAAGTTCTGTTTTTTTAATCAAAGAGAAGACTAGTATAACTATTTAAAGCAAGAATGTTATGTAAATAAAATATTAGACTTAAGTACCTAATGTTAATAAAGATAGGTACTCACCAATTAATTTTCCTTTAAAACCTATCACAACATTACATAATGGTAATGGTGGTGATGGAGGTGGTGGGGATTGGGGATGGAGGCAGATTGGAGCAGGGATGGCAGAGGTAGTGGCTGGTTTTTTTTAGTGTTTCCTTGGGGAATTATCCCTTGATATTAGCCAAAGTGACCACTAGATGGCACTGCAGTGCAACAAAATTTGACGCTGAGTGCAATTTTTGTGGTTGGAAATAAATTCATAAGATCATCAAATTTAGGGAAGGAATAGACCTCAAAGGTCATCTAGTCCAACCACTTAATTTTACAGATGAGGAGAAGGGAAATACAGAGAAGTTAAATTGCTTACCCAAGGTCACAAAGGGTAGTGTATACATAAAGACAATGATTCTTTGACTCAGAAGCATCTGAAGTGATGATCTCATGGGAACCTGGCTGTCTTGATTCCAAATTCACTGCTCTTTCCATTTCACCACACCTTAACTAAAAAAAAAAAAATTAGAGTTATATTTTTGGGAACTTATTAACTAGTTGAGTGGAATCAGGAATGACAATTTAAGAAACGAAAGTCTCAATTGCATCTAGGTTTTAAATATAAATATATGAAGGTAGGAACCATATTACACCCTTCACACCCTTCCTCTTTTTATCTTTTTCTGTCTTTCATTCCTCTGCTTCCTCTTCTTCTTCCTTCTACTCTTCTTCCATGTCCTTTTCTTCCTCTTCTTTATCATTTCTTTATCCTTCTCATTCTCTGACTCAGAGGAGGAGACAGGATAGGGCATGACAGGAGAGAAGAGAAATAGGAGAAGGAATAAGAGAGGGGAAGAAAAGAGATAAGAAAGATCTGAGAATTTATATAAACAGAGACAGATACATGAGAATGTACATTACGTACATATATAACGCATGTATTGAACCTCAGAATTTTCTGAATGCACTCAGAAAAAATATAAAATTAAGATTTCATCTTTGATTAAATTTGGCCCTTTCTATGATCTTTCACATACAGTTTCCATATGCTAATTCTATTTAAGCTGAAAGATGCACTTAATATCAAGATTAAATTTAAAATGATTTCTGGGCAACAGTCAGACCAGGAGAACTTCTCAGAGAGAAGTAGCATTTTGATGGGAGAATAGAGACTGGATCTTCTAGACCCATCTGCCTTCTTCCAAGACCTGTCTGTTGAAAGAAGAAATTCATATGGTTCCTGCTACTTGCTCAGTTTAACACAAATGGGACAACTTATTTTTTAGAGAAGACTAGACAGATGTGGTGAAAGAATTAAAGACTCTGGCATATGAGTAGTGGTTTAAGGGACTAGTAATTTTTTAGCATAGACTTAATAGGGACTGACCATTACTATCAGGTAATTCAAGTTGCCATATGGAAGAAGGTTAGCCTTGTTTTGTTTTACCCTGATGGGTGAGGGTCAGTTCCATAAAGTTTAGCATGATTTAATCCTAACAGTTAAAATTATCCTATCATGTAATATAGTAGCTTTTACCTCATCTTCTAGCACAGGCTGGAGGACCCTATGCTGCAGATATTCTATAAGATATTTAACTTGAGTATATATTAGAATATACCTCACATCTAATTTTGAGATGTGATTTTGATTTAGATCTAAGGGAGACCTGAAAGTTAGAGATCTAAATTTCTCATTTTAAAGATTTAAAAAATATTGTGTCTGAGGATCACTGATTTTCACATAATTTAGTAAATTGCAGAAAATCTCACTCTTTCTCCTTTATTCCTTTTTCCATGTTTTTCTTTTACTACACAGGTTTTTATATATCACAGGTTTTTAACTGAGATTCATGAGTTCTCTGTATCTCTCCTCTCTCTCTCTCTCTCTCTCTCTCTCTCTCTATATATATATATATATATATATCCATGTAAATACCTATTATACATGAGAGAATGCAAACACATGCACATACACAAGTGCACATGCATTATGAACTGTTTAACATCAAATAATTAATATCCTGTGTATTTTCTTCACTTTAAAAACTTTGTTCTGAGAAGGGATAGATAGGTTTCATCAGTCAAAAGGGGTCCATGATGTACAAGAAGTTAAGAATCTCTTTATCTAGAGATTCATCTATTTATAGATCTATAGCTCTCAGTTATGTTTCATTTCTTTATTTCCCGGGAATTGAACAATCTATTCTCATTTTTGCTTTATCTTTTAAAAGAAAAGCACAAATGAAGTACAGTTCAGAATATCAGGAAGCTCGGTTTCCTCCTCTCCTTTTTATTCTTGTAGATCAATACTGCAATTCTAGAGGGCAATCTTGAGAGAGAACCAAAGACCTGGGGAATCTTGCTGTCCAGTGGGCTGACTGTATCTTTGGTAGGAGCATTTCAGTTCTCAGACCCTCCCAAGCTCCTGTTTTTTTCCTCTCCCCGGAACTGTTTGCTCTCCCCCTGCTTCTGAAAGCCTTATTGATTTCTCAAAGTGAACTCATCGGCCCACGGTTTCCTCAAGTCTCAGAGGAGGCTTAATTTCCTCTGACGTGGCCTCTGTCTTCCCTCCCCTCCCTCTCCCCCCAGGGCCTGGGATTTTTACATTTCAAATACTTGACAGCTGGGTGAACTTTTTCTTCCTCCTGCCCAGAGAAGGACTTTTCAGATTTCATAATGGTTACCAGTAGTGCCAGCGCTATTTTCTCTCCAGCTGTGAGAGGGGCTTTTTAAAATGACTCACCCAAGCTGCTGCCCAGCTGCCCGGCCTCACCCTCTCAGGAGGGCCCTGCATCTTAAACAGTAGTGGCGCTGACTGAGGCGAGAAGGGCTCATTTATGGGGATGGCACAGATGCACTCTACCCACAGCAGTGGAGCCTAAAGAGACCTTCCATTCAGGCAGGTGAGTCATGGGCTTATGTCATTGCAGGTGTTGACTTAGTGATTATACTGTGAAAGGAAAACAACCCAAGTGGCCCCAAGTCATCACTGGCCCCCATCCAGGAAGAACACAGAGCAAAGTGTGAATCTCTGTGCCCCACGTGATCAGACAGACGTTCCTGAAGCCACTGTACATGCTATAACCCACGTGTCTGTCTTGTTCTCTGTTAAACTACTGTTTGGTATAAAGGGGAGAAATTAACCTTTTTTTTTTTCCACCTCTAAATAATGACCAATAGCCCCGGGAGAACAGCAGAAGAAGTGCTACATCAGAATCAGAGGAAATAGATTCCAATCTTTAATTTCTCTGAGTTTAATAATAATAATAAGGAGGCTGGGCTATGTAATCTCTAAGATCTTTTCTATCTCTATAGCTACAGTCTTTTTACAGACTAAAATCAATGCCATAATGAAAAGAAATTATTTTAGTTCGAAATGTTCCTATATGTATACACATAAACACATGCATATATGTATATGTCTTTATGTGGACATATGTACATGTATATCTATGATCCATAACATTGTGTTGTGCATGTGCCTGTAACATGTATATACATATAATACATGATATTTATGTACAGAATAAATAATGAAAAGGCTGAATAATGAAAGTATTATTTGTATAGTACTATCTACTGAGGACTATGCTATCCACTTTACAATTGTTATCTCATTTGATCCTATTATCTCCATTTTGTAGATGAGAAGCTGAGGCAAAGAGGGTAGTGATTGGCTCAGAATCACAAAGCTAGGAAGTATCTGTTACTAGATTTGAATTCTGGAGTTCCTGACTCTAGGTCCAACACTCTATCCATTGTACCACAAATAAATGCTAAAAATCAAAGGTGTTAAATAAAAGGTATTTGGGGAGGGTAGGCATTAACAAATGAGGGGGAATAGGAAAAGTTAGACTGGGGACTGATTGTGGAGAAATGTGGTTATCCAGCCAAGGAGGGTTATTTTATTCTTTATTAATACTTGCTGGTTGTAAAGCACTTTATATTTCACTAGTCACCATAGTTAAGAATACAGAATTATTGCTTGGCCCAGAGGAACTAGGACATTCTTTCTCTTCTCTATAGGAACTCTTATATGTTAAGAGTTATGTTATATAAGAGCTATATATTAAGAGCTCACATATGAGCTCAACATATATATAAACTTTTATATATATATATATATATATATATATATATATATATATATAAAATAGGTTAATACTAAGGGTTCTCAGCTCCTATGCAGAGGAATTGGGCTCCTTTTTCTTGAAAGTTTTTGGTTTTTACTAGAAATCTGAGGGAATTTACTTAAAATTCACATTTTTATCATATCTAGCATCTTTTCAAAAGAAAAGGTATTTAATGTACAATGGAAATTAGGCATAATAGTATTCTTCTACATAGTTTCATATCTTTTGGCAAGGCAGAGTTTAGGCTTCTCTTCTTGGTGCTCATTTTCTCCAAGAATGGTGACAGTAGCTGTGCTGTAGGACATCTAAATAATTCTTGTATTCACAGGGCTGCATCTAAGGCTGGATACAGATTTTGGGATCTCTGTTTAACATCCATAGTGAGGGTTAGAAATACAAAGGAGAGGAACAAATCAGAGGTGGACACTCAAACGTATCCAGTGAAGTGCCTGCTATAGTTCCCTTATATGATTAAAGGCCATTTCTGTCAAGGTGGTGAGTGACAGACAAAGAGACAAAGAAAAAGAGACAGAAAGACACAAAGACATGGCCACAGAGACACAGAAACAGAGAGACAAACACCAACAGACAGATACAGAGAAATATGAAAATAGGGAGACAGAGAGAGACATATAGAAAGAGAGATAGAGAAAGAGAGACAGACAGACAGAGACAGGGACAAAGTGCTACATTGTGCTACATTATATTTGTTTTAGAGAGAGAATGGAACTGTATTATATTTGTCAAGGATCTTCCATTTGTCTTCATCACCAATTTTGCCTTAGCATTTCTAATTCTCTAATACGTTGAAAGCATAAGATCCAAGTGATTTCTTGGAAGATTCTGCTTATCTTTAGTCCTGTATTTCTCAGCTTCTTAGACTAAACACTTAATGTCATTTTTACTCAGATGATCTTTATCCTTGTTGATAGTAATCTTATTCTCCTTGACTACACTCTGCTCCAGAGCAGACCCACTGAAGATGCCATGCCATTGATGTCAAATGGAGGTGAATTCAACTTGCCAATAGAGTTGTTAAACCTGAATACTAGCACACAGGAGCAGTTGTCTGAGTAGATGGTAAAGGTCTGTGTCTGCTTGGTAGGGAGAGTGGTTTGAGGTTGATCAGAACTCTTACAACTCCACTATCAGTTTTGATGTAATAGGACTCTTTGGTCCCCTGATCTTTGTAGGGGGCCTGGGTCAGAAAACCCTGAATCTTCTGGCTCTGGCCCACCACATACCACCATTAATTCACCTAGAGATTACTATCTAGCTTCTAGCCTCGGGAAACTCCTAAAATAATTATGATCCTTAATTCACCTGGAGATTATTCTCTAGACCACCACTCTCCACCCTTAATCATCTGGAAATTACTCTCTAGGCCACCATCCTCCAGCCTTAATTCATCCAGAGATTGTTCCCTAGCTCCAGGCTACAGAAGACTAAATAAAATTAAACTCTGTTTCTCAATTTCCTGCTACTTTCCTAATCAGGATCTTAGCCCACTGAGAACCTTTCAGGGGCCAAATAAACCCCCTTTTTTTTTGCCAATCTTAACTTGGAGACTGGGACTATGAATTCTTTCACAAACCAGCAACACCAGCCTGGAGACCCCAAACATTATTAGGGTGTCTCATTCCTTAACAATTTCAAAACCAAGGAAAAGAAATGACATCCAAAAGCAGTCAAAGGTCAAAGCCTGTGCCTTCACTGCTCACTCTAAGTACTATTGTAAATGCTATGGGAATCCAGACAAAATGGCTGTTTATTGTCACCAATACCTTTCTAATCTCCAAAACTCCAAAACATTCAAATTCTAAAGGACTTTTAAGAAGTAAGGTCCAGATTTTTGATGATGTTCTATTTAAGATAAGAAGCAAATTTAAAATATCACCTCACATTAATCTGCCCATTGACTTCTTTGAAATTTCTTGATTGTTTACAAGCTATCAGGGAAAACAAAAAACAAAAAACAACAACAAAAAAAAAAAAAAAACTTTTCTTCTAGGGTAGGGAGGAACAAGTGAATAAATGACAAAAACTGATAAGTAAATAGAAGACATTAAGAAAATCCTGGAAGCTCAATGGTAAGCTGAAGGAAAGGCTTAAAGAAACAGAAGTCGAAGTCAATTCCAAGGGTAACCCAAAGAATGAAAGCAAAATGGGTTTCTCAAAGACACTACCAGACAACAATGCTACATTTCATTAACCCTATCCATGCCAATTTAAAAACAACAATATTCTCAGCTCTTACTATTAGTAGTAGTCTCATAAAAGAAAAGTTTCTCAACTCATTCTATACAAAGGCAGATTTTAACCTTAATGGCTTTGAATGTGAAGAGGATCCAATTGATAACATGAGAAAAATAAACTTAGAAACTTTTTTTGTGTAATTTGGGCCTCAACAGGTCCAAGTCTTAAACATTAACTTGCCCAAAAGATGTTCTAAATCTGTATTGAAGAACCAGGAAATCATGACATCTCTGGATGTCAAGCCCTTTCACCAACTATGGCTTTACCTCTTTACCATATTTAGGTAACTATGACAACAAATCACTGTCTTCCAAAGTGTCTCTCCCTCCTATCATTGCTGTGAGCAATATTAAGTTTCTTTCAGGTCCCAAACTTGACAGCAAGAAATCAGCAAAACAAGGGCACTCCTCTGAATTCCTCAAAGCAGTGTTCCCAGAACTGTGCTATTTAATTCAATAGACACCTTAAGATGGGACTTTCAGCTTCACCTTTGTTAGTTGTTTGTCCTTGATTCTCTAAGAGGATGGGGCCTCCAGAGAGGTGATGTCATAACTTGTCAATGAAATGGATATGAGTAAGTGAAGGCACAATGTTATGGGCACACAATGTCCCCAGCCTCACTTTCTCCTCCCAAGCCATCTAGAGATGATCCTGGATGCAGTGGGTGACGTTGGCCTTTTTAAGCCAAGCTCTTTAACAGGTCTGTTTGATTGAGGCAACCCTTCAGTGGGTAAAGCTAGGAAAGAAAGAAATGAGGCAAAGAATAGCCTTTTTTATTTAGTTTTAAAAAATCAATGTGGGAGCAGAAGACTCTCTGGGTAATTGGCCAAAATGGAAACAATTGCTATTTACTTTCATTTGGAGAAAATCTGGGCCCAAATTGAGATAAAATGAGGCTTACCAGTGACTTTCTGTTGGCTAATTGATGAAAGACAGAGTGATTTGAGTTTAAGGTACTTAAAAAAGAAAGGTAGACTTAGGACCTCAATATATCTTGTAAGGTTTGAGAGGTCAAAATTTATATTACTTTGGGCAGAGTAACTGCAGGAAGGGAAAGGAAAGAAGAGAAAGAAAAAAGAGGGAAGGAGGGAAGGAAGAAAGAGAAGGTGGGAAGGAAGGAAGAAAGAGAAGGTGGGAAGGAAGGAAGGAAGAAAGAAAGAAAGAAAGGAAGGAAGGAAGGAAGAGAAGGTGGGAAGGAAGGAAGGAAGGAAGGAATGAAGGAAGGAAGGAAGGAAGGAAGTTGTGCTGCCCTGTCCTCAGTAGGGCAGCTCCCTATTCTGTTGGGAGATTATTCTATATACTTCATTCTCAAAAATAATCATGACATTAGGGAGGTGCCTTCTGTATTTGTTTTGTCAGTGTATACAGAAGAGTTATCACCTACCTCCAAACATTGTTCTGATGTTTGTGCCTCACAGTGTCAGGACAATGAAAGTGCCCAACACACCCCTAGTTATTTCCAGGGTTCAAGTACACTAATGTATTCAGACCTGTCAGCACCATCTGTCAATAAGTGACAATACGTGAATACTCTTTACACATGGGCTACTGATATGATTATAATTTGAAAACTATGAAGAAGAAAGGAGAAAAATTAAGCAGATTCTTAATCATATACGGCATGACAGCTCTATGAAAAGGGCTTTGATCCCACTCTAATAGAAAAAACTTTAGAAATATATCAGTTTCCATAATATGGCAGAAACTAGGCATTGATCCATACTTAACACCGTACAACAAGATAAGGTCAAAATGGGTTCATGACCTAGGCATAAAGAATGAAATTATTGATAAATTAGAGGAACACAGAATAGTTTACCTCTCAGACCTGTGGAAGGGGAAGGTCTTTATGACCAAAGCAGAACTAGAGATCATTACTGATCACAAAATAGAAAATTTCGATTATACCAAACTGAAAAGTTTTTGTACAAACAAAACTAATGCAGACAAGATTAGAAGGGAAGCAATAAACTGGGAAAATATTTTTACAGTCAAAGGTTCTGATAAAGGCCTCATTTCCAAAATATATAGAGAATTAACTCTAATCTATAAAAAATCAAGCCATTCTCCAATTGAAAAATGGTCAAAGGATATGAACAGACAATTCTCAGATGAAGAAATTGAAACTATTTCTAGTCATATGAAAAGATACTCCAAGTCATTATTAATCAGAGAAATGCAAATTAAGACAACTCTAAGATACCACTACACACCTGTCAGATTGGCTAAGATGACAGGAAAAAATAATGATGATTGTTGGAGGGGATGTGGGAAAACTGGGACATTGATGCATTGTTGGTGGAGTTGTGAACGAATCCAACCATTTTGGAGAGTAGTTTGGAACTATGCTCAAAAAGTTATCAAACTGTGCATACCCTTTGATCCAGCAGTGTTACTACTGGGATTATATCCCAAAGAGATTATAAAGAAGGGAAAGGGACCTGTATGTGCACGAATGTTTGTGGCAGCCCTTTTTGTAGTGGCTAGAAACTGGAAACTGAATGGATGTCCATCAGTTGGAGAATGGCTGAATAAATTGTGGTATATGAAAATTATGGAATATTACTGTTCTGTAAGAAATGACCAACAGGATGATTTCAGAAAGGCCTGGAGAGACTTACACGAACTGATGCTGAGTGAAATGAGCAGGACCAGGAGATCATTATATACTTCAACAACAATACTATATGATGACCAGCTGATGGACCAGGACATCCTCAGCAACGAGATCAACCAAATCATTTCCAATGGAGCAGTAATGAACTGAACCAGCTATGCCCAGAAAAAGAACTCTGGGAGATGACTAAAAACCATTACATTGAATTCCCAATCCCTATATTTATGCCCACCTGCATTTTTGATTTCCTTCACAAGCTAATTGTACAATATTTCAGAGTCTGATTCTTTTTGTACAGCAAAATAACGTTTTGGTCATGTATACTTATTGTGTATCTAATTTATATTTTAATGTACTTAACATCTATTGGTCATCCTGCCATCTGGGGGAGGGGGTGGGGGGTAAGAGGTGAAAAAATGGAACAAGAGGTTTGGCAATTGTTAATGCTGTAAAGTTACCCATGCATATATCCTGTAAATAAAAGGCTATTAAATAAATAAAAAAAAAAAAGAAAAAGAAAAAAAAAAGAAAGTTGTGAAAGTGTAGACGATATTTTAAAATTGTCACTTTTAAGTATTCCATGATCTTGTAGCAAGAAATAAAATCATTGAAATTGAAAAAAAAAAATAAATATATCAGTTTCCAGAAGAAAAGAACAATTTTTTAAAAATTAATTGTTTAGTTAATTCATTAATAATTTCTTTAGTAATTTAAGGAAATGGGCTTTGAACTGAAAGATATAAAGTATATTTTCTTATTATATAACAAATCCCCAGTACAATTCTTTGGAAAAACCTCATAATTTGGGAAAGAGACTGCTAATAGCAGGCCGGTCTTCAACCTGCCATTGGAGCATTGCCACTCTATGAGAGGCCCAAGAATTTCCATTAGTCCCTGGAGAATGCCTGACTTTCTAATGGCTTCCCATTCTCTTTAGCAAGAAAAGAAGATGTTGTTTTGGCTTTGCTGCTGTTGCTATTGTTGGGAATAATACGTCTATGGATATTTCTGTATTTTATAGAGAATTGCCATATATCAACCTGTGTAAGAATCTGAACCCTATGGGTTTAGAGGGGAGGAAGATAATAGAGTAATGTTAGAATCTCTAAGGCCTTACTGAACTCTACCTTCCAATTAATTTTATTTGTTTTTTAATGAGTGCCTTTCCCAGCATGGCCTTGGTGTTTCTGGGGGGAATGGTACATATATTCTAGATCAAACATAGTTGGTGTGTTTTCATCCTTGCCATGAGTAGGAGATACAGGGCTATTCTGGAGGGAAGAGATCCTTTGAGGTTATCAATATCAGTTTGACTGTCATGTGTTTGTTCAAGATAAGTCTCACTGATAGACTGGTTGAACCATATCTATGGATATGGATCCATATCTAGAGGAATAAAAAGTGTTTTTTAGAGTATTGATTTTATTTTTTTTAAATCTTAAAAATGAATTATTTGTTAGACCTAGTCTTCGTGTAACAATGATTCCTAAACTTTTTTAAGGCAAAAAGAATGTCATTGTGCTTACCTACACTCAAGTCTTGACTAAATCTTGGATCTCATTGTAATAGAACTTCTAACTCCAACCTTTAAACCCCTCTCCCTGAGTTTAAGTCCCTAATTCTAGAAAACTGTTTAATTGACTTTTTAATATCCATTGAGCAATAGGAACATCTTTGCAAGCACTTTCAATGAGGTCGAAGCAATGAGCCCACAATACATTAGCCCAGCTCTAAGTCACAAATCTGTTCTATTTTTATTTTCCACATTTTGGGGGACTTGGCTCACTGCTTTAGAATAACTGCTTCTAGTAATAGAAAAAACATTTATTTTGTTTATTTATTGTATTATGAAGCATTAAATTAAAAAAACAGAATATAGTTTTATTGGATCTAAAGTAATATGCTAAATTTTGATTCCTCAGACAGGACTATTAATAACACTTAAGAAGATTTTTTTTTAAAGCAGATTCTTCATATTTTCAGGCTTATTTACAGACAAGATGGTGATTTAGACAGCTGCACCACAGACAACAGCTTCACCAGGATTGATACTCTTGTTAAGCTCATTGCCAATGAAGAAATTCTACAGAAGTTTCTGGTTTTGGGGAGTGGAGTAACCTACCAAGAAGATGTCCTAAATTGTGATGTACCTACTTGGAAATCCAATGGAGCCTTTTTTACATAGTCTTTTTTACATGGAAGAAGTCAGCATTCAATTCTTGAAAATGGGAACAAATTATAGAGGTAAAAAACTGATACCTCTACAGAAGTTAATCTCAATATAGGTTTGGATACTGGAAGAGAGGATATATTTTGCATGCTCACAAGCAGAACACAGAACACAAACAGCCCTCTTGTTTTCAGTGATATCCTTTTTATGCTTTTGATTGAACTCAAAATTAAAAGACTGACCATGTGACTACTTGGGTGGGATTCTCCCCACCCAAGTAGGTATACACATCACTCCCAACACCAACCTTTTTTGTCCATACCATAGCAATAACAGCAACAATTGTCTTATCAATAATTTGGAACACATTGATATTCCCAGTATCTTTGGTGGCCTAAAATTGTAAAGGGTTGAAACTCTTGAGTTGATGCACTGAGGTCAGTTTGAGCACGTAAGGCTTATTACTGATTGGCCAATACTTTATGGGCATGTGCTTGGGGAATGGCCTTTCCCACTATCATGCGCTGGCTCAATGACTGGTGTATACAGAAGGCTGTAGGAGGGATTAGGGGGTGGAGTAAAACTAGCCAGAGTCACTTTGGCAGTAGATGAGGAAGAAGGAGGTCGAGGAGATTCTGCTTCCATCCAATTCAATCCTACCTCTAAAGACCAAGAATAAAGATCAAGGACTTTTGTTTATCCTGACTCTGGCTGATTCTAAGGTATCCAGGATGCTAATGCGGTCATCACATAAAATTGGAAATCATTGAAACAGGCTGATCCTATTTGACGTGATTTGGGTAACATTTATTTGGGTAACATTTGAAAGCAGGTGCTTTCAACATGATTGCTCAGGTGTCAGAGTCATAGGTGACTGATGTAAAATAAGAAGGACTGCTGTTGTGTTAAATTAAAAAAGTAAAAGTGGTCAGTCTCTCAAGTGGTCAGTCAGCTTCTGTCTGAAAACCTCAGTGAGAGGGAACCTACTTCCTAATGCAATCAATTCTACTTTCTGCTATCTCTAATTGTTAGGAATTTTGGTTTTCTGGAAATTAAGCTTAAATAAGCATATTTGTAATTTGTACTTTTTGATCCTGGTTCTATGCATTGGAGGTAAATAGAAGTAACATCCCTTTTTCATTTAAAAGTCATTCATATACTTGAACATAAATATTATATGCCCACAATTATTCCATTCTCCACGATATAGACATTCTAGTTTCTTCAAATGATTCTTATATGACATTAACTCAAGACCCTTTATTTACTATTCCAAAATATTAAGGGCTTTCCTTCCTGTGGACTTCCTTTTACTTACCTATGGGTTTTTAAAATGTGATATCCAGACCTGAGCAAAATGGTCCAGATAGAGTTTAACAAGGTTGGTACACAAGAGGATAACTATTCTGCTTCTTTTAATATAGCCCAACATCACATGAGCTATTGTGGTTTCCATAACATATTGTTCTCTTTTACTAAGCTTGTAGTCCACTAAAACCCCTACATATTTTTCAGACAAACTATGGTCTAAGACTTGTCCATCTTAACCTGGAAATGGTGAATTTTTGAAAAAATGTAAAATCTTATCTTTATATCTCTTTAAATTCAACCTAACACTCATCTCTTTCAAGACTTTTTTTTTTTCTTAAAACAGTCATACAGGATGGGAGCTATGAATCTCAAGTTATGTGATCTATAGATGTGAGGTACACACCAATTTGCCTTTATCTATTCAGTGAGAAAAAAAAAAATGTTCAAAATCCCAGAACTAAGCATAGATCCCTGAGGTGAGGTTCTATCCTGGAGTCCTCATGCTAAGAAGATATCATGCTAGTAATGAATGAACACTAATTCTGAATCTTTATTGAGTCCTAAATTTATCTAATAGTATCATTGGCTAGTCCACATCTCTCAATCTTTTGCATAAGAATAGTAGGGGAAATTTCATGAAATTCTTTGCTAATGCCCTAAAATTTCCTCTTCTACTAGTCTAGTAACCTTGGTAAAATATAAATTAAAATAAATAATAAATAAAATTAAATTAAAATTCTCTAAATATTTAAAAATATATTTCATTTCATCTGGGTCAGGTCACTTGAATTTATCAAAAACAATTAGCTCTTGGTATTATATACTTACTTATTTTGAATATCAATTCACTATTTTCATTGTGCATTTCTAGTGCAAAGGTCATTCTTCTAACAGAAGCAAAATGAGATTTTACCAGCTCTATTTGATATTTATTGTGAATTATCACCATCCAAATCTTGCTAAATAACAATTCAATCAATTTTTTGATCCTCTTGCTTTCTCCTTTATGGCTAAATGTAATCTTTTTATTGATCTTTTGGCCCTCAGCAGTTTCTACTACTTCTGAGTTGCAGCACTCCTAACATGGTTTTTATACTACTGCCTCATGGTTATGTTCATTATGTCATCAGTTCTCACAGGTTCAGTTGTAATCTCTATGCAGATGAATATTGGATGAATATCCAACTCTGATCTCTCTTGAGTTTCAGTCTCATAACTCAAATTTTCCCTTAGAGCTCTAAATTCGTATAGTAATCCAAACAGAAGTCATTATATTTCCTTCCAAACTTTCCTTTCTTCCTAGCTTTCCACCAACTAACTGTGGAACCACTATACTCTTTGTCACCCAGGTTCAAAACAAAAAATCCATGTAATCCTTGGTTCCTCTTTTGTTTTCATTCTACAGAATCAATCTCTTTCCAAGTCTTATCATTTCAGCCTTCACAGCCTTTGGTGGTAAGAGGAGTCAAACAAAGCTAATCTCACAGTGGTATAGCATGAAGGACAATGCTATACCATTGTATTAGATGGACAATTTGAACACCACCTAGACTCTGACTCTGTGGAACAAATTTATGTCTTATAAACAAGGCTAAATCCTTCTGTCTTCATCTAGAAATCTCAAATTCTCTGCTCTGCTTTAGTAAAGTCAAAAGGGCCTGTTCTGTTGTTTTTTAAACTCTGGATTTGCTTTTGTGTATATCTAACATCACTCAAAGGTAAACCTTGACATTCTTCTGATTTGAATTGAATAATGTGAGGTGACAACAGTCAAATAAGGTCAATGTGGAATAAAAGTTTCTCAGGTAAACACTGAACCTATATTTCATTATCTCAGTATACTTCTCACAGTTGTCTTCACAGGAACAGAACATTCACTATAATAGAACCTTTTGAAGATATGCTCTGCTTAGTGAAAAAAAAAATATACAAAAAGAGAACATTTAACATTAAGCAAAGATTCAACCAGGCAGAGAATTCGTTCTGTCAAAAGTGACAATGCATAAAGTAAACACAGAAAATAATATTCAGCAGATCGTAAATCAGATATCAATTAAATGTTGACTTGACATTAAACTTAGGTCCACAAGGACATAGTTTTAGGCAACAATAAATTTCCTCAAAACAAAAACTAACTCTTTAATTGCTGAACTACTACTCTCAAACACATGAAAATCATGACCCCCACTCATGCTTTAATGTCAGTTATTATGTATGAATTTATTAAGTACCTACTAGAAACCAGGCATCATGCCTAAGACTGGAGATACAAAATAAAACAAATTCCTGCTCTCAAGAAACTCCAAATCTAATGGAAGAGATAATTTGCAAATTGCTGTGTGTATATATATATATATATATATATATATATATATATATAGTCTAGACTGTATAAATGGGTGTATATATATATATATAAAGTCTAGACTGTATAAATGATGGGTGCGGGAAATTTCCAAGGGAAGTTTTGCATATACAAGAGAAATAAGAGAGCACTGAGGAAGACTTCTTGCAGAAGATAGGATTTTTTGCTGATATTTGAAAAAAAAAAAAAAAAAAAAAAACAAAGAAACCAGAAGTTGGAGAGAAATCCAGGCATAGAAGACAGCCAATGAAAATGCTCAAAGTCTGGAAATGGAGTGTTGGGTGGAGTTCAATATGGATTATAGAGAACATGGTGGGAAGCAATGTGTAAGAAGACTAGAAAGAAAGAAATGGGCTAGTTAGCCAAATATTTTCAATCTGAACCTGGAGATAATAGAAACCCATTGTAAGTTATAGATGATATAGTCAGAACTACACATTAGGAAGATCCTTGAAGAGAAGATGGCTTGGAATGAGATGCAGAGAGACTAACTAACAGGGTACTGCAATAGTGCAGATGTGAGGTGTTGGGAACCTATTCCACAGGGGTTGTAGTATCAGAGGAGAAAAGAGAGCCTACATGAAGCAGCTAATTGGCTCAGTGGCTAGAGCATCAAGTCTGGAGCCAGGTAGATTTGAGTGCATTTCTAGCTTCAGACACTTCTGTGTGACTGAGAGCTAGACACTTAACCTTTGTCTGCCTTAGTTTCCTTGACTGTAACATGACATGTAATGACAGGAACCATTTTGTAGGGTTGTTGTGAAAGCCAATGAAAGAATATTTTTTAAAGTGTTTGACACATTGCTTGGCATGTAAGTTCTATATAAATATTTATTCCCTTCACTTTTCTCTACATGAGAGACGTTCATGTACAAAATAACATAAGTAAATAGATATAAATAGTTCTACCTCAAGTTATCAATCAATCATAGACATTAGATTAAGTGTGAAAAGTCTTTGAAAACCAATTGATAAAGTAAAAGGACCACCAGACCAATCTGTTCCAATGTAATGAGGGATTCTAGATTCTGCATAAAAACACAGAGTTAACTAGAATCTGATGGTTCCAATGAGCATTGAGTCAAATGAGAAATCATTCTTTAAACTCCTGAGAAAATGCGGGAGAGAGAAAGAACACGAATCTCAGTTCTAGCCTTGGTATAGATCTTTCCTTCCACTCTCCATCCCTCTGGCTAGAGAAAGAACTTGCAAGCTTCTCTGAAGGTTGAGAGAATTTTAGACTCCCCTTCTCATCATCACCCTAGTATTATACCCCTCCTCCCAGAATAGCAACAGCTGAAAGCTATGCATGTATTAGGAGCCAAGGACAGACAATGTCTAGATTTCTCATGCTTAAGGGGAACTTAGTGAGTATCTCATAAATCAGAGAGAAGAACTTTTAAGTAAATAAGAGCTCTTAATTATTCCTTTGTAACATGTACTGTCTGTGTTTGAGCCCACTTTAACTTACAATCTGTAAAAATTTGCCTGAAAATATATATCACACAATCTACAGAAGAATATATCACACTTTTGGTAGTTATACTAACTATTTTTATCCTATTATCCAGTATACTAATGCTAACTATTTTATCCTATCTAGCTCATGATTTTATTCTAGGATAGGATATCCTATCCTATTGCTTAGTAGGAATATCTCTTTCTGGAAGCTCCTGAAAACTGGGTGACTAACTTGTTTTTCAATGATAATCTCTAGAAACATAGAGAAAATATAGAGAAAAATACTCAACTTCTCAGGAATATCTCTCATACTCTGAGGGGGAAATTAAGCTTTGGACCATAATCTGCAACTTCTTTGTGACTATGGGAAATGGTGTAAGAATTCTAAGAACTAACATGGGCTACATAAACAGTTGAGACCATGAATTTTATTACTGATTGCTTTCTTAGATTACTGTTTTTGTCTCCTGTGAATTCCTAAGTGTTTCAACAACTATTTTCTTTCCTGCTATTAGGGATTCTTTATTACGTCTTCTCAAATTAATATCGTCAGAGTAACCAGACTCTTGTCTCCCATACTGGCAATTCTTCTGGAATCATCTTAAGTCACTGACTTGCTCCTTCAGGGAAGGAGAAAGAATGGATTGATATGTCTTATTTGTTCATTTTAATAAAAATATTAATAATTCAAAAAAAGAAGGGGATAATCAATTACAGTAGAGGTTAAGGACACACTTCTAAAATGTTCCTGAATAACAGAAACTAGAATTAATGATAAATTAATTTATATAGTACCTTCCTGGTATGACTAATTTGTTTCTCAACTGATAATCTTTAGAAATATAGAGGAAAATATATTCAGTTCCTCAGGAGTATCTTTAGGGTTATTGATAGACCATATTTGAGAATGATTAATGAACACTTAATGAATTAAGGGCTAAATTTATTGCTATTCAGAGTAACTTCCAGGATTCTTCCTCCTTTTAGCACTTTGTCAACTTTATTTATAATGATTTGACCTGCACTAACTGAAATTGACTCTTTGTATATGATCCAACATTCAGAGAAGCCAACTCATCTTTATAATTTATTTCCTAGTTTGTAGAGGCTTGGTGCCCAGTGGCAAAGACATTGACATTTTTCCAATACTGTTTAAAATATTTTCTTTTAGACCCCCAAAAAATAGAAAAATAGAAACAAAAATCACTACTGTTAAATCCACACTTTCTTGAATTCATAAGAATTTTTTTTAGCCCCAAGCAACAACATTTATTAAATAAGTATCATGTGTTGGGAATACGGAGGATTAGACTAGGTGCTGGGAATACAAATTTTATATTCAATTAGAATGGATGCATGTAGATGTTTGCCTTTGTAACTCCTAAAGTCCCCTATTAAGAACAATACCTTTTTACTGCTGACTCTTTGTGACCCAATTTTTGGGATTTCTTGGCAAAGAAACTAGATTGGCTTGGCATTTCCTTTCTCAGTTCATTTTACAGATTGGGAAACTGAGGAAACTGAGGAAAACAGGATTAAATGACTTGTTCAGGGTCACACAGTTAGTAAGAATCTGAGACCAGATTTAAACTCTTAAAGACAAGTCATTTAACCTTGTTTTCCTCATTCTAATTGAATATAAAATTTGTATTCCCAGCACCTAGTCTAATCCTCCGTATTCCCAACACATGATACTTATTTAATAAATGTTTGTTGCTCAAACAAAGCATAATTCCTGCCTCTATTAATAATTCATATTTAAAAGCTGATTGAAAGTTCCAAAGCCTTTTCATATAAATCTTTGAGCTCCAGAACTAGCTCTGTAATACAGGTAGTTCATTATTGACCCTTTCTGTAGATAAAGAAACTGAGGCCCCAAGAAGGCAAATAATTTTCACAGAACAAGTAAATGACAAAGTTTGCATTTGAACTCCCCCAATATCTTTTCAGTACTCTTTCCATGACATTTCATTATCTCTGAACCTACAATCCAATAGGAAGATAAGCCAGGCTCATAAATAAAATAACTATGTCAACAGACAAAATACCATTAAGTTCATCAAGGAGGACCATAGTATTATAAAAAACTTTAGGAGGGAGAACACATTTCCAACAATGTAGGATCAGAGTAAACTTCAGGGAAGGAGCAAGAGTGGATTAATATATCTTATTTGTTTATTTTAATAAAATATTAATAATTCAAAAAAGAGAAGGGGATAATCAATTACAGTAGAGGTAAAGGACACACTTCTAAAATGAAACTTACAAGTCAAAAAAGTAGTCTTTCTGTTACCTTAATTTTGTCATTATATTGTTTAAAAACTTTTATGGTAGTTATATCCCTCATATCTTATTTGTGGTTTTACATTTCAACTCAAAACATTTGCCACTTATGTCACTATCTATAAGGTTTTCTTTGGGTATGATACTGAATCTAAGAAGACAGATATTTAGCTAAATGGAATTCACCATGGACTTCTTTAGAACTGAGGCATTCAATTCAATAATCAATTTACTTTGATTGAACATTAGAAATATCTAGGGCTTGCTTTGAGGCTTTTGACTTTGTTTTTCTCCCTCCACCTCTTGTTCTTGCTTCTACTCTTTCTAAAATGTCTGTATGGCATTTCTACTGATTAGGATCATACCTACACTTTGAGGCCTATGTTAAATAGCATCTACTTTTATTTAAAAAAACTCCAATAATACTTCCCTTGTATCCTAGCAAGAAGCATTGGCTTCTTTGCCCTCTGAATCCCCACAATTTGAAAAAAAATCTTTCCCATCCCTAACCCAATGCATCCAAATTTATTTTTCTTTGTCAATGTGTTTACTCCCTCCAAAGAAATAGATTGGAGCCCTTTCAAATCTTAGGAAACCTCTTTCTTGAGTTGTCAAGGTCAAAATATTCAATATCTGGTTGCTGACTTTCTGGCAATTAGTACTTAAATGACTAGTTTATAACAGGACCCATACTTGAAATCTTTCTAACTCAAGATAGATGGAAAATCATAGCTTTTATAAGTATAGCCTTTGAGGACCCAGAATCACTTACCTGTCATGACAAGTGATGGGAGTAGCATGTTCACAGAAGAACATAGCAGAAATTTATAGAGCATTCTAGAGGATCAAGGAGGCTTTCCAGTACAACCTTCCCATTATACCTGAAGAAATAGTTCTCAGCAAGATAAATGACACACAGAGTCACACAGTATCACAATTATGGCTTTGGGTCTGCTCATGTCAGCTCCTTACATTAAACTTCAGTTGATCCTTATTTCCTCTAGGATCAAATACAATATTCTCTGTTGGGAATAGACTTCTTCCTACTTTAGTAGTTGTACACTTCATTTCTCTCCACAAAATTTATAATCCAGCCTTCTGATTCAGCATTCAGATTAGAATGCTGAAGAACAAAGGAATAAATTCTTCCTAAAGTCTTCCTTTATAGAAACATCACAACTTTCCAGGTAACTCCATTTTCCATCTCTGACTTTGCTAGGTTTAGATTTTCAGAGGATCATGCAGCCTTGCTGGTTATCCTCTGGTTTTCTCTTCCTTTTTCAATTTCCTTTTATATATTAACTTTTCCCATTAGATTGTAAACTCATTGAGGTCAGGGAATGTCTTTTTCATATTTGTATCCTCAGCACTTAGTATAGTGCTTAGTACATAGTAATTACATGGTAAATGTATCTAGAATTAAATTGATTATCTACTTGTTCTTTCTCACATTTAGCATTTCATTTCCCTTTTCTACACATTTGTACTGGCTATGTCTCATGGTTGGAATACACTAGTCACCTTTGTCTCTTAATTTTCCTGTTTTATACCAAGATTCAGCTCAAATTCCAGCTTCTGTGAAATTTTTTTCCTGGTCTCCCCTCCCTGCCTTCCCCATATTGCTTCCCCATCTTGATAATACTTTCACCTTTGAAATTACCTTCCATCTACTTTGCATGAATCTTATATGAACCCACTTCTTTATATGATGCTTCCTCAATTAGAATGTAATCATCTAAAGAGAGGGACTGGTTTTGCTTCATTTTTATCCCAGATTTTAGTACAAGTCCTCCCTCATAGTAAAGTCCTTTTTTTTTTTTTTTTTCAATCAAAAATAATTTATTAGAGACATGTACTTATGGAACAATTTTTGCAGGAATACTAGGTATAGGACCTTTTGGCAAGTGTGCTTTCTCATAATCCTTATTTTACGATGAAGACATTGATGAAAGGCAAGTTATTCATGCATTTTTTTTTAATTTAATAGCCTTTTATTTACAGGATATATACATGGGTAACTTTACAGCATTAACAATTGCCAAACCTCTTGTTCCAATTTTTCACCTCTTAACCCCCCCACCCCCTCCCCTAAATGGCAGGATGACCAGTAGATGTTAAATATATTAAAATATAACTTAGATACACAAGATACACAATAAGTATACATGACCAAAACATTATTTTGCTGTACAAAAAGAATCAGACTCTGAATTATTGTACAATTAGCTTGTGAAGGAAATCAAAAATGCAGGTGGGCATAAATATAGGGATTGGGAATTCAATGTAATGGTTTTTAGTCATTTCCCAGAGTTCTTTTTCTGGGTATAGCTAGTTCAGTTCATTACTGGTCCATTAGAAATGATTTGGTTGATCTCGTTGCTGAGGATGGCCTGATCCATCAGAACTGGTCATCATCTAGTATTGTTGTTGAAGTATATAATGATCTCCTGGTCCTGCTCATTTCACTCAGCATCAGTTCGTGTAAGTCTCTCCAGGCCTTTCTGAAATCATCCTGTTGGTCATTTCTTACAGAACAGTAATATTCCATAATTTTCATATACCACAATTTATTCAGCCATTCTCCAACTGATGGACATCCATTCAGTTTCCAGTTTCTAGCCACTACAAAAAGGGCTGCCACAAACATTCGTGCACATACAGGTCCCTTTCCCTTCTTTATAATCTCTTTGGGATATAATCCCAGTAGTAACACTGCTGGATCAAAGGGTATGCACAGTTTGATAACTTTTTGAGCATAGTTCCAAACTACTCTCCAAAATGGTTGGATTCGTTCACAACTCCACCAACAATGCATCAATGTCCCAGTTTTCCCGCATCCCCTCCAACAATCATCATTATTTTTTCCTGTCATCTTAGCCAATCTGACAGGTGTGTAGTGGTATCTTAGAGTTGTCTTAATTTGCATTTCTCTGATTAATAATGACTTGGAGCATCTTTTCATATGACTAGAAATAGTTTCAATTTCTTCATCTGAGAATTGTCTGTTCATATCCTTTGACCATTTTTCAATTGGAGAATGGCTTGATTTTTTATAAATTAGAGTTAATTCTCTATATATTTTGGAAATGAGGCCTTTATCAGAACCTTTGACTGTAAAAATATTTTCCCAGTTTATTGCTTCCCTTCTAATCTTGTCTGCATTAGTTTTGTTTGTACAAAAACTTTTCAGTTTGGTATAATCGAAATTTTCTATTTTGTGATCAGTAATGATCTCTAGTTCTGCTTTGGTCATAAAGACCTTCCCCTTCCACAGGTCTGAGAGGTAAACTATCCTATGTTCCTCTAATTTATTAATAATTTCATTCTTTATGCCTAGGTCATGAACCCATTTTGACCTTATCTTGGTGTACGGCGTTAAGTATGGATCAATGCCTAGTTTCTGCCATATGTTTCCAATTTTCCCAGCAATTTTTATCAAACAGTAAGTTCTTATCCCAAAAGCTGGGATCTTTGGGTTTGTCAAAGACTAGGTTGCTATATTTGTTGACTGTTTTATCCCTTGAACCTAATCTATTCCACTGATCAACTAATCTATTCCTTAGCCAATACCAAATAGTTTTGGTAACTGCTGCTCTATAATATAATTTTAGATCTGGTACAGCTAAGCCACCATCATTTGATTTTTTTTTCATTAATTCCCTTGAAATTCTTGACCTTTTGTTTTTCCATATGAACTTTGTTGTTATTTTTTCTAGGTCATTAACATAGTAAAGTCCTTAATAAATGCCAATGACTTAATTTTCCTGTGCATGAGTTTCCTCAGTTATGTGAAGTGCAGAAAGATTTCCATTCACCCCAGATTGATGCTAAGAAGTGATAGAGCAAAGGTTCCAATTCATGTTTTGTACATTGAGTCCAGTCCATATAACATATATCCCAACTCACTCCTAGGAACTCAATGTTTAAACTTATGAAGAAGGGGATAATGTCAAAACTATAGCTGTGAATCTATACACTCTGTGAACCTGCATCATCTGAAAGTTTATCCAGTCCAACTTTGCTCTTGCTACTTATGCAGATACCTCATGGAGCTGAGAGTTCTACGGAATAAAGCAAGTTTTAATATACTCAGAAAGGGGAAGTATGGAACAGACTAGAAAGGAGGTAGTGCGACTTCTCCTCTTGCCAAACCTTTCAGCACAGCTAATCATGGCTCAGCAGCATCAGTGGGATTTATTGGTTTGTCGAAAGTGAGAGAAGTTTCTCAATAGGCGATGATAAACAAAGGAGAGTATTACAATACGAATAATTCTCAATTCCCACATGAGATATAATTTTACCAACGAGTCTGAATGGAAGTATTGAATGCACAAGGTTTTTGTAATTATGATGTGGTCAAGCAGCTGGCTTCCTTTTTTCACCATTAGCATTTTTAGCAATGTTTCTATGCCATTGTTTGTTGATACATCTTCTGGGGTTTGACAGCCCAGGTCTCTGGACACTTGCATGATGTGGTTACTGTTATGGACTACAAGGCAAGTGCTGACTTCAGCAATGGAGGGTTACTTCCTTGGTTCAGCTATTTCTTATTCAGGACTCTCACTACCAATGCCACTGCAGGAAGTATAACTGTGTTCTTGTCTTCTTTCAAGGAGGTCCATTTCAAAATGTTACTTGACCAAAAACAAAATCTACTTTGGAGAATGGTTTTCAGCAGACATAATATATGACACTTACAAGCAATGCTTTCTACAACTGGTAATGAACCCATCCCTGACCAGTAAGCATCTCATTGCCCCTTGAATACTTCCCAGTGATGGAGAGCCTGATACATCTGGAAGCAATCCATTTCATTTTGCACAGCTCTGATTGTTAGGGAATTTATTTCTCATCCCTTATTTTGGTAAAACTCTGCCTCTGTTAGTCTTCGAAGATTATATTCCATATTCTCTTAACTTATTTCTCTTAATTCAACCTTCTGGAGTCAAGCAGAAAAAAAATCTAATCTCCTTTAGATATCTGCCAACTTATCATTTTTCCTAAAATGTGACAATAAGAACTGAAATATTGAATGTACTTTTCAACTTGAGTTTGGCCAGATACAGGTGAAAATAACTTTCTCCAGTATTTGTCTGATGGCTGGGTAAAAATATTAGTGGAAACAGTTCAATAGATTTTTTTTCTTTTGTGTTTATACTTTGCAAAATAAAGGAAATTCATAAATGTAAGCAGACAATAGATTTACAAAAAGAACAATAAAAGTTAAAAAATACTAAATTAAAAGTTTTAGAAAAGTTATCTGCATTTTGAGAACCAATCTATCAGACAATTTTAACCTGAAAGAGCACAATGGCACAATTAAAATCAAACTGGATTTGAGAACAAAGGACCTGAAATCAAAGCTTGAGCTCATACTATAACTCCAGACATCTTTCCTTTGGGTTCAGGCTTCTAACCTGTAAAATGAAAAACTTGTATTAGATAGTCTCTGAATTTTCTATCCAACACTAAAATCTGTGCTGTGATCCATTTTGAAAAAAGAAAGCTGTCTGAAATGTATGGGAAACCCCTTAATCACAGAATTCTAAATATAATTTCACTTGATTTGCTGATTATGAGCTGTGGAATCATAAGCAAGTCATTTCACCTGAATCTCAGTGTTGTTGTTATTCAGTTGTTTTAGTCAGAAAAGTCTAACTTTTCATGACCCAATTTGGGATTTTCTAGTCAGAGGTACTAGAGTGCCATTTCCTTCTACATCTTATTTTTCAGATGAAGTAACTGAGTCAGACAGAGTTAAGTGACATGTCCAAAGTCACACAGTTGATAAGTGTCTGAGGTCAGTTTTGAACTCAGAAGGATGTCTTTCTTTAATAGAAAATGATGCTGATCACACCTTCACTACTGTCCTCATCTAGTTGTGAACATATTCAGATTTGCCCTTCCTATGGATGTTTGCATATTCAAATATTATCTGATTTCAATCCAACTATGGTCCACTTATGAGGTAACTAGGTGATACAGTAGATAGAGCTCTTGTTCTGGGGTCACACATGTTTTTCAAATGTGCCTTTAGATATATCCTAGCTGGGCAAGTCACTTACCTCTATTTTCCTTCAGTCTCTTCAACCATAAAATAGGAATAATAATATCACCTAACTCCCAGTATTGTGAGGAATATCAAATGAGACGATATTTTTAAAGCTCTTAGCATTGTGCTTGGCATTTAATAGTTACATAGTAAATATTTATTTTCTACCTTTCTTCCAATATTCTTCATGAAGAAAACTCTTTACAACTTAAAACACCATCAAAATAACTGATTATTAGTACTGTCGTTATAATGATTATAATTATAAGCAATAATCATTATACTAAATTGGAATATAAGAATCTTTTCAAGATTTATTGGGTAATGTTGAAATATTTGCCCTTTCTCTGAATGATCTTAGACTACTGTGAGTTTTGAGTTCTTATATAGGCTCTTCACAGTTTTTCTGTGTCTTTGCAAGCTGTCAAACTGCCAACTATTTAGCTAGCTATGCAGATGTCAGTGAGTTGGCTTCGGGCAACACCCTCTACCTCTTAATGTATACTTTAGAATACCCTATGGACTTAGAAACCTGAAAAGCCTGCCTATCTCATTAGGACTTTCTATAACTCAAGAGTAAGCAACCCCAAGTATGGACCTGAGGGGAACTCTCCTTACAGTAGCATTCATGAACTATAGATCATGGACTTTGTGACCTCTGTTTTCCAGTTCAGGCTTTATTTGTACTTCTTTCTTTGTGGTTGTATATATTTAGATTACTGGAGAATGTCTGGTAACTGAATGCTAATCCAGGGAGATATTGTTGTGTGGCTTAGAGTCACTAGAGATTCAGTTTGATCACCTTCCCCATCTGGGTCTCCGAAGCACAGTCCTGGACAATGAAAATTGATGTGCCAAATGACCCTGAGGCCCCATAAGATCCTGAATCATTAATCCAAAATTCAATTATGCCCACTAGGCTGCACTTGCTAAGTAAGGCAGGAAAGTTGACTCAGACATTTTATTATACTATAACTGTGACTTATGGGAATGAAAAGCAAAATGATAGGCAAAGTGATCTTGCTGGGAAAATGCAAAGGAACTTCTCTGCTCAAGGTTTTTCTGAAGCAGTCACTTGGTGTTTCATGTTTAAGCCATCCAAAAAGAGAGGTAAAGCAATGAATAACTACATCTGTCACTGGATCAAATTATGCCTTATGTACTAGCCTCTGGTCCCCAGAAATAGAGGAGTAGAGCTGGAGAGGTGAAATCCTGACAGTCCCTTTGCAACTATGTGACCTTGAAGTGGTCACCACCACCCTTCCTCAATTTTTTCCTCAATTTTCTCATTTATAAATTTATTCCCTTTCTAATTTCTCTTGTTCTATTAAAGAAAATAGAACTATACCAGTCTAAGTATGAGAGTTGGGGTTTGAACCCAAATGCAATCTTGTTTTACATTACTGATGTCAGCTTCAGCCTTCTCTTCTAAGCCTTGGAGAGTGATGCAATAAACCACTTAAGTGCCAGTGAGAAGACTTCCCACAGAATCCTCCGGGCAATCCTTCTCTCCCAAAGCTTCTGCAACAGACAACCAACAGTTACAGCCTGCCAGTGTCTTGGCCTGAGGGCATGTATCCAAGAGGGCATGCACCTGGAAGTAAAGTTTCCCAACTAACTTAGTGCCATGAGCTCCATAGATCCTGAATAACACTGAGGTCATGTGCTATCCTTCCCTAGACAAAAGGCAGAGTCAGCCAAAAATCGTCACTGATGAAACAAAACTGAAATCTGGGACTAGATTTTGATCTCTTTTTAAATAGAAAAATAAAATAAAATGGTGTCTACCAAAATATTAGGTATCTACTTTCTGCAGGAACTGCGATAAATAAAAACTCCAAATAATGAAAGAGAAGCTGTTCAATACAATAGAAAGTACACTGAAGGTGTACCCATGGGTCCTGATGGCAGCTAGATGAGGTGGGTAGATTGCTGAACCTGGAGTCAGGAAAACTCATCTCTGATTTCAAACTTAGTCTCGCTTATTATAGTTATGTGATCCAAGGCAAGCCTCAGTTTTCTCATCAGCAAAATGAGCTATAGAGGGGAATGGCAAACCACTTTTATATCTTTGCTAAGAAAATCCCAAATAGACTCAGGAAGAGCCAGATATAATTGAATAACAAAGTAACAACAGTTGTCTTGATTTTAGATCCAGGCTTTGCCTCTTAGTATCTGTTTCACTCTAACTCTGAACTTCTCTTTACGCATCTGTAAAATGAAAAGTTCGGACTGCATGAGATCCATTTAAGTTCTGTTTCTACAATCATATGATCTTATCGTTCCTGTGCTGCTGGAATAGATTTTAGTGAAATAAAATTCAAGAATCTATTCCACAGTGAGGCAACAGAATAAGGTTGCATAATGCTAGTAGAATCCTATGATTCACAAAGCACTTTTCTTCACAATTGTACTTTGAGGTACATAATAAAGTATATTAGCTCCATTAAAAAAATTAAATAGTTTTTTTTTAATTTTTCCAAATACATGCAAGGATATTTTTAACACTCACCTCTGCAAAAGTTTTTGTTCTAATTTTTCTCTCTCCCTCCTTCCCTAAACAGCAAGCAATTCAATATAAGTTAAATAAATGCCATTCTTCTTAATATATTTCTATATTCATCATGCTACAAGAAAAGTCAGATCAAAAGGGGGGGGGAAACATGAGAAAGAAAAAACAAAGAAGCAAACAAACAACAACAACAAAAGGTAAAAAATATTATGCTTTGATCCACTTTTAGTTTCCATAGTTTTCTGTCTGGATGTGAATGGCTCTTTCCATCATGAGTTTATTGGAATTTAGTTCCATTTTTTAAAGTAAAGAAACTAAAACTTAAAAAATTTAACCATAGTTAAATGAGTACTAAGAGGAATCCAATTTTCCGACTGCTGGACCACTACATTTTTCTATTCTATGCCTTGCCTCATTTCACAGAACTCTCCTGGTGTAGGTATTGTCCTGTCTGCTGCTGAAAATTGCCAGGATTAAAAAATCTCTTTTGCCTTTTTATGCAATCACCTTTGCTGATCTCATTTTTTCCCAATAGCTTCAATCTTCATGATGTAGATGAGTCCCAGATCTACACATGTACCTCTAAATTCTTCTTAGAATTCTATCCCTATTTTTCTACCTGACTGCTGCACAGAAACCTTGCTAGCATTTCAAAGTCAACATGAGAGATGAGGTAGTGAAGAAGAATTTTGATGAATTTGGAGTCATTGGATTTGGGTTTGGATTCTGATCTGGATACCACTTGTATCATTCTCTGTATGGCCAAATTCATCACTTTGAACATTGATTTCCTCAAATGTAAAATAATAGGATTTAAAAAAGGAAATCTCTCAGGTATTTTCCAGATTGCCACTTAACAGCTTGTGAACCTGTGTCTAAAATAAAATTCCTCTGATCAAATGTGATGGACTTGGCTCTTTTCAATAATGAAATGATGCAAAGAAATTCCAATAGACTCGGCATGGAAAGTGCCATCTACATCCAGAGGGAGACTATGGATACTGAAGGTTCATCAAAGCATAATATTTTCATGTTTTGTTGTTGTTGTTGCTTGCTTGTTTTATTTTTTCATTCTCACAGGTTTTTTATGATCTTATTTTTCTTATGCAGCATGACTAATATGGAAATATACTTAGAAGAATTGTACATGTTTAACATATGTTGGATTATATGCTGTCTTGAGGAGGGACGGAGGAAGGAGAAAATTTTGGAACATAAGGTTTTGCAAAGGTGAACTTTGAAAATTATCTTTTCATGTACATGAAAAAAATCAAATACTACTAAAATCAAACAATAATAACAAAAAAAGAAAGTAGAATTCCTCACTTTTGCTCTAACTGTGGCTCCTCTTTGCAACTTTTCTATGTCTGTTCAACTATATTAGAATATTTTCAACTTCAAAGTGGCATAGCCCTGGAGTCAGCTTAGGCTCTTCTCTCTTTCACCTCACACATATAATTATTTGCCCAATCTTGTTTCTACCTCTGCAACATTCCTCACATTTGGCTCCTTGACTCCACTCCCACCGAATTTCATTCTTACATTTCTTCTTGCCTAAACTGTTAAGATATCCTCTGAATTGTTTTTTTTTTTTTTTTCCTCTTGTTAATGATGTGATGTAATGGAGAGAGCCCTGAGCCTGGAGGCAGGAAAACTTATCAGTTGTGTGACTCTGGGCAAGTCATTTAACCTGTCCCAGTTTCTTTATTTATTAAGTGGAAATTGTAATAGTTACTATCTTCCAGAGTTATTGGGAGGATTAAATGACATGATATGGGCGGCCAGGTGGCATGAGGTGGCAATGTGGAAGATAGACCATCAGGCTCAGAATCAAGAAAATCTGAATTCAAATCCAACCTCAGATGATTCTACCTGTATAATCCAGGGTAAGTCACTTAAACTTTCAACTTTTCATCTGTAAATGTCAGCCAGCTAGAACAGATAAGTAAGTATTCATCATGATCTTGAGTAAATAAAAAAAATAACAATGGACACATCTACCCTCATCTCACAAATTTCCAGTGCTTCCAATGGGTTCCTTTAGTGAACTCCCCCGAACTTTCCCCCCGAACCCTCACAAAAAGGAGTTTTCTTTTAGAATGTAGAATATATATTATATATATATATATATATATATATATATATACACACATACATACACACACACACACACACACACACACACATAATCATTCTGAAGAAACTTGGCATATAATATTTACTGAGGCCAAACCATGGCAAACAGAGCTTTCTGTGTGGTTTGCCTCCACACCCACACATTGCACCTTCTGCAGAATTTACAGTGAGGGATCTGTCCTGGGAAAGAGCAAACTGAAAACTAAGATATATCACTACACCCCCTTAGAAAAAAATCCCCTTTAATGCAAAAATTCAAAATCTTTTTTCAAAAAGAGTTGCTTCTTTTGTTAATATATGTGAGTGTGTGCGGGTTTGTTTATATGGATATATATTAAACGCCAGAAATAGATTTTCTTAGACTCTTGTTTACTCAGATTTCTTTTCTGTTAACAAGAGAAAAATTGCTCTTTCATCACCACCCAGAGATTTTTAGGAACTCAGAGAGAGATATGCTAATGCTTTTGCTTGAATGAGTTGTGCTCCTCACATTGCTTATTAGAAGGTAAATGCATAATTATAGGGTACACTCATATAAGAGCAATAAACTTTATGTGTGTGTTTATAAAGCAGTGTTTACATCAGTGGTGCCATGTAAATAACAAATAATAATAACATTGTCAAGTAAATGAGCTCCTTAGATGCAAGAGCATTTAATATGGAACTCAGTATAATTAATATCCTTACAGCTTAATGTGATGCTTAAGATTCCTTTCTCCCTTCTTCTTGTGTCCCCCACCCATAGGAGGAAAGAAACAGAAGTTGTTTAATTTATCATGGCATTTTCATATTAGAATGATGCCAAAATATACCATACTGATATATTCTATTTTTTCCCTAGGATTTATCATAGATATTTCAGTTGGAAGTAACCTTATCGGGCACAATGAAGAAAAGGGTATATATAATATTTGTATATGTACATGTGTGTATAAAATTACATATATATGTGTGCATATATGTATGGATGCACATGCAGGCATCAATATATACCAGCACACATATCTTTTACAATGTACATGTACATACTCTATTATATAATACACATATTTTTAACACACATTTTATACATACCTATGTATATATACCATATTATTTCTTCAAAGCACTTAGAATACATATCATTTGGGTCTCCTGATATCCATAGGCAGAAAGTATAGGCATTACTGCCTGTATTCTTTGACAAATCAAGGCAACCTATATAATTGAAAGAATCCTGAATTTGTAATATCTTATGCAAATTTAGTGTTTAATAAATGATTATTGTATGAACAAATGAGTCTGAGAACCAACCCAAGTGGCTTTTTATAAGCTGGATGAATGTGATTCTTTCTGGATCTAAGATTTTCATTTATAAAATGAGGCAAGTCATACGAGAGGATGTCTAAGGCTTCTTCAGATTATAAGTATTATGATCCTTGTAGTCACTCAACCATTGTGAGTCTCAGTTTATTTAACCATAAAAGGGAGATACTTTTGAAGACCTTTAATCCAAAGCTTCTGAATCTAAGTACCATAACAGGTTCTTTCTCCTGAGCCATGCTGACTTCTCAGGATGACATCTAAAGGGCCTGCTGAGAGGTTACTTATCAGAGCCATTTTATCCTAAGATAAGGAATAGATTATCTTAACTGCTCACTCAGAACTCACTAACTGAAGATAGCTGTCAAACCTCCTGAGCTAAAATGGTAATAGCAATACTCAGGCATTCTGGGTGTGTGTGGGAAGGTGGGAAGAAAGGGAAATGAGAAGTGAAAGCATGCAAGTATCTATGTTGCAGTGGCATTAAATCTGGAATCTGAAGACCTAGGTTTAAGTCCCTGTCCTTGTGGGCAAGTCATTTCATCCTTCTGGGCCTCAGGTTAGTCATCTACAAAATAGTGGTGATAAAACTTCTGAGAAGCAGTGTATAGAGTTGCTTTTAAAGTGATGAAGATCTGGGTTCCAAATCCTACTGGCTGAGTCCTCACGAGAAAGTTCTCTAATTTCTCAGAGCTTTAGAGCCACATTCTAAGACCAGAAGCTACAGATAAATTGCTGATCTATATGATATAAGGATTTGTTTCTACACTGGGAGTTCCCTTTGCCAGTGGAATCATAGATCTGGATAATACTAATACCATCAGCAACAATATTGTGCTGCCTACGTCAAGAGGTTATTTTGAGGAAAGCACTTTTGCAAACCATAACAAACTCAGAAATCTGGGTTATTTCCATCTTCATCCCACCCCACCCCCACCCCAACAATCTGGCCAGCTTGGTGAGGATGCTACATCCTAAAGATATTTCAGAACAACTGGTGTGTCATACATGCTGACGGCTAAGATCTTAGAATATATTATACAGAAAAAAATGTATTCTGCATTATTGTTAAACCTTACATGATCCAACCAGAAAATGTACTCTGTGTATAATGGAAGATATTTTTAAGCAAATCTGTATATCCATTGGTCTTTGGTTTTCTTTTCTTTTCTATTGACACTAGCCTATTAAGTATCCTTCCATTTCCTTGGGCCTTCATTTATTACCCAGTGGTTCTTAAAAAGTTGATATTCATTTATATTGAGTTCAAAATATACAAAGTTACTATGTGCTAAAAACCATATAAATAATATAGAGATTTATTTAAAAGTATGACTTTTTGCCTTCATTTTTAGCTTTAAAAAAATAGCACATTTTACAACTACTTTTGCCCCTAAACAGTCTTCCAAATCTAAAGGGGTAGAAAGGGGCAAAAGGAGGAAGGAGAAAGGGCAAGGAGTATTAGAAGTGAAAAATTATTGGGAAGAGAGGGGATTGTCTGACAAGTCATAAATGACTATTCCATGAACAAATGGGAAAGCTCTTGAATGCTTTACAGAGGGAAAATACTAGAGTTACAAAGAGGGACTTAAATTCCTGAGATAGAAACTTGCTCACTAGTGGTCTGATTCCAGTTTTATGAAATCAAAAGTTCTAGGACTATCTCCCTAGAGTACTTGGCACTCCAGATGTAGCTGATGGTGGAAGAGGTAACCAGATGTCTTCTATAGTAACATGTGTTGTTATAAGTGTGTAGCCACTTTTAAATTGTCCTTATAATGATCCAAGCCATGGTAATAGCACTGTTTGTGCACTGTTTATATATCAATTTACATTTTGCAAAGCTTTTCACATGTTCTTTTGTTTAATCTTCACTACATCTCTATTAGGTAGGGCCTCTATTAACCTTTTTTTTTTTTTTAAACAGATATGTAAACTGTTTAGAATCACACAGCTACAAAGTGTCTGAGACATAATATCAAAGTAATCTATCTGATTGGTGAGGGAGTGCTTACTTAGCTAAGGTCCATTTACAGGTAACTAATTCCTAGATATTGAAAACATGAGAGTTCTTTAGATTTGTTCTTATGCTATTTTCATCCCAAACTCCCCTTCCCTTTTCCCAAAAAACATGCCTGTTCTCTTCCAAAAATTAAATGTATCCAGTCCAACTTCCAAATTCAAAACTCTTGACAGAAATGTATTTAGAGTTTGATGTATGTAAGGCTCTGTTCTAAGAAGCAGAGATACAAAGATAAAAATGAAAATCTCTGATTTCAAGGAGCTGATATTCCACTAGTAAATGGAATGTATAAATGATTATCCAAGTACACAAAAAGTTGAAGACAGAGAAAACATAGCTGACTAAGAAGGATCAGGAAAAACTTCCCATAGGACAAATGTTGTTACTGTTTTTTACTTTTGAAGACATCTAGAAATGGAAAATTACCTTCAAAGTAGTGTACTACTACTTTGGGGACAGCTTTAGGGACAGCTCTAATTGTTGTCATATGTTCCCTATTAAGGAATGAGCCACTTTCATCCTATAGCCCTAGTTCTCCATAACTAATTTCTTTAATAATATTTTTATTTTTTCTAATTACATGTAAAGATAGTTTTTCATATTCATCCTTTTGAAATTTTGAGCGGCAAATTTTTCTCCTTATCTTCCCTCTTTCCCTTCCCAAGATAGCAAGTTTTCTGATATAGGTTATACATGTGCAATCATGTTAAACATATTTCCACATTACTCATGTTGTAAAAGAAGAACTAGTTTCCTTAGTTGTTTCTGCCTCTCTGATTAGAGGATAAGACAATAAACTTCTTTTATAACTTCCCCTTATTGAGGGCTCAAATTGCTAGCCATTTATTCATTTGCCATCAGTTTATCTGTTGCAAATACATAATCAACTTTATTAAGTCTTCTCACCAAATATCCCCTGGCATTCTTATCCCAACCCCTTTAAATTTCCTTTTGTGTATTTTCATCTCATTAGATTATAACTCCTTGAAGGCAGAGACTTTTTTTTTTTCCTTATTTGGATCCTTAATACTTAGTATAGTTTCTGCTCCATAGTGGTCCCTTAATTTTTATCTTAATATAACATATGATGTTATCTGGAGACAGGAAGAATAACAATAATTTTAATAACCTCTTTTCCCTGACATATTTAAAAGGACAACTAACATTTCTTGTATCTACTAACTTCTCTTGATCATCACCAATTAATTACCCTTTTCTCCTGATCAACCCTAGCCCCTCATCAGTCCCTTTAACATATCCTCCTGTATCTTGGTCTCCAGTCTCTTCAATATCCTGATTACTATCCCACAAAGAAATCCACACTGAAAGGCTACTCCATAGGAATGAGACTTTTCCCATTGATCAAACTATGAAGTTTGAAAAGGTCATACATATAAGGTCATAAGATCACAAGTCTAGCCCTGAAAGGGATCTCATAGGTGATCAAGTGCAATCTTTTTATTTATAAATAAAGAATGTGAAACTCAGTGATACTGACTTACTCAAGTTTGCACAGCTAAGAAGTGACACAGATAGGTTGTGAACCCCTGGTCTTTGACCCCAGATCTAATATTTACAGATAAAGAATCCAAGACTCAAAGAGGTAACAATCACACCCCAAAGTCACATGGTAAGCTAATGACAGATTTGGAATTAATGCACAGATTTTTTGATTTGTAGTCCAGGGATCTTTCCATTTTATTAGGCTGTCTGAGAGAGAAAATTTCCCCACTCTCTTCATTTATTCTATTAATGATTGTCTTGGAGTAAGATGACAAGAGAAATGGCTTTGCATTATGAGATTGATGATGAAGAGTTCTCTGTGTGTGTGTGTGTGTGTGTGTGTGTGTGTGTGTTTAGGGGTAGAGATGCTTATGCGCATGAATTTTGGTTGGGGGAAGGGTTGAGTCTAGAGATAGGCAGATTCCTATTACCCACCAATATATCACAAATATGAGGCAGAAACCTTTCTCATTTGATTCTGGCTTTAGTGCTAGTTTGAAAGGGAAAATTTTTAGAAACCTGAAATATCAAAATAAAATTAAAAGCTCCTAACAACACACACACACACACTTTTCCCCCATGATCACAGACATTGAGAATTCAAATTGAAGTTAATCTTGTGGTTTACAATAACTTCTGTCCCCTCGTCTTTCAACATTACCCATATTAATAATGCTGTTGCCTTTTCTCCTAAGGGCTATATTACTAGAACTCACACAGAGAGATCCTTTCCTCTTCACTATTTAATTGTCACTCTTGCTCCTTAATGAACACTTAAAAGCAATGACTCAGATTGCAGGTGCCAGTTGGGCCCAAATGATTGTCAAATGGCCTCATCCCAGATAATTTGGTTCCACAGCCCCACACAAGATGCATGGGGTTAGACCTAGTGTCAACTTGCAAATGCCTGGGGTGAGCAGGGCAGGAATGGAGTTCATGGTTGTGAAAGACTGGGTGTGGCTGCCTCTAGGTAGTTGGCAGCACATGGAGTGTCCATCTAGGGTGGAGAAGCCAGCCTGCTTCCAGAACACCTGCTCAATTTCTGTTGAGGGCTCCAGGCACAAAGTAATCCCTTTTCCATGGGAACATTGCTGAGGAACCACTGTGGGAGAAAACTTGCCACAAGCACATTGGGTGTCCAACTGGTCTGTCAGGTCTCCCTACACCTGCTATTTGAAAGAAGAGAAAACAGAGCTCACAGTTGCTGAGACAGTTTGCTTTCAAGAGCTTTACAGCCATTTATTAACACAGAAAGAAAGCTCTGTTTCTAAGCCCTTGTGACTGCTCCCCAAATTTATTTCTGTATTTAGCAATTTGGTTATGGATGAAAACCTTCTGAGTGAGTTTTTTATTCAACCACAGTAAGAAAATAACATCTCTAATCAGGCAGATTTTTTTCATTCCCCTGAATAATGGTATAGCGTAGGAAAAGGTAAAAAATACAAATGTATATTCATTCAATAGGAAAAATTGAGTATATAGGTGTTAACTACATTTTTTTCCTTATCAACCTGCTAGACTAAATACTTCCTGAAGTCAGAGATCCTGAAGAATAGACAAAATTTCATGTAAATTTCTTTTTTTTTTTTAGAGATTTGCATTATGCATTATATATAGTGGGCTTTTTAATTAATGTGGGAAGAATGACTGACTGTATAGATTTTTCTGAGGAGGACATCCTTATATTCTCTGGATATAGTAGATGAACCACTGGAGCTAAGGAATAAATGATATGTGTACTGGTGATGGGGAAATAGTCTCACCCCCTACTATCTCACAGCATAATTAAGCATTCTGAGTTTCTATTTCCAATATCAGTATATAAAGTAGCTAACTTGAATTTTAGAAGCCCAGAATTTTAATGTTAGAAGTGATATGAGCAGCCATCTGTCACAGCTTAGTCCTGTGTAGAAATCTGTCTACAACATCCTTCATAAATTGTCATCTGGCCTACACCTGTACATCTCAAATGTAAACCATTTACACTTTAAATAGCAATAATGATTAGGAATGTTTTACTTATAACAAACCTACATCTGTCTATTTATTCCTTTTTAAAGGCATGTTGACCTCTTCATAATCAAGGCCCTATGAAAAGGTCATATATATTTATTAAGCCCATGTTGTTATCATTGTCATTATTAACACACCCAGTTTCACCTGATGAAAGCTGGTAAAGCAAGTATTACTTCAACTACTTTTTGAAGTTGACTCTGCTCAGTGAATTTTACCTCCATATTTTTATAAAATAAATATTTTTATAAAATAAAATAAAATAAAAGTTTGATGAAACCAGTGCTTTTGAATGAAATCTTCTGCTTTTGCTGAGGAGATAGGGATTAAATGACTTGCTGAGGGTCACACAGCTAGGAAGTGTTAAGTGTTTGATGGCAGGAGACTCAGGTCTCCTGACTTCAGGGCTGGTGTTCTATCCACTGCCCCACCTAGCTGCCCTCAGTTTCATTAAATTTAAAGAAGAATCCATGACAGATTTAGCTTGCTTCAGTCTCTTTTTCTTTTCTTTCTTTCTTTTCTTTTTTTTTTTAAACTTAACTTTATTAAAGACCCACTGTATTAAAAGCACTGGGGTAAGAATGAGGCACAATATAAAGAAAATTAAACAATTCAGTGAAGCAGAGGCAAGAGAAAAAGGAAAATCAAGTCTCATCCAGGAGACCTTCTATAACATTCCTTAAAAAAGAAACTAACAAGAATCTTCTCAAGTTATGGTCAGTCTAGGATCCGAAAAATAGCAAGTCATCCTGCCTGCCATATCCTGATCTTCAACATAAATGGACTTTTATGGGGGGAGTAAACTATCAGATGATTAGTAACAATTTATCTTGTAGGAATCTGGAAAATACATTCATTGAGGCAGCTTTACTTAGGACAAAATATTCATTTTCGATATTCTGTGATACCAGAATCCTACGAGAATCTGATTAGCAAGTCTTGATGTTCTTCTTGGATATATCATATGCAAGATTCAACAACCAGTGTCAGGATGGCTCTGCAATTTCAAATGTACTAAATTAGGTTGTTTTATAATACTCAATGGCATGGGTCCATCAAAGCCACAAGTTGATTTTCACCCTTTTATGACTTTAATAACTGTTGCAAAATATCCTTCACATTGTTATGATAAAATAATTCTAAGTTGGTAATCACAATGAAGTATCCAATCCTTCTGCTATCCTCCAGTGCCTACCCTATTAGACCCACATTACATACTTGTGATGTCTAATAGTCCAGTAGGCTGGTGATGGCATCAGTTCCATGGACTTGAGGTCTACTCCACTCCCATTCTCTCACTGTCTGTAATCAATCTGTATTAACAGCTGCATTAAACTTAATAAAAAGTTAGATTATAAGTTCCTTTGAGGGAAAAGACTTTCTTTTGCTTCTTTTTTGCCTTGGCCCGCGAGGCAGAGTGTGTGGACCCTGGAAGAAAAGAGATAAGGAGCTTGGGATAGAGGACAGTGAAGAATGGAGGCAAGACAAAACAATCTGATCAAGCCTCATTTTAATGGGTTCAATAGTACAGATATATATAGCAGTAGGAAAGGAGGCAGGGTTGTGCAAACACAGTACAGGGTGGGGGTCCTAGACAAAGGGTTGGTATCCCACCCAAGGATGAGCTGCTCAGGTGTCTCTGGGTAGGAAGCTCTATGATGTGATTAGGGGATGCCTAGATATCTGCCTATTCAAAATTAGGGCAGTGCTTGGTCATGTAGGATGTGATTAGGAGATTCCTCCATGATGTGATTAGGAGATTCCTATTCAAGGTTAGGGCAGTCTTTGGTCATGTAGGAAACTCTGTGATGTGATTAGGAGATTCCTATTCAAGGTTAGGGCAGTCTTTGGTCATGTAGGAAACTCCATGATGTGATTAGGAGATTCCTATTCAAGACAGTCTTTTGGAATGTGGCCTTATCACCTGTAGATTAGTGCTGGCTCCCCAGTTGTAGTCCCCAGCACATAGTAGGCAGTTAATTATTGGTTGATTTGAAAAAGGAACCTGGAGAGATAGAAACCTTCAAATCCAGGAGGTTTGTTATTGTTCTTCTTCTTCTTTGGCTGATTGAATTTTTTTTTCACATGTAAGAGTCCCCAGAAAGAAATTAGAAAAGGGTTAGATATTTTCTGATGATGATATGACCCAGCGTCATGTGAACTGAAGCAATACCAGAAAAGAAATAATTATCTATAACTAACTTGTGCAATTATTCAATATTCAATTATTCAATATGCAATGTTCTCACAAATTAACATGTCGATTTAGTATTTCCTCTTGCTTATGCTATGTATATTTGCCAGAAGCAAATTCTTCCTCTTAGCCCCAGAAAAGCACCATTCAATCCTTATTGTACATTCCACTGAAGAATCATTGAATCTTTAGAAAGCTAGAGATCAGGGACAATTAGAAACCATCTAGGTGAATATGCCCACTCTATACTATTTAGTTGCCCAAACCAATTAGATCTTGAGAATGGTTTCATTAATAAATAATGAAAAACTAGCTTAACCATCAAGAAATGCATGTTGCAATTGTGACATGGATCAGTGTAGATGTAGGAGAGAACTTAGAGATTAATTGTTTCAACATTCTCAGTTTGCAGGTAAACTGAAGCTAAGAAAAGCCAAGATTCTTGCCCATGTGTCATGTACTTTATTGTGGTAAAGTTTCATAATACTTTTTTTTCCCACTTAAACTTAATAAGTCTTAAGGATGGTTTTATTAGTAATTAAGGAAAATATAGCCTGGCAACCATAGAAATAGATGTTTTTATTGTTCCATTCACATAACACAACAAAGTAAATTTAAGATGAACCTTTGAGGTTAATTACTCCAACCTTCTCAATTTAAAGATAAAGAAACTCAGAGTCAGAGAAATCGAGATTATCATCCCTAGTGTTGTATGTTTTACTATTGTAAAACCAACAAAGGGAACTAGAGTCTTGTAATAGCTTTTTACTAGTACTTATTTAAACATTACTTTGAATGGCAACTCAATAATTTGTGTTGCTATCTTGATCACACACTGTAATGTTCTTCTCTAAAATATAATGTTCTCTGGGAGCAGGTTTCTTGGGGGGATTTCTGGAAGCAGTCTTCATTTCAGTTCAGTGTAATCACCCTGAATGCAGTCAGGAGTTAAATTCCAATTCCTTTTTTATGTCTTTCCAAGTCTTGTCTCCTTCCTTGGGCCTGGTTAGCTGTCATAGAGATCTATCTCTCTCCTTGGTTCTGAGAGCTCCTGCCGCTAGTCCTTTGTCTCTTCCAGCTTCAGCTTCCAGCCAGCACAAAGGTGGAAGATGGACTAAATCTGTCTCCTTCAAGAGCTTCTAATAGGCTTGTCCTTCTGGCTCCGAGAGCTTCTCCTTATATGCCCCACACTGAGTATATAGTAATCATTATATTACTAGGAAACCAATCATTATTTATTGTAGGATTAAATCAATGCTAAATTAGATTTAACTAACCACTGTCTCCTCAATTCTATTTACTTAGTGTAATGGGCTGAAGCTCAAGTTGATGCACTGAGGTCCCAAGCACATGAGGCTAAATAGCAATTGGACCATACTCTATTAATATATATGCTTGGAGAAAGAATGGTCCCTGCCCACTCTTTGTGCAAGTCCTGATGTTTTGTATAGGAAATGATGATTTGGGTGGCTGGAGGCAGAGGGGCAGGAAGAGAGGCAGAGATAGACTGCTGGTTGGCTCCTTGTCGCAACTGCACACATTGTTATTGCGATCTCCCTTCACCTCCGATCCCCCTCCACTTTCAATCACCCTTCACCTCCACAGAGAATAAAGATTGAAGATTTTCCCTTAACCTGAATTCCTGGCTGAATTTAAAATACACGGTCATCACATTTGGAGCCAGGAGTTAAATTCCATTTCCTTTAGTGTCTCTTTCCAACTCTTGTCTCCTTCCTTAGGCCCACTTAGCTTTCTTAGAAATCTATCTCTCTCCTTGGTTCCGAGAGCTCCTGCCACTAGTCCTTTGTATCTGCCAACTTCAGCCTCCAGCCAGCACAAAAATGGAAGATGGACTGAATCTGTCTCCTCCTCCAAGAACTTCTAGTGGGCTTGTCCTTCTGGCCCTGAGAGCTTCTCCTTATATATCCCATACTGAGTATACACCAATCATTATATCACTAGGAAACCAACCATTATTTGTTGTAGTATTAAATCAATGCTAAACTAGATTTAACTTAACCACTGTCTCCTCAATTCTACTTACTTAACACCTTGTAAGAATCCTAACGCCAAATTAGAATTTTGTGGGGGAAAGGGCATGTTTTTAAATAAATTCTATATTTTTGAAATGCTTCTTTTCATTAATGTTCTCTTTATCATGTCATAGGCTTTCCAATAGATTTATAAGGCAGATACTCATATTGCTATCTCTTCCTTCTCTGTAGCAACATATATTTTATATATCTTAAACATATCTCTACATATATGTATATATTTCAAACTTCTACTTGTAAAATTTATTCTACCTATGATTAAAATGATACATTATTCTTATTTACAGTGCTTCCTATTTAAAAATATTTAATAAGACCCCCTTCATTGGAGGTTTCTGTCAGCTTGTTGAAACAACCGTGTCTCCCAATACTTGGAATTTTTTAGAGTGTTTCCATTTTCCATTAGTAGGTGAGAAAAGTACACCAATTAATATTAGCTCAGCTTTAAAAAAAATACTTCAAGCTTTCTATAGAGCAATAAACCAAAACATCCCCATTTCATAAATAAAAATTGGAATAAATTTTAATGCCCCCTACAAGGAATCTTGGTATTCAAGACTCCTAACAAGGAGGAAAAATCCTATCTTCTGTTGCCATGAAACAGGGAAAGACTTTTTTTTTTTTCTATTCTAAAGCAAAGTCTTTGTTTTTTAAATGAATGAATGAAAAAGCATTTAGTTCTATACTAGGTATATAGTCATTGCCCTTAAAGAGCTAATATTTTAATGGGGAAGATAATGCCTATGTCTAGGAAGGTTTATTTAAGTTTGGAAAGGTGCATAGCTGATGAGCAGATACAAAGATATACCTTTTTTAGAAATAATGGCAGTATTGGCTCGAAAATTATTTCAGAAATGGAAAGTTGAAGATGTGGAATGTAGTTATTCTCTGTAGCTTATCACTATGCTCTAGTCTTTCTTCTTCCTCCTTGTATCTTGCTGCTTACATTGTTGAGTGTCTCTTGGAATTTCCACTTTTGAGAAGGGACCAGACAAGTCGTCTTTATTGTATCCCTTTTCAGCTCCCCTTTTTGCATTGTAAGTTTATAGAGGTCAGGGACTGTCTTTATTTTTGCTTGTATTAGTAATCTCTAGCATTTAATGTCTGATACATACTCAGTATTTAATAAGTATTGATTGAACTTGATTTGAAAAAGAAAGCAGGTTAATGTGAAGCAGCCAGTGAAATGAATGGGAAATATAGTGAAACATAATTGGAACCTACTTAGCTATAGGCAGCTCTCTGAGACCCCTACCAACAGAAGTCACAGGGCAGGACCCGAAAGGGCAGAAAGTCCTCATAAATCAGCTTTATGACCAAAACTGCCTCTGAATGAAACAACCATTTGGCTGTAGCATTGTCTTTTGGAATTCAAATTGAGATACATTTAGAATATTCTAGTCATGCGGGATGACTTTGGATTTAGGTTTAATGTGCAGTAATCAACATTCTCAGTCCAAAGTGTATTTTCTGTTTCCAATACATTTCCTGGATATTCTGCTGCTTTTTTATGTCACATTCCAATAAATAGAAACCATGATATACCATTTAGGGGCACACAAAGCATGGCCCACATCTTGGCTGGGTGGAGTGTATCTGGCATTACCAGCTTGCTTAGTTGGTTATGAGAAGTAGTATGGTGTACTGTCATGGAAAAGTTCAATAGGTTTGGAATGATGAGGGCTGAGTTGTAGTCAAGGCTAAGCCACTTAATATTTGAATGTCAGATTTTAGCTTGGTACTAGAGAAAAAATCCTAACAATGAGGACTTTGTGATATTAAAACATTGAGTTTCCTATGATTGTAAATTTTCAAATAAAGGCTGTGTGACCATATGTCAGAGAAATTCTAGAAAGCATTCCAATTCAGGTATGGATAAAAAAAATGTTATCTGGGTCTCATCCAATTATAAGACTGTGCTTCAAATTCAAGATCACATGGCTATAGGTTAAAAAAAAACAACAAAAAAAACAAACAAACCTATCTTTGAATATTCACTTAGCTCTCTGCTTTTATTTTCTTACCTGTAAAATGAATATGGGCCCAAGTCTAGCTCATTTAATTGTTGCCAAATTCAAATAGTTGAATTACTGGCCAAAATTGCTACCTAAATATAGGCAGGATAGTCATACTCAACATAGCAGGCCCTTAAGATACAAAACAATGAAATTCAAAACTCCAGGAAGAGCCTAAAAACTACATGACCCAGGGATAGACAAAACAAAAAGGGCCACTCACCCACAGTTCAGTAAGGAACAGAGCCTGTTTTGGACACAAATTCCCAATTTGGGTAATTAAATCTGGAGAGATGAGTAAAAGAAAAATCCATTTCTTTCACTTTTAATTATTTAATAACAATACAATTATTTTAATAGGAAAAATGTTGCAAATTTATAGATTGTTTCCTAAGAAAGAGAAATTAATTCCTTTATATCTGTAAATTAAGGCTCAGTAGGAGGGGGGAGGGGAGGGAAGAGGGGGAAAGGGTTTTCTAGTTCTACATGAACATACACCAAAAAAAATTTATAGAAAATTTTCAAATAAATACAAGGTCAGGATAAACTATGTCAGTGTCTTCCCTTCGTTGACTTTAATTTTGTAGATACAGCTATGTGTTTGTATATAATTGTTTGTTTGCTGTCACTATGAGTTCTCAGAGTACAATGGCCTGGACTTTTTGATTTGTATCTCTAGTATTTAGAGCATGAATTGTTTAATAAATTTTTGTTGACTGAGGAAAAGTAGCTTAGAAGAGAAAATGCTAAGTAGTACCTAAATTACATATTTCCACAAAATGAGAAGTGTTCAAACAGAAATTGATGATCCCATAAGTTAGCAAGAAATATTATAACAAAATCAAGAGGGGAGATGAGAAATAGAAGAATATAATTGATCTTGAAAATCAATCAAGTACAAAAAATTTGACAATCACTAGACTCCCTGAAAAGGGGGGGGGGGGAATTATGATTTTAAAAAAAGCTTAAATGCTATAATCAAAAAAATTAAGGGAAATAACAATTTACAATTTTTACATTACATAATAAAGGCATTAGAAGATTATTCTTTAGATTTATTTCCTTATTTAAAGTTTGTTGAGGGAAGAACAGCTGTATATCATATTATTAGATGAAATTAGAAGGAAACATGAACACAAAATCTACTTTCTTAATTCAATTACTTCTTGAATGAAAGCAACATCCCTCAGGAAAGCTGCATCCAAAATCCTGAGCTCCCTCATCAAATCAAAAATCAAAAAAAAAAAAACAAAAGCAAAAAAAAAACTTCATACATCCCAAATAGGTTCCTGTACTAACTAATCACGTCAGAATTATCTGCCAACTTTAACTAAAAATGAGAAATAATTATGAAATATGATATTCCAAAATTCAAAGGAGCTTACAACCAATAATCACAGTGTAAAGATAAATATAAACTTACGTAGTTTGGGAATTAACAAATTTAAATAACAAAAAATAGTATTAAAATGCTTATGTCCAAGTCACATTGAATATATCTAACAGCATAACACCAAGGAACCTTGGCATATAGCTCAAGAGAATTAATTACATGTTGACAACCTTACTTCCCCCTTATAATCTTACACTTGGAATACATTCACCATAAATAGAAACCACAGTAAATACAAACAAACAAACAACAACAACAAAAAATATGATAAACAAATTCTATGAAGAAATTCGGAGGGGGGGGGATCATTTGTTCCAATAAATTAGAAAACAATTTTTTTCTCTTAAGATGATAGAATAACAGAAATGCACACAAATTGTCACAGAAAAAGAGAGGAATATCATGAAATAACAAAATTTGGGCTCACCAAACAAAAATGGAAATAGTAAAACAACATGTGTTGTTTCACAAAATATAGAAACGAATAAACACAGTAAAACAATGCTCCATAAATCCAAATATCCCAATTTTTGACATAGAATTCACTATCTGACAAAAGGTTGGGAAAACTAAGTAGTAATCTGGCAGAATTTAGGTTTGTACCAAAATTTCACATTATATACCAAGATAAAGTATCAAAGAACACATAAATGACATATAAAAAGCCAACATATATGTTATAAATGAAAAGAAGCAACAATCTTTCAGTCTTAAAGAGAAGAAAAGAGTTCATGACTAAACAATTGATAGGATCATACAAGATAAAGTGGATAATTTTAATTATTAAAAATGTTTTTTTAAACAAAAATAAAATATCTAAATGTAGAAGGAAAACAGATAATGGAAAAGAATATTTGTAGCAAAAAAAAAGTTATTCTAATAAAAGTTTTACAACAAACTACATGAGGAAATTATCTAACTTTATAAAACTGGAAGATCTACCCAATAAATAATTGGTCAAAATATATAAACAAGAAATTTTTAAAGGAAGAAATTCAAGCTGTTGAAAATCACATTAAATATGTTCTAAATCACTAAGAGACATATGAATTAAAGCAACTGTGAAGTTCTACCTCACATTCATGGAACTTGCAAAGGGGAAAAAAATTAGAAAAATATCAAATATTCAAGGAGTTTTTGGAAAACAGCACTGGTCCATTGTTGTATATGTTGTGAATTGGTTCAAACTTTGAGCAAAGTAATTTGAAATACCTAACAAAAATTGATAAACTTTGACCCAGCTGTATTACCATTAGTTCTATATCCAAAAAATCAAAGATGTATTTACATCTTTACATAAGTTTTTTACATAGATTTATTTACATAAATTCATAGAAACTCTCTTCATATTGGTGAAAAAATGGAAATGAAAGGGATTCCTTAGTATTGAAGAATTCCCAAACAAATTATGAATGCACTAAAATGTTTTCTTAACATTGTATCATAAAAATTAAATGGACAATTTTAGTAAACTAGGAATATATGTTTGAAAGTGAGCAGAATTAGAATAATTCATCCAACAACAACAAAAAAATAATACAAAAATAACAACTGTGAAAGGCTATATTAATTTGAGAATGCTTTTTTTAAAAGACTTATTATCAGATTTTTTTAAAGCTCTAATCATTCTTTGTGATCACCAGTCATTTATATAAATGTTTATAGATTATATTTTAAATAAATACAAGGATCTTCCTGATCTTATTCTTCACAACTCCAAGCTTGCCTGTTGGGCACATAAACAGAGTAAGATCTGAAGTAGAACTGTGCTCACTGAGGATTGGAGGTTGACTTTTATAAACTCTCCTTACCTCTCTAATAGCCAAGACCTTTTATCGCCTTGGTATCTGTTTTAACTAGCAGTTAGGACTAGTCTTTTTTTTTTTTTTTTTTTTTTTTTTTTTTTAATAGCACATTTCCTTCCCAACCTCATTTTATAACTTTTTCTCCTGAATTGAGGATTATTAATTAAACATTATTAATGCTTCTTAGAAGAGTCTAAAAATCTACTGCCCAATGGCTGAATTCAGCCCCTATGATTTGGAATATTAGGTTGTATTCTCTAAATCATTCTTCCATGTTTCTGCTTTATCTCCTTTGGTATTTCATAGAAAACCAGTGTTTGGAGGTCCCTCACACTCCCAAATAGCCCAATAAAACTGTTCATCTAGCCTTAAAAACAATCATAAAGGGTATATTTTGTTAGCAAATGAACTAGAACATCTCAAGGGCTGCTGCTCTAATTTCACCAAAGTGACATAATCATTAATTAGTTAGCTAGCCACAATCCTTTGAGATAAGGATATTCTTTCTATAGTTATTCATTCTAGGAGTCCCCATCCTTGTGGAATATGGAGAAGGAAAGTTTTACTTGTTTTGTTGATGAGTGATATAAAAGAAAACTGAGACATTCAGGGACATTTTTAAGGTCGTGGGGATAATCCTTAAAATAATAATGATTCCATCTTACTAATTAACTTTTTAAAAAATTGAACATCACCAGTCCCTTCTTTCACAGTATTTAAATAACAGCTGCAAGAGATTTTCCCCTTAACTAATCTCAATGTACTTTATACTTTCCTCATGTACTTTTCACATTTTTATTTGTTTTGTACTTATATAAACATACACACATATACACATCCATGTATGCATGTACACAAATTCATAGGTATATATAGTCAACTTAGTATGTGATACAGTGCCAGGGTTGAATTCATAAAAATTTGAATTCTAATTTGACTTGAGACACTTATTAGTTATATGACTCCAGTAAAGTCAATTAACCTTAGTTTGCCTCAGTTTTCTTTTATGTACAAAAAGGATAATAATAACATTTAACTTACAGGGTTGCTGTGACACTATATAATTTATAAAGTATTTAGCGTGATGCCTGACTTATACTAAGCTATATATATAAGATATATGTATGTGTTGGAATCTTTACTAAAGTGTTAAGACATTACTTTACAAAGTGTTAAGACATTGGAGTTAATTTACTCTTAGAAAGAATTATTTTGGGCCAGAACCTGAAACAAGATACTAAGTGGAACTGATTGAACAATGCTTGTGTTCATACCTTTAGAGAGCTCATAAGTATCTAAGTACTCAATGGAGTTCACACAAGAATTCAGGGCTGGCTTAGTCTGAATTCACACCTCTCTCAGGACCAGAGAGTACTCTGGGAGATAACCCAGAATCCCTCTCCCTCCAGAAGGCGGAGTTAACCTTTGGGAGATCATATAAATGAAGGAAGCTCTTGAAGCAAAAGAGGAATTTCTCCAGAACATCAACAGGGCTCTGAGACTCTGGAAGAAAAGACTACTTGCCACAGACTGGAGACTGAGAAGCCACGAGTCGGTGCTGGCTGGAGGCTGAAGAAAGCAGAGGCAGAAGCCAAGGACAAAGCTACAAGATCTCTTGAAGCCAGGCAGAGAGATAGGCCTCAACTAACCAGGCTAATTCAGAAGGAGAAATAAACGTTTGCATTTTTACCAGCTCTATGATTTTGGAGTAATTATTTATTTCAACTGAGACTAAGGCTGCCTCTCCAAGGGAAACCACAACATATATGTATATATGTATATATATATATATATATAATGTTCATTTTTATTATCACATGATGGTATTATATCTCTATACTAGATCACAAGCATTTTTAAAGGTAAAGATTTTACTTTATCATCATGTCTTCCTATTACTTAGGAAGGACATTTTATTGGACATGATATTTATTTAATGCACTTTTTAAAATGAAGAAATGAATGGATAGAAATAGAAGGATGTACAAATCGGTCATAGATTTAGATAGAGCTAGAAGAAACCTTTTAATCCACTCTGATTGGACAAGTCAATCAGAAAATCATTACCTATGTAGTTATGTGTCAAGCTAAAAACAATCCCTGCCTTCAAGGATCTCATTTTAACAGAGGAGACAACATTCAAAATACTAGGTTTATAGAAGATACATAAGTATGTGGATGGCAAATAGTATCATAGTTGACACTAATCAGGGAGACTAGGAAGGATGAAATAACTGAGGTCCAGAGAAGTTATGATTTGACCATGCTGCAGAGCAGTAATTTGAATCCATTCTCTTTTGATTGCAAATTCATCGGTCTTTCCAATGTTCTTGATTTAAGCTCTAATGGCATCAACCAGAGTCCTCTCATTTGGCAATGGAATATATATTTTTAAAAATTCATTCATCACTTCATATTTTCCTTTAGATTTCTCCATTACACTTCTATGCTGAGTACCATTTCTTCATGTCTTATCTCTCCCTCACCCTCTACCCCCTACTTCTACACTTCTTTTATTATTATTATTATAGCTTTTGATTGACAAAACATATGCATGGGTAATTTTTCAGCATTGACCCTTGCAAAAACTTCCATTTCAATTTTTCCCCTCCTTTCCTCCACTCTCTCCCCTAGATGGCAGGTAGTCCTATATATGTTAAATATGTTAAAGTATATGTTAAATACAATATATGTACACATATTTATACAGTTCTCTTCTACATAAGAAAAAAAATGGATTTAGAAAGAAGGTAAAAATAACCTGGGAAGAAAAACAAAAATTCAAGCAAATAATAACAGAAAGAGTGTAAATGCTAAGTTATGGGCCACACTTATTTCCCAGTGTTCTTTTGCTTGGTGTAGCTGGTTCTGTTCATTACTGATCAATTGGAAGTGATTTGGATCCTCTCATTGTTGAAGATAGCCACTTCCATCAGATATGATCCTCATATAGTATTGTTGTTGAAGTATATAACGATCTCCTGGTTCTGCTCATTTCACTCAGCATCAGTTCATGTAAGTCTCTTCAGGCCTTTCTGTATTCATCCTGCTGGTCATTTCTTACAGAACAATAATATTCCATAACATTCTTATACCACAATTTATCCAGCCATTCTCCAATTGATGGGCATCCATTCAATTTCTAGTTTCAGACCACTATGAAAAGGGCTGCCACAAACAGTTTTGCATATATAGAGCCTTTTCCCTTCTTTAATATCTCTTAGGGATATAAGCCCAGTAGTAACACTGCTAGATCAAAGGGTATGCACAGTTTGATAACTTTGTGAGCATAATTCCAGATTGCTCTCCAGAATGGATGGATCCATTCATAATTCCTCCAACAATGCATCAGTGTCCCAGTTTCTCCATATACCCTCCAACATTCATGACTATCTTTTCCTGTCATCTTAGCCAATCTGACAGGTGTGTACTGGTATCTCAGAATTGTCTTAATTTGCATTTCTCTGATCAATAATGATTTGGAACACTCTTTCATATGGGTATAAATAGGTTCAATTTCATCATGTGAAAAAGTGTCTGTTCATATTCTTTGACCATTTATCAATTGGAGAATGGCTTGATTTCTTATAAATTTGAGTCAATTCTCTATATATTTTAGAAATGAGGCCTTTATCAGAATCTTTAACTGGAAAGATGTTTTTCCAGTTTATTGCTTCTCTTCTAATCTTGTCTGCTTTAGTTTTGTTTGTACAAAAGCTTTTTAACTTGATATAATCAAAATTTTCTAATTTGTGATCAATAATGACCTCTAGTTCTTCTTTGGTCACAAATTCCTTCCTTATCCACAGGTTTGAGAAGTAAACGATCCTATGTTCTTCTAATTTATTTATAATCTCATTCTATGCCTAAATCATGAACCCATTTTGATCTTATCTTGGTGTATTGTGTTAAGTGTGGGTCAGTGCCTAGTTTCTGCCATACTAATTTCCAATTTTCCCAGTAGTTTTTGTCAAATAATGCATTCTTATCCCAAAAGTTGAGATCTTTGGGTTTGTCAAACACTAGAGTGCTATAGTTATTGACTATTTCATTTTGTCATGTGAACCTAAGTTATTCCACTAATCAACTAATCTATTTCTTAGACAATACCAAATGGTTTTGTTGCCTGCTGCTTTCTAATATAGTTTAGATGAATGTGAAGGTAAAGGCCACCTTCATTTGATTTATTTTTCATTAGTTCCCTTGAAATGCTTGACCTTTTGTTCTTCCAGATGAATTTTGTTGTTATTTTTTCTAGGTCATTAAAATAATTTCTTGGGATTCTGACTAGGGAATTATAGCACTAAATAAATAGATTAATTTAGGGAGTATTGTCATCTTTATTATATTCACTCAACCTATCCAAGAGCACTTAATATTTTTCCAATTGTTTAGATCTGACTTTATTTTTGTAGAAAGTGTTTTGTAGTTTTGCTCATGTAGTTCCTGACTTTCCCTTGGCAGATAGATTCCCAGATATTTTATGTTATCAACAGTTATTTTAAAATGAATTTCTCTTTGTATCTCTTGCTGTTGGATTTTGTTAGTGATGTATAAGAATGTTAATGATTTATGTGGATTTATTTCTTTACACTTTTTTTATGCTGTCTTCACCAATCTGATTATAAGCTTCTTAATAGCAAAGAAGGTCTTTGGCATCTTTTTATATCCTAGCACAGGACCTGATATTTTGTAGCTATTTAATAAAGGCTTATTGATTAATTGTAGAAAATATAATTAAATGAACTGATTTTAGCCAAAGCAAATAAAATATCTAGTTTTTAATGAATTTTATCCTCTTCAAGTGAGTAGTTTTTAGAACTTGTGCTGTCATTTTGGTACTACAGCTATTTTTTTTCAAATCATATAGGGATCTTCACATTTGGAATGGCCTTCCATATCCTTAGCAAAATCTTTTATCTCTTCTATTGTCACCTTCTTTTTACATGCTTAATATTTAAAGAGAACTCAAAGCAAGTTGGATTGATTTTTAGTGGAAAATATGAGGTACTGAGCATTGTGATTATAAAGGAATTTGAGTGATTTCCCCTCTGACATATAAAGAAGTGCAGGTGATAAATATAAAAAAGAACTCTAGAAATGGATGGAACAAAGATTCCTAGCACATGGGACCTGGACTAATGAGGAATGGGATCAAAGAATTTTCAGAAGGGGCCCTTGTATCCATATGTGAATCTATTTTAAATCCATGCATTGAAATCTAAATGATGAAACAGAATGGAGGAGGAACCATATTGATAGATCAAATTTGAATACCTTCAACCAGACTTCCAGTCTCAGAAAGCTGCCAAGCATCACCCACCATCACAGTAGATGACTCATTGTTACAAATAAGCAAACCTATCTTCTGTAGTTTGAATAAATAATGTATATCTCACATGCATGCATTGCTAGTTTTCAAATTTGTGCAACTGTTATTATGATGAGTAAAATACGAATTCAATTAAAAGGTTCTTGAATTGTAGTAATTTTGTTATAATGGATTTTCTCAATTTACTATTTTCTCTATATGCAATTAGTTCAGCTATCATGAGGGATATGCAATAATATTTTGATAAAAAAATATTTGAATGATTAAAAATTTCTGGACTAGTACAAAGAAGCTTCTCTAAAATCAAAGCAAAATTTCCCAATATGAAAATCTAACCTGGATTTGATCTCAAGTTCTAAGTTTAGTTTTTTTTTTTTTTAATTCTGCCTCTATCCTATTGTCTTATAGTCATACCCTTTATGATTAGGGGACAATTAAATAGTGAAGACTATAAATGGCTTGGCATTTTTGCTAATAATTCATTCCAGAAATAGTTATGAAAAACTTACTACATTCATCATAAAAAGCATACTAGTTAAAAAAAAGTTTTTGAAAAGGAATAAGATTATTGACAAAAAGGGAAGACAGTGATTTTATTCAAAGGAAGACGTATATTTTTAAAGAATGTAATATACTGTTGATGTTTTAGAATAAAATGTTGATACTTAATAGAAAAAACAAATAAATGTTTTTTATATACAATACATCAAGAAACAATGTTTTTAGATGAGAATAAGGCAGTTTGTGAGGGAAAAATACTTGTTATAAAAATAAGGACTCAAATATCTTTATAAACTTTATAGTCATATACCTGATTAGCGTGCAAAGAACTTAGAATTATAGAAAAATAAAAGAATGATCGTTTATTGAAACTGGTAAGGAAACAGTTCCAAGGATCCAAAAAAAAGATATAAAACTGTGTCAATTGAAGAATCAAAATATGTGAACAATTTTTAGATGAAGAAATTAAAGCTTTTTCTAGTCATTTGTAAAAAAAATTATCTAAATCATTATTAATTAAAGAAATTAAAGTTAAGACAACTCATTTCACATCTCTCCAACTGGCTAAGATGAAAGGAAAAGATAAATGTTGGAAAAAATGTGGGAAAACTGGGATACTAAAGCATTGTTGGTGGAGTCATGAATGTTCCAATCATTCTGAAGAATAATTTTGGAACTATGCCCAAAGGGTTATAAAATGGTGAATACCCTTTGATTCATCAGTGTCTCAACTGGCTTTATTCTAAAGAGACCATTAAAAGAGATAAAAGGATTCACATTGCAAAAATGTTTGTAGCAGTCCTTTGTGTAGTGGCAAGGAACTGGAAATTGAAAGATACCTGATGGTTGAGGAATGGCTAAATAAGTAATGGTATATTACTATAATAAAATAGTATTGTTCTATAAGAAATGATGAGTAGGATGATTTCAGAAAAAACTTTTTTTAAATAGCTTTTTATTTACAAATTATATGCATGGGCAATTTTATAGCATTGCCAATTGCCAAACCTTTTGTTCCAATATTTCACCTCTTACCCCCCATCCCCTCCCCCAGATGGCAGGATGACCAGTAGATGTTAAATATATTAAAATATAAATTAGATACACAATAAGTATACATGACCAAACCGTTATTTTGCTGTACAAAAAGAATCAGACTCTGAAATATTGTACAATTAGCTTGTGAAGGAAATCAAAAATGCAGGTGGGCATAAATATAGGGATTGGGAATTCAATGTAATGGTTTTTAGTCATCTCCCAGAGTTCTTTCTCTGGGCGTAGCTGGTTCAGTTCATTTCTGCTCCATTGGAAATGATTTTGGTTGATCTCATTGCTGAGGATGGCCAGGTCCATCAGAACTGGTCATCATATAGTACTGTTGTTGAAGTATATAATGATCTTCTGGTCCTCCTCATTTCACTCAGCATCAGTTCGTGTAAGTCTCTCCAGGACTTTCTGAAATCATCCTGTTGGTCATTTCTTACAGAAAAATAATATTCCATAATATTCATATACCACAATTTATTCAGCCATTCTCCAATTTATGGGCATCCACACAGTTTCCAGTTTCTAGCCACTACAAAAAGGGCTGCCACAAACATTCGTGCACATACAGGTCCCTTTCCCTTCTTTATAATCTCTTTGGGATATAATCCCAGGAGTAACACTGCTGGATCAAAGGGTATGCACAGTTTGATAACTTTTTGAGCATAGTTCCAAACTACTCTCCAAAATGGTTGGATTCGTTCCCAACTCCACCAACAATGCATCAATGTCCCAGTTTTCCCACATCCCCTCCAACAATCATCATTATTTTTTCCTGTCATCTTAGCCAATCTGATGGGTGTGCAGTGGTATCTTAGAGTTGTCTTAATTTGCATTTCTCTGATTAATAATGACTTGGAGCATCTTTTCATATGACTAGAAATAGTTTCAATTTCTTCATCGAAGAATTGTCTGTTCATATCCTTTGACCATTTTTCAATTGGAGAATGGCTTGATTTTTTATAGATTAGAGTTAATTCTCTATATATTTTGGAAATGAGGCCTTTATCAGAACCTTTGACTGTAAAAATATTTTCCCAATTCATTGCTTCCCTTCTAATCTTGTCTGCATTAGTTTTGTTTGTAAAAAGACTTTTCAGTTTGGTATAGTCGAAATTTTCTATTTTGTGATCAGTAATGATCTCTTGTTCTTCTTTGGTCATAAAGTCCTTCCCCTTCCACCGGTCTGAGAGGTAAACTATCCTGTGTTCCTCTAATTTATTAATAATTTCATTCATTATGCCTAGGTCATGAACCCATTTTGACCTTATCTTGGTGTATGGTGTTAAGTGTGCATCAATAGAATGGCTTGATTTCTTATAAATTAGAGTCAATTCTCTATATATTTTGGAAATGAGGCCTTTATCAGAACCTTTAACTGTAAAAATGTTTTCCCAGTGTATTGCTTCCCTTCTAATCTTATCTCCATTAGTTTGTTTGTACAAAAACTTTTCAATTTGATATAATCAAAATTTTCTATTTTGTGATCAATAATGATCTTTAGCTCTTCTTTGGTCATAAATTCTTTCCTCTTCTACAGGTCTGAGAGGTAAAGTATCCTGTGTTCCTCTAATTTATTTATAATCTCATTCTTTATGCCTAGGTCATGAACCCATTTTGACATTATCTTGGTGCGTACAGTGTTATGTGTGGGTCAATGCCTAGTTTCTGCCATACTAATTTCCATTTTCCCAGCAATTTTTGTCAGACAGTGAGTTCTTATCCCAAAAGTTGGGGTCTTAGGGTTTGTCAAATACTAGAATATTAAAGTTATTGACTGTTTTGTCCTATGAACCTAACCTATTCCACTGATCAACTAATCTATTTCATAGCCAATACCAAATGGTTTTGTTAACTACTGCTTTATGATATAATTTTAGATCTGGTACAGGTAGGCCACCTTCATTTGATTTTTTTTTTCATTAATTCCCTTGAAATTCTTGACCTTTTGTTTTTCCATATGAACTTTGTTGTTATTTTTTCTAGGTCATTAAAATATTTTTTGGGAGTCTGATAAATAGATTAGTTTAGGTAGTATTGTCATCTTTATTATATGTGCTTGACCTATCCAGGAGCACTTAATATTTTTCCAATTGGTTAGATCAGACTTAATTTGTGTGGAAAGTGTTTTGTGGTTTTCCTCATAAAATTTCTGATTTTCCCTTGGCAGATAGATTCCTAAGTATTTTATACTTTCAGTAGTTACTTTAAATGGAATTTCTCTTTGTAACTCTATTAGATTTTTTTAGTGATATATAAGAATGCTGATGACTTATGTGGGTTTATTTCGTATCCTGCAACTTTGCTAAAGGTGTGGATTATTTCTAATAACTTTTTAGTAGAATCTCTGGGGTTCTCTAAGTACATCATCATATCATCAGTGAACAGTGATAATTTGGTTTCTTCATTACCTACTCAAATTCCTTTACTCTTTCTCAACTCTTATTGTCAAAGCTGGCACTTCTAATACAATATTGAATAGTAACTTTTGAAATAGTAACTTTCTGCCCCAGAAGAACTCTTAAAGAGTTACATGAACTGAGGCTGAGTGAAGTGAGCACGAGTACATTGTACACAATGTTATAACAAGATTATATCATGATTAAGTATTTTGACTTGGCTCTTTTCAACACTGAGATGATTTAAGGCAATTCCAATAGACTTGTGATAGAAAGTGCCTTCCACACACAGAGAGAGCAATGAAGACTAAATGTTGATCAAAGAGTAGTATTTTCACTTTTTGTTATTGTTGTTGTTTGCTTGTTTATTTTTCTTTCTCTTTTTTCCTCTTTTGATCTTATTATTTTTTTTTTTTTTGCTCAGCATGATGAATATGGAAATATAGTTAGAAGAATTGCACATTTTACCTGTACCAGATTTCTTCTGTCTTGGGGAAGGGGGAGTAGAGAGGAGAGGGAGAAAAATCTGGAACACAAAGTTTTGTGAAGGTGATTGCTAAAAACTATCTTTGCATGTATTTGGAAAAATAAAATATCATTTAAAAAACTGTGTCAATGAATAAAGGTTTGTGATTAATTTGCATATATCAATTTTATTATTAAAGAGGGCAAAATACAAAAAAACCTTCTGCAATTAGAGTTTTGGTTTATGAGTTATGATTTAAAATAGACTGAAATTTGGGGAGTTGTGACGTTATAAGTGAAAAGTGAATCATTGATTATGAGTTAATTCAGCCATTCAAAATATTGAAACCAGAAAAGGAATGGTGTATAGGAACCTGAGGAGAAAAACTGAAGCAAGGTGGATAGGGGGGATTAGAGAGAGGGTTAGAGAAAGGCTGGTATTTCTGTGCCACGTATATATAAAGAAGGGTAAGGCTTCTCTTACTGGTATGTTCCTTTATATTGTCACATTCTGGCTTGAGCAAGAAAGATAGAGTAGGGCCCAGGGTCCTTGTAAACTAGTTTGAAGAATCAATTTAAACCATGTTGCTGTGAGCTCCATTCTTATTGAGCAACACATGATTTTAATGTGTGAATAAATTGTCTGTACTAGTCTACATGCCTCTGAAATAGCCAGAGTTTGAGTTTTGCAGTTCTTTGGCTAAAAGAAAACCTGTTATTTATATTAAGCTCTAACAATACTCTTATAAGGGTGATGATACATTGAGAGTAAATGCTATGCAATGCAAATGCCATATTCAAGAAGATAATTTCCCTTACTGAAGAGTACTTAAGATCAAGTCAAGTAGTGAACAAAGAAGTAGACTTGTATAATACAGATATTCTTGAATAGATCAAAAACATCAAAACCTATAGTTTGGTCACCCAAAACACAGGAATTTTCTTCCCATTTGTGCTGTAAATGGGTGCTCACTTTTCACTAGAGATATCAAGTACATTGGTGAGAAAGTCAAATACAGGTTTACACTTTTTTTTTTTTTTGATGTGTGTTACTATTTAAACATTAGTACCTATATATCACTTTAGTTTCATTTTAAAGTAAATGGTTATTTTTCATATACAAAAAGTGTTATAAGTTGTTAGTTGCATATATGTGCACCGCCTGATACAGTACCTTGTGAATGGTGGCATATAAAAATGGAAAACACTTTAGATGGGAGTTCCTGAACTGGAGTAGTGAGTAGAGCAAATATATTTCTGCTGGAAAGGTTTATTTCTGGAATTCTGAGAGACATTGAACATAATTAGTATTGGTAACCTAACTCAAGGGACTTAGATTTGCTTGTGTGAGAACAGGTTATACAGTGTGAGCCTAACCCAGACAGTGAAGTGGTAAAACCTTGAAAGGGTTGACATATCCTTGACAACATTGTGCAGGTTTAACTTTGTTAGGTTTTAAAAATCTTTAAGATTATTGATTTTTATTATTCTGAGGGAAGGTAATGATTATTTTTCTATTTCTACTTTGTTTACTCTGCATAAGTTCATCTAAGTCTTTTTATGTCTTTATGAAACCAACCATTTCCTCATTTCTTATAGCATAATAATAAAGCAAATCCTTCATTTAGGATTTCTGAGCAGAGAAATGATGATGACAAATTGTGAAGTACAGGTTAGTTGGGGGATAGATGGAGATAAAAAGACCTGTAGGGAAGTTGTTGATATAGTCCAAGCAGCTGGTAATGAAAACTTATAATAGAATAATAATCTTGGGAATAAGGCAGAGGATACTTATAGTGAAAGATAGTTTGTATATAACTATAACAAAGTTTAGTAATTTATTCTTCAATAATCTAGATTAGTATATTTAGTCATCAAGTCTTTCAGTTCTTACCTCTGTGTCATTCTTCTATCTCATTCTCTCCATTCATATGCTCTTATCGTCCCTCTCCTGTATTATTTAAACAGTGTTCTCCCAACATTCAGTCTCCTCTCCTTCAGTCTCTCTTTCATATAGTAACCTAATTAATCTGAGTATATCTTTCATTTGCTCAAGACGTTTAATGGCTTCCTATACACCTTAATATAATAAAGCAAATTTCTCAATTTGATATTTAAAATACTTCAGAACATGACTTTCTACATTGATTGGACAATATTCCCCTTTATGAAATATACTGAGTAATCAAAATAACCTTTTTATTCCCACAAACTATTTCTGATCTCTGAAATACTAATACCCTTACATCCATCTCTTGGAATTCTAGTCCCCTTCAAGGCTTAGTTTTTGTATGTGTGTTAAAAACCTGTTTGTCAGTCTGGTGATCGTCATGGATACTTTTCAGAATAATGTATTTAAAGGCAAAAAATATAGGATTACAAGGAGGCCAATTATTCTTTTAAATATATATATATATATATATATATATATATATATATACATTTTTCCCTTCCAGGGTCAGAGGTTCCTTTCCAAAGGAACAGAAATCAAGAATATCTATTTCAAAGTTCTCACTTGATTCTCCCACTTTTTAGTACTCTCCCTCAAATCACTATATTTTAATTTTATATATAATTTTCTCTAAACATATCATGTCTCTCTAGCAACATATAAGCTTCTTGGACAGGAGATAGCTAACATTTTAATTTAATCTTCAGTGCACATTATATATTTGATAAATACTTGGTTATTGACACATGATGGATTGATTTAGTATGAGTGGTAGGGTAAAAAAAAAAAAAAAAAAGACTTTCAGTGAAATACTCCTATCCACTCTATAATAAAGCATGGGAGTTCATTTGAATAATGGCTTCCTTTTAGAGGCTTCAAGAAAAAGTGATACCACAGCAACATTTCTATTCAATGGCTCTCTAATTCAGTATGATTAAATATATCCATTCTACAGCAAAATCTCATTAATGTTGACTTTACCAACTGAAAACCCACAGTAATTCAGATAGGGAAAGGTCTATAAAGGACTACTAAAAAGACTATTGCAAAGAGTTTTAATGCATTTAGTTGTTTTCCATCTCTTTAGAAACTCTAATTTCCATGTAAACAATTGATACGCTGATTATAAATCATCATTATGTAATCATTAAAGCAATTACCTCAAAGAACTCTGATAGGCAAAACCCCTAGTCTACTTCTAATTATTGTAAGCATTTGAAAGTAACAAGCCTACCTTTCTTTGAAAAAAGCTGTGATTGAATGAGCCCTACTTCAAACTGACCTTCCCCAAATATGCCTGAAGTAGTGAATTTTATGTACCATATGCCAAATGTTTCTTTCTTAGGCTAAAATTTTTCTAATCTCATTTTTACTTTAATTTCATATGCCATCTCTATCCATAGGATCTGAAGACATAAAAAAGAAGACATATGATCTAATCATAGGATCAAGGACATCTGACACTACATTTTCATCATGGCAATGAGGAAACTGAGGCTTGGGAAATGAAGTGACACAGGTAGTAATTCCAAACCCAGTGCTCTTCCCACTGTATGACATAGTTCCTGTCTCCAATCTCAGGAGGTTTACAGGGAAAGAGGTTCAAGGCCAATCATCTTGATCTACATCTTGCCACTGAACCCAGAGGGCTTTGGAGGGGAAAATGAGGTAGGTGATCTTACACAGCCCTCCTCATTTAAATCCAATTCACTTGCATGTCATGGCATCACTTCCCTAACGTCATGGTCCTCTTTAATGAAACAAAGACAACAACAGATAAAGTAACAAAGCCTAGTAGAATTAAAGGATATGACTCAGGTCAAAAGGGTAAATGAGAAGTGGAGAATGGATTCACATCCAGTTTTGATGTCCCTATTCCTGCATTTTTTTTTTGTGCCATATCATACTTCCTTTTCTTTAATAGATATAAAAAAGATAACAATACAATGTGATTTCATAAGTCTGAGTACTTTCTCCTCTTTTGCAGGTCTAAATCATAATAAAAACAAATCTAAATGATCAAAAAGTAGATGGCCTAAATTTGAACCTCAGATCTACTTACTACCTGTATGATGCTGCTCAGATTACTTAGCCTCTCTCCCAGAATCTCCATGGAAGAAAGGCATCTAGGACAGCCATCTCTTTTTTCCCATATAGTTGTATTCCCCGTGTAATTCAACAATGCCCTGAAATTGGTACCTCTTCTTTCCTTTTCATCTTCTCTTTATACCTTGTTTTCCCATAAGACTATATCTCCTTGAAGGCAGGAACTTGTGTCTTTCATTTCATTCTCAGTGATTATTAGCATAGTAACTGGCACATAGAAGACACTTAAAAATCTTTATTGACGTATTGACTCTCTTGGTCTCATTTTTTTCCATTTAGATTTTCATTTCTCATTTACAAAATGAGATACTTGGATTAGATGGCCCCTAAAATTGTTTCTAGCTCTCAACATATCAAACTATAAATTTTCAGTAATCTGAAAATGAAGTCAACAACCATTTATCAAAGGCTTGCCATAAAACAGGCTCAAGGCTAAGCTCTGGGAATATAAATGGAAACAGAAAATAAGGCAGTCCCTACCCTCAAGGATCTTATAGTCTTTAAATAGGAGAAAATAACATATAAAAAGAAATTCAAAAGCAGGGGCAAGACAAAGAAAGGATATGGAAGAAAAAGTCCTAAGATAAAATGTAGTCTAGATACCAAAGATATGACTGTTCTGCATGTCCTTCTTAAAATGGTATTTCTAATACGAGAAAACTATGGTTGAAGTAAACCTTCGAGGATGAAGAGGCTTGTAGAGCATGACAGAGAAACTTTCAGTTATTGGGAGTGTGATCTGGAGAGAAATGAAACATTCAGAACCAGGTATCTAATCTTCTGGAGTTGAACTTAGCCAGGATGGTGCTTCCTCAAATATCAGAGTTGGAAGAAACATCAGAGACAACCTAATACATCTCATATCTTACCAGATATCCTCTCTATGACATCTCTGATAAGTGGCCACCTGGACTTTGCATGAAAATCCTAGTGAGAAGAAACCTATTATTTCCATAGAGAGGAAGTGGGAAAAGCAAAGTCCTTCCTTTTTCATTGATTTAGTTAATGGCATCCATGCTGGGTGCAGCAGGTAGGAATCACTGAAAAGAATACAGCCAAAAATATGGTAAAAAGGAAAATGACCAGCTTGGTCTCATTAATTTTAAAGATGTAGGCAGACAATCAAAGGGGTCTGCCTCCTATTCATGTGATAGGGCATGTGGCAGATTTCATGTCACACTAGTTAGGCATGTTCAAAAGCTTCATATTAAAACCAGGGATGTTCAAATAAGCCCAAGCTACAGTTTTATGTGACTATTGCTTATATGAGGAAATATTCATACAGTATTCAGATAATGTGTTCTGGATCCAGAAACCTAAATAGACCTGTCAGTGTCTTTAAAGCTCATGATCCATAAGCAAAATGTCAGTGATAAACTAGACTGTCAAAATTGTCATCCCTATCTATGTGACATTAATATTATAAATAACCAGAAGGTTTCTTCAGTGTTATTTTCAAGGAAACTACTATCTTCCTCCTTCCTCCTACAATCTACTTTCTCCAGCTTTTCTTTCCAATGTGTTACTGAACTTCTGACTGCTTTGGATAGTGTTTACATGAAGTTATCTTTTTGCCAAACTGTTGTGCTTTTATGTAGTCCAGTGGGACAATGACTTTTTTGTCATTTTTGGTGGCAATGACTTGACTTGCAGAAATTTCTGTACATAAATCTTCATGATTCATTCCTTTGTTTGAAAAGTCCTTGTGGACATATCATTATCGAGTTCATATAAGTGTTGTCCATTGTTTCAACTGAATTTAAAACAAAAAAAAATTGTTGCATATATAGGCTCCCCATTCTCTACTAGCTAAAGCCTAAACTCTTTATTTTGACGTGCAAAGCCTTTCATAATCTGATCTCTAACCTACACATCTACCTTTACTGAAAACTGCTCTGATACACGAATTCTCTTTTCCATAATGTCTGATAACTTCTGCTCCTCTGCAAATATCATGTTCATTTGATCTTGTCACTTGGTTTACAATATTCTTTCTGGAAGGCTATTACTTTCCCTCTGTCTAGCCATACCCCTTCTCTTGGCTAATCATCAAGACCTTCTTCCTCTAGGAAACTTTTTCTGAGTCATCTCCACTTGTCTTGATCTATATCTGATTACTGAATCCAGATGATTCTGGAGGGAAATTGAGGCAGGTGACCTTACAAAGCCCTCCCTCACTTAAATTAATTTGCATGTCATAGCATCGTTTTCCTGATGTCATGGTCCTCTTTGAGAATGAAGGACAAAATAATAACCACCACCATTCTGAGTAATCTACCCCATAATTATTATACACTTTATATATTTCTTCAGTAATTAGTGACACTTTTCACAATGGTTGATGTGTTATAGTGGTATGGTCACTAAATTTGGAATCTAAAGTTTGTCAGTTTTAATAATCTTTTAGTCATCTTTTTTTTCCCATTTATTACTTGAATAATCTTGGTCAAATAAAATGTTGGCTCTCAGTTTTCTTCATCCATAATATGAATACTTATAAGATTCCAGTTCTATATTATGTAAGGTTGTGGGAGGAGAGAAAGCAATAAAAAATTAATTGCTTCAGTCTAGTCAATTAATTTGTACTATATAAGCTATCTTATAATGTGTCAATATCACCAGAATGTAAGTTTTTTGAGGGGAGGATCAGGTCTTATTTATCTTGCAAGCTTCCATATGATTTATTAGCAAAAAGCCTTTCATGTAGATGAAACTTGACAAATGCTCCCTCACCATTTGATAAGTTTGCTCTTTTTTAATCTAGTATAAAGAGGGATAATATAAGGAGGCTGTAAAGAAGGCTTAGAAGTTTCTTGTGACCACTCAGGAAAATAAAAATTTATTACTCTATAACTTAAAAACAAACAAATAAATATATATTCATGCACATGCATGCACACACATGCAAACACACACACACATACACACCACAAACAAAAAAAACACACACACACATACCACAAACAAACAAAAACAAAATCCTTTTAATATAGAAGCAATCCATGGCAAATATTCACAAAGAAAATTACAAGATGAACATTACAAAATTTAAAACTGTTCCATAACTTATCTTTCCATTTTTAAAAATGTATTTCCTCCTTTCTTCCACAGACAGATTTTTTTTTTCTTTCTTCAAAGATCAGATCTTGGTCAACTTTTTCCATGACAGCTCATATGATTTCCCCAGCTTGTGGTAATTTTTCCTTCTCTAGGTCTCTTGAATGCTTTTTGCTCCTATCTTTCTTCTACTCCTATTACATATTACTTTATATTATATTAATTGTTTGTGTACATGCACTGTTCCTTCCTATTACATTGTAAGTTCCTTGAGGCCAAGCAGTAGGTCATTTTTTTCACCTTTATATCTACTTTATAGAATAATTCCTTGCACAAAGTAAGTGACTGGTATTGTATATCTTCCAGAAACTATTTTATTTTTGTTTTATACATATTCTTAGAACAGATGTAGTGTACACACTATTTCCCCACTTAGAATATGAGGTCTATGAGGACAGGGATTGTTTTATTTTTATCTTTTTTGCCATCAATAGTTAACAGAATGCTTAGCCTATAATAGGCACAGAGTAAGTAGGATTTCTTCACTGATTAATTGATTGACCTTAAATTACTTTAAGACAGTTTGTTGAATTCTTTTACAGACACAAGGAGGCACCTGATGTAAAATAATAATAATAATAATGATAGTTTACAGATTGAGTCCCTGCTTGTTGGCAAACAATCCTCTATCATTAATTAAGGAAAAGTTATCTTAGTTAGATAAAATTTATTTACATTATAGCTTAAAATACTAAATACTAAATGGTCTGGTATTCCATTCTATATGTATTCCTGTACTTTATGTGTGCATGGGTATATATATATATATATATATATATATATATATACATATGTGCATATTTTCATTATGGCCATAGTTATTTCCACTAAAATTTTCTGTTGATTCATAAAAGTATGCATGTGTCCCTGCTTTTCCCAAGTCTATGCCAATGAATCACAAAGGATGCATTTGACTAGGTGATGCCAAAGTCTCTTCTACTTCTGAAGTCCCATGACTCTGAAACTCTTTATCTAGAATATATGACAAGATATTTTAAACTATATATACTATTGATATTATTGTTCAAGAGGAAAATCATTCTCATAGACTTTGGTCACCTCATTTTGAATGATAAGCAAAAATAACCTTTAACAGTATACACTTAACTAAAGATACCTACAAATGAAACCAATGATGTTGAGAAGAGTAACAATATTTGGTATGATTGCTCTCAGCTCTCTAGAAATGAAGCTATTTGATCAATATTCCCAGGCTGAAATCCTTCAGTTTGCAGAAAGCAGTTTTTCCAAGCATCAATTCATGAAGTAGATTAAAGGTTTTCTCAGCAAGTCTGTTTCTGAGGGAAAGGGAATGGGGACAGGAAAGGAGGGGTGAGTTTTATATCATTCATCTATCTATAAGTAGAGCCAGATGAGTATCTACCTCTGTCTACTTCCTCTTCAAAACTGAAGTGGTGACATTAACTGGTTCTCTGGCATCACCCCTGACATAGGCTTCTTCTCTTTATTTTAAGCATCAGGACATTTGTCATAATTTCCATCTGCTTTTTTATGCCATATTTTGTAGCCCAGAGAGCTTCCCTTTCATACTGCGAGTGGATAAATGTTTCCATTATCAATACCATTACTAAGGCACTGCTTATAAATAGCCATCATGAAAGAACCCCCCAGTAATAGGGATTCCATTTATATCAAGCATTCAATCATATTCAAACATACATTATTACATGCAAAAACATTTGCAGCACCCTGCGTGCAATTGAAGATAACCACAAATCAGACAGAAAAAAAGACCCAAAAGAAAAACAAAAAATCCAGAAAACAGCATCAGCCTTCTTGCTGTTTGAGCCATTTAAAGTAATGTGGTTGTGGCTGATAACCTATCTATACAAGAAATGTTTCCTTTTGTCAGCACTGCTGGCTTTTGTAAGAAAGTTTCTCAACTTAGCCCAACAAAGCTCTTCACTGAAAAGCCCTATAAATAATTTTGAATTCCTGGTACAGCCACAAAATGTAGCTCTCCCTAGCTGCAATGTCGGCTGTTTCTCCGAAACCAGAGTAGTCATTCAAAAATAGTTTCACTCAATTTAACTTCCTATTGAACCCTCCAAATTACAGATATTAAACCCTTGGTTTCACAACAAACTTAATGAACAGTTCTGACAATCTATAAGCAAGGCCACTGGAAATTCATGGGCCAGATGGAATCACAGATTACACCATTTTCCTACTGGCCTGCAATTTTCTGGCACCTGGATCTACATTGCCTGGATACAGATAATGTTTGGTGAAATAGTCCCTTCCCCTAATAAAGGAAATGTGTTCTAAAAAACTCAGTATTAGTTGATAAATTTCATCTGGGAGCTACCTTGCATTTTTCATTTTCTGAAATTCGAGGATGAAACCTGACACAGTCCAAAAAAAGATAATGTGAGGTGAGAGGCAGCATAGCATGCTGGAAAGCCCCAGCTTTAGAGTCCAGAACTCCCAAGTTCAAGTCTTCCCTCAATCTACATTAACTATGTGACTAGGGTAAGAAACTCCAGACACATGCAATAATATAGTGAAAACAAAATTGAATTTGGAATCTAAGGAGTTATATAGAAATTCCAGCTGTTTCGCTTCCTATGCATATGACCTAAGGCAAGTTATTTCATCTTACTAAGTCTCATTTCTTCATCTGAAAATTAAAATTATTATGCAAAACCCCTCAGTTCCCTTCAAACTCCAGACCCAGAAATTTATGATCTTCTCAGATTTCCCAGGCAATTTTCTAAGATTGACAGATTACAGAGAATTTGTCACAATCTGAAACAATTAAATGAATTTCTGCATTGGAGTTCCTCTCTCTCAGTTCATGATATTATAGATCTAGATTCCCTCTCCAAAGAGATAGAGAAGTAGATTAGAAAAGGGAATAAAGAAATAAAAAGGTTAGAAAGAAAAAAGAAAATAAAAGAAGAAATGAAGGAAGGAAGGAAAAAGGAAGGAAGAAGGAGGGGGGAAGAAAAAGGGAAAAAAGGAGGGAAAGAAAGATAAAGGGGGAAGGAAGGAAAGAAAGAAAGAAAAAGGGAAGGGAGAGAGGAGGAATGGAGGGAAAGAAAGAGGGGGAAGAAAAAAGAGGGATGGAAGGAATGAAGGAAGAGAGGAAAGCAGAGATGGGGCAAAAGAAGAAAGGAAGGAAATGAAGAAAGGGAGAAAAGAAAGAAAATAAATCTGTCACTACTCTGCTGCATACTCTTATTATCTGACTATTTTGTAGCCTAGATTATGACAATAGACTATTGATTGGTCTTTCTGCCATAAGTCTCTCCCCACTCTATCCTCAGCTGTTTAACTGATCTTCCTAAAATGCATGGAGAAGCTAAGTGGTGCACTGAATAGAATGCTAGGCCTGTAGCTCTGTGACTTTGCCTCCATTTCCTCATTTGCAAAATGAGCTAGAGAAATAAATGGAAAACCACTTCAGTACCTTTGCCAAGAAAACTCCAATTGAAGTCACAAAAAGTTGAACATGACTGAAACAATTAACTAAATAACAACAACAACAAAATATGTATTTGACCACATTGTTCCCCTTATTCAATAAACTTCAGTGGCTTTCCATTATCTCCAGAATAAAATATACAATGCTCTGTTTGGTTTTCAAAGCTCTTCATAACATAGTCCCTTCCTACTTTTCCAGTCTTCTTATACCTTATTCTCAATATTTTTTTGTCCCCACATAGCATCCTTATCTCCTGACCAAATTTTTCCCCATGCTGTCCCTTATGCCTAGAATGCTCTGTATCTTTACCTCTACCTTTAAGCTTTCCCAGCAACCCTCAAGTCTCATTTAAATTTCTGTGTCCTGTAAGAAGCTTTCCCAATCCTTACTCTTAATTTCTTCCCTCTTACACTACCCCCCAAAAAATGTATCCTATAAACATCATGTTTTCTATATCGAGGGTTGCATGTCATTTCCTATGTTAAGATATTACACTGTAAGCTGTTTGGGAGAAGGAATCTTTGTTTAATCCTTCTTCATATTTTAACCGTTTGCACATTTATATAACACATAAATAGTACTAGCTGACTGACAGACAAGACTAAATAGATAGGTAGGTAGGTAGGTTGAAGATGGATTGTGGTAGAAATAATAGTGAAAACAAATAATGATAGGCATGTAGAAAAGGAAATGTAGGAAATTCAGAAAGAAGGAGCTAATGAAGAATGTATTGTGAAATTGAAGAGATTGATAGGATAATGGGGAAAGAATAAATAGCCATGACTTGAAAGTCCACAATTTTCCTAAGCCTAATTAGCTGTTATGCCAAGACTTGACTCCAAAGATCTATTTTTTTTTCTTCAAAGGCAATTTCAAGCTTAGGGCAGAAGAATGGGGAAAGTGAATATAGAAATGGATGTGGATTATTACTTTCCATTTCTGCTCCATGTTTAACACCAGAAACATGTGGAGGATGCATACAGAAGTAATTTCCTTCAGATTTACTTCACTTAGAATAGTTAGAAACTTAGAAAATCCCTAGCCTGATGGGATCATTTTTCTATAGTCAGAGTAAGACTACCTCTTACAGATGCACTGGAGAAAGGCTATTGCACAAAAAAAGGTACACCAGACAGGTCATGCAAGGTGAATGATAGAATAACCAAGTTATAGGCAAGATACCCTGAGAACACAACTGAGTGGAATCCAGTAGGATGTGCCAATGCTCTGGCTATTTGGACAGAAAAAAAAATTCTCAAATGATATTGCTTAATGAAAACCACATTCAAATCTTGTCAGGATATAGCAGAGTTCCAAGAATGTATGAATGGAAATGCATGAATTATATCTATTGTGTTCAAAATACATTCCAATATTCTTCAGTAAGGTTATTTTTTTAATGTTAACACAAAACATTTTAAAACATTAATCTTTTTAATGACTGTTTATTTAAGAAATATATGCATCTATTAATTATAAAGCAAAAATAGTTTAAATAGGGATCTACTACTACTTCTAATAATAATGATAACAATAATAATAAAACTTATTGAACTTTAAACAATTAAAAGAAGCCAGAGAGACTATTATATCTACCACAAATCCCGTTTATTTTTCCTTGGAAGAAAAAAAGACACATAGAAACTCTCAGATTAGCTAAACTTCAAATTGAAGTTTACTAGCTACAGAGGAAGCCCTATATTTTCCAGTTTGAAACTATTGTGTATGAGGTTTTAGAAGTAGGTCATAGGACACTTGAATTTGAATCTGCCTCTGAAATGTACTACTTTACTTTTATACATCATTATAGAGAAATTACAATATAAATGAGTCATAATCATCATCATTCTCTAATTTGCTCTACATTTTTTGCACAAGTTTCCTTTTTCTGCCATTCAAAAAGTTTGATTTAATGAACTCTGGGATACCTCCTAATTCTAAAGACTTATATCCTTGATTTTTGAAAGACACATTAAGGCTCTGTATTATAATAATAATAATAATAAAAGCCAGTGTTCCAAATGCAATCCAGAAGATTCTTTAATGAAATCTTGGCTCTGATATATATCAGCCATGGAAATATGACCAAGTCACTTTTACTTCTCTGAGATTACATTTGTTTATCTAGTAAACTATCAAATACTCAAATTGGTTTTTGATTTAAATCTTTGGAGGTTCCCTGAAACATTAAAGATCCCAAAGCTTTAATATTATTTCACTCCATGTAACTCTTCTACATGTCCTCCCAAAAGTTCATCTTATGTGCTGGAGGCCTTCTTTGCTTTCTCATGTTTCCTGAGGATACAATTGAAGTATACTGACCAGCCACATATCATTCCTCACACTTGCCATGTGATCAATTACTTTTTCTCTCTGTGATGTGATTCTTTCAGAACATCCCACTTACTCCTTTTATTTTTAGCATCCTTCCTTTATTGTTGAGTTGTTTCAGTCATGCCCAAATTTTCACATCCTTATTTGGGGTTTTCTGAGTTAAGGCACTAGCATGGTTTCCCATTTCCATCTCCAGCTCATTTTACAGATGAGAAAATTGAGGTAAAAAGTATTAAGTGACTAACCCTGAGTCACAGAGCAATTAAGTGTCCAAGACCAGATTGAACTCTCATGAGTCTTCACAATTCCAGGCTAGACACTCTGTACACTGTACCATCTAGCTGACTTTTTTCATTGCTCATATACAAATGCCAAATAATGCCCATTATTTACTTTTTTGATACTCTTTGACTGATGTTCATTTCTAGTTCTTGTCAGGCAGTGCTATCTCAAGCCATGTGACCTGCAGTAATAACTACAAAGTGTATATTGAATTGATGGGTGAGTGTGACAGGAAACTGAGGACATCTCAGATCTGTTAATTATTAGGACTCTGCATAGGAGAACAAAAGATTTTGCTCTTCTATTAGAAATATTTGACCTCCTAAACCTTTACTTAATTTCTTAGAAGAAGCTAACTAATTAATGAACTGGAGATATTCTAAGGGATCTGTAAACTGGGTAATATCTAAACCAAGTCTCCTTGGTTATCCTAGTTTAATGGATTACTTACCTCTAAACAAATCTACTCTTCATGAAGAGACTATATAGTTTCTTATAAAATCATTAAGGAGTCAATTTACCTGGGAAATTTGGGAGATAGGGTAAGCATATTGGATAAAGTAAAAGAATTGTAAAACTTATGAAACTGACCATGATAAAATTCAGGTCAAAACTTAACAAGTCCATGTTACTTCCAGAAATTAATCAAGATAATGAGAATCGAATGGATAAGGGGAAGGAGTGGGGGTTGTCATGATTTCTTATAGCTTGTAACTATATAATCTCCCCCAACTTCTGAAAAGGCAACCTCCTTTTTACCGGAGACCCAGTTTATTGGATGTCCGGTCCTCATGAGGTGCCTGAATAAAGCTTCTATTCTTCACTTTGAGAGATCTCTGAGAAGTGATTTTAAGTTAGATTTGTCATCCCACACATAGGCTTGTGTTATTATGAGAAATTTGGGATCAGGAAAAGGACATAGCAACCTCCTGAAAAAAAAATCTAATTTTCTGCTCTTCCTTTTCAACTATAGTCTTAATTAGTATATTTAAATGGAAATAAAAATACTTACATTAGTCACTTTGAGAGATTAATGTGAAGAAAGTTCTTTGTAAAATGGAGATGAATGTATATTACTACAGTTAGTCCTACACTATTTTGGGGTCAAGTGGGAGCTGTTTTTGTCTTTGTTTTATCTTTTTTTCAGATGAAGAAATTTATTTCTAGAGTATAAACTGACTTGTCCAACATCACAGAGTAATTATTGCCTGATCAAGACAGGATATAGCCAAGCTCTTTATGTCAAAACTCCTAATGTGCTTAATAATAATAAATCCTATGGCTTCATTTTAATCTATTTTTTTCTTTCTCTTGAGGTTCAGTTCTATTTTTTGTTTGTTTGTTTTATTTCTGTGTTTTATGTATCCCTTATTGAAAATGAATTTGAGAGATAGTTTGATTGTCAAGGTTTCCCACAGGTCAGAGGTTTTTAAATCTAGAGTCCATTAATTTGCTTTTATTCGTTTGAAAATTTTGGTAACTATATTTCACTGTATTTGGTTTCCTTTATAATTATTCAATTTTATTTAATACATTGACAAACATTCTGAAAAAAACTTCACCAGATTGCCAAAGAATTCCATGACACAGATAAAGATCAAGAACCTCAATTTGAAAATGAAATATCAGTTAAGCTCAGAATTATCCATTACTTTGATAGTGCCAATTCTGGAGGATGGTGGGAAAGGAAGAGGGTAAGAAACTAGACACCTCCAATATACTTAACTTCTTGTCCTGCACTTGTGGTGTAAATAATAAATAGACTTTATTGCTCATGACCTTAAATTTCTTTGTCAAACATATCAATCACTCAGGTAACCTTTTAGCTGGAGAAGCTAAAACTGTTTACAGCAATAATTCCTGTGGTGCACAAAGATGCCACCTCAGATGCAAAGATTCAGATTTGCATACATTTCACTGATTACCTAAAAGATAGCTACTTTCCCCTCCCCCCTCCTGCTAAAATATTTATCTGTTTTATTTTCTTTCAGGGAGGTCATGCATTGCTAGGAAGGTGAAATGTAAAAGTCAGCAGGATATGGCAGAGATTTATGTCAGGATGAGGATGATTCTTTACCATTCTCAGGCTGATTAAATAAAGGATATCAGGGGAGTAGTCCTGGACTGTGAGCATACTTTAGTCAATGAAAGTAATGCATTAGAAAGCGGCTTTAGGGTCTAATTTAAAAATATAATTCAAGCAGAGGCAGAAGCCTTTCAGATATTGGCAGATGTCTTTATGCTGAATTTCATATAGAGGGCAAAGTGAATTAAAGGACAAATGCAATTCAGATAATGGCTTGTCTTCCTGGCTTTCCCTTGCATTTTTCTCTCCCCCTAATAGCCCCCATTTGTTTCTTTGCCATGAAGATGATTTCTTCATATTTTCCATCTTTTTAGAAATATCTCCTGAAAAAAATCAGTACAAACTGGGAGCAGACTGGCAGGACAGACTGTGTTTAACATCAGAGACAATAGACTTGGCTTCTTATCTTGGGTTTATCACCAACTTGTTCTATCACCTCAAGCAAGAGATAAGCTCAGAAATTCAGAGATTTAGAGATAAAAGAAAGCTGAGTCCATTATATTCAATACCCCATTTTACAGATGAGAAAATTAAAGTTTAGAGAAATTGAGTCTCTGGGATTATGGATTATGGAATATTAGATATGCCTTAATTCATTTAAATTAAACAAGCATAGGATTTCTTTTTGCTAGTTTAATAACAACTTTAAATTGATCTGTCTTACAATAAATTCTTCCCAATAGTCAGTAAAGAAGCAAAGGCATGTTGGATGGTGGACTGGCTTTGCAGTCAGGATGACATAATTCATATTTTGCTTCTGACACATTATTAGGTACTTGATTTTGTGGGGAAAAAAAAAACATTTTCCTTTGGCAGCTCTGAAGGGCTATAGCTTTACCAATGGAGAGAGCTCCCACTAGGATTCTCCTATACATTATAACCATGAGTCTGGATCAATATGAATCTACATCATATCAAAGTACTAATATATATTCTCAGAATTTAAAATTGCCTATTCCTTTCAAAGCATTTTCAAATGTGGGAAGGCTGTAGGCATGTTAGGATACGTCATGGAGAGGATGACCAAGATGGCAAAATACCTGGAAAAAATAGAGAGAGGATGAGAAATTATTTTATGCAGCCTTTTGATTCAGAGTTCAAAATAAAGGGTGAAAGGTATAGAGAAACAAAGGGAGACTTCAAGATGTTATCATGAAAATCTTCCTAACAATTAGCACTTTCAAAGTTCACAGGACCAAATGACCATTGCTCTAAAACTAGGAACTCCTCTGACCCACCCTGCACAGTTTAGAGCTGAGAAAACTGAGGCTCTGGGAGGTTATGTGGCCAATCTCACTGGCAGGTATGAAGCATCAGAGAGAGAATTTAAAACCAGATATTTTGAATCTAGTTAAGGTTCTTTCTTTCATAACATACTATCTCCATTGTCAAGCAGAGTTCTGATATACTCTTGTCACGATATGGTATAGGAAAGAATTTTCAAAATCCAATTAATTAATTAATTAATTAATGTTGTGTTACAGACCCCTTTAGCAGTCTAATGAGACCTGTATACCCTTCCTCCCCTTTTTTTCAGCATAATTAAACACTAGGTACACAAAGAAAACTAATTACATTTGAAACACAGTTTTCTTTTTTTTCCCTTTTTTTCTTCTTTTTTTTTATTATAGCTTTTTATATACAAAATATATTTATGAGTAATTTTTCAACATTGACCCTTGAAAAAACTTCTGTTTCAACTTTTCCCTTCCTTCCCTTCACTCTCTCCTCTAGATGGCAGGTAGTCCCACACATGTTAAATATTGAAATATGATTTTCAAAAGAATTTTAACAAATTCACAGACACTAGGCTAAAAAAGCTTTATTTTAGAAAAAAACTGATCAAAACCAGGTTGCATTAGATGATCTTATACAATTCTTGAAATTCATAGATGCTATGTTTTTCAGGCGCCATCATTGTTCATCTCAGTCAAATTGAAGATTATTTCAAAAACAAAATTAAAACAACTCAAAAATGTTTTAATGACAGTGAAATTATTTTTCTTTTCCAATTTCATGATTTGTTTGAAGAAATTCTATTTAGCAGATTGCTTCACATTCAAAAACTACAGCTTTGTGGCAGGGGTTAGTACAGGGTGCTGAAGGACAGAAAAGCTATTATTTCCTGTACTCCATTCTTGATGCTTCCCTAGTGGTACTTTATCAGGTTTGTGCATTTCTCTTCCTTTTTATCCTTCTTCTTCAGATGAAGGTGGCAGGGAGTTCATATGCAGAGGAAATATGCTGAGGTAAGCATATACTGTATCTGGAGATGAACGAGACAGATTTATAAAGCAGGGGGGCTTTCAAGACACTCAAGTGAGAAGAAATCCTTTTTTCCAAAGTTACTGATTGCGTAATAACTAGGAAAAAAAGAACTGTCTGACTCTTTAGAACAGTTTCATTCCAGCTGACTAAGGAAAAAGCTTAAGGGCTGAGCGAGAATGCTGCTGACCTGAACAGTTAGTGGAAATCATAGCACTCTTCAGACCCATTACTCTTGGCTTCTAATGGGATGTTTCTTTCAGAGAGATTTGTTTAGACAGGCTTCCTAAAGAGAACCATTAGGGAATTTACCTTATGACCAAACTGGCTGGCCTATGGGGTTCATTAGCTGTTGAAGATTGCCAACCAAACACTGAGAGGCTAAATACACCTCAAAACATTTTTTGAGAAAATTCATTCTCCAAGATTTTAAGCAATGGTGGCTTAATATTAAAGAAATTGATTGGTATGCTTTTCTTACCGTTTCCCTTTAAAGCAGTTAGATATGTATCATAAAAAAAGGTCACTTTTTAAATATGCTTTTATATAATTTTGGAATTTTTGAGGACTTACTTCAATAGCTTAATAAGAGTTATATTTTATTGAAATCAAGACCATTAAGTTTCTTATTAGAACTGTTTCCAATTCAGTAATTACAAACTTTAAAATCTAAGCTGCTATAAAGCTTTATTATTACATTAAGCAACTAGTCAATTAATTAATTCACATATTTGTTTAGTTTCTTTTGTAGAAAACCTTCCATATTGAGGATAAGGGCTTAACAAATTCCACTTAATTGTTATAAAATAGACAAAGGAATACCATTTTAATAGATTAACATAAGATACTTAATTTTGAAATTTTATAAAAAATTCATGATAAAAATGTCAAGGATCTGTTCATAATTCATGAATGAATGCTATTTACAGGAAGAAGCATTCCAAAAAAAAAAAAAATCTAACTGATTTTCCAGTGCTTGGACTTCTAAGTTGACTTATTGTATGTTATTAGATAACTTTGAACTTTTGTATACCTCACCTTTCATCCCTAAGTTATGAGGGGAGAAATAGAGGAAAGAGAGAGAGAAAAATGGAAAAAGAGAGAGAGAGAGAGAGAGAGAGAGAGAGAGAGGAGAGAGAAATTAGGAAGTTGGTTTTTTTTTTAACTGTTTAACCATCAGAGATTCCATCCTATCCCATTCCACTATACTACACTGTCTTCAAATATGTCACTTGCACTTGGTAGGAAAAGTTTTTTTTCATACAATTAGAATTCTTCTCACAATTAGAATTCTTATACATCTTTTTTTTTATTTATTTTTTAATTTTTTTGCTGATCATGTCTCTATAATTAAATTCCATAAACACAAATCTCAAAAGCACTATATTTAGAATAAGAAGATGCAGATTCAATTTTGAACTCAATACAATTTAGTATTTATGTATTTAGTTTTTAAAATTTCTGGGCCTCAGATTTTTCATTGGCAAACTAAGGAATTTAAATTACATCTAAGGCCTCTTTAATTTCTAAAATCAATGATACTTTGCTTCTATGAATATGAAATTTAAGGAAAAGCATGTTCAACATCTGTCATTTCATAGAATATAAAGAACTCATGGTTTGGAAACTCCCTTCACCAATGTAGATGTCAATTTTTCTACAAATTATGCTTGCCTAAAAGTTGCTTGAGACACAAAGAAACAAAATTTATTACTCATGGTCAAACAGCTTGTGTAAGAAGCAGTCTCAAATGTTACAATGGTTTCTCTTTTCATCCTTATCACTGTAAGAAAAAGTTCAGTTGTCATCTCTAATAACATGCTTCTTTAATTTCCTTGTTGTGAGTATCCTTTATCTAAATATTATCCAAATTTTAAATCAATTTATCTTTTATTTTTTATATTTATTATATTTATTATCTTTTATTTAAAATAGATATTGACACTGTCTTTAAATATATCATAAAGTGTTATGTGCTATAATACCATGAGACCCAAAAAGTAATGGAGTTTGGAAAACATTGGTAGATTACAGCAGAGGTTCTTGATAGAATCTGTGGGATCCCATTAGCTGAATCTCTGAATTAAAAAAATATATATTTTAATAGCTGCACTTTAATATAATTGGTTTTGTTTGTAATATATATAGTTTATTTTATTCATTTTAAAACATGATTCTCCAAAGGGGCCTATAGGACTCAAGAGAAAGACAAAAAGGTTCATTGGCATGAAAAAAGTTAAGAAGTTATAGACTATTACACATTACCAATAAGGACTAGAAATGCAAAAAATAGAATAAATCAATATTATGGATGTGTACAACTAGAGAAGATCATCTGAAAGAATAAGGCATAAGCACTTCATTTCTTTCTTTTTTTTTTTTTTTTTTAATTTAATAGCCTTTTATTTACAGGATATATACATGGGTAACTTTACAGCATTAACAATTGCCAAACCTCTTGTTCCAATTTTTCACCTCTTACCCCCCCACCCCCTCCCCTAAATGGCAGGATGACCAGTAGATGTTAAATATATTAAAATATAACTTAGATACATAATAAGTATACATGACCAAAACATTATTTTGCTGTACAAAAAGAATCAGACTCTGAATTATTGTACAATTAGCTTGTGAAGGAAATCAAAAATGCAGGTGTGCATAAATATAGGGATTAGAATTCAATGTAATGGTTTTTAGTCATCCCCAGAGTTCTTTTTCTGGGTATAGCTGGTTCAGTTCATTACTGCTCCATTAGAAATGATTTGGTTGATCTTGTTGCTGAGGATGGCCTGATCCATCAGAACTGGTCATCATCTAGTATTGTTGTTGAAGTATATAATGATCTCCTGGTCCTGCTCATTTCACTCAGCATCAGTTCGTGTAAGTCTCTCCAGGCCTTTCTGAAATCATCCTGTTGGTCATTTCTTACAGAACAGTAATATTCCATAATTTTCATATACCACAATTTATTCAGCCATTCTCCAACTGATGGACATCCATTCAGTTTCAGTTTCTAGCCACTACAAAGGGCTGCCACAAACATTCGATGCACATACAGGTCCCTTTCCTTCTTTATAATCTCTTTGGGATATAATCCCAGTAGTAACTACTGCTGGATCAAAGGGTATGCACAGTTTGATAACTTTTGAGCATAGTTCCAAACTACTCTCAAAATGGTTGGATTCGTTCACAACTCCACCAACAATGAATCAATGTCCCAGATTTTCCCACTCCCTCCAACAATCATCATTATTTTTTCCTGTCATTTTAGCCAATCTGACAGGTGTGTAGTGGTATCTTAGAGTTGTCTTAATTTGCATTCTCTGATTAATAATGACTTGGAGCATCTTTTCATATGACTAGAAATAGTTTCAATTTCTTCATCGAGAATTGTCTGTTCATATCCTTTGACCATTTTTCAATTGGAGAATGGCTGATTTTTATAAATTAGAGTTAATTCTCTATATATTTTGGAAATGAGGCCTTTATCAGAACCTTTGACTGTAAAAATATTTTCCCAGTTTATTGCTTCCCTTCTAATCTTGTCTGCATTAGATTTGTTTGTACAAAAACTTTTCAGTTTGGTATAATTGAAATTTTCTATTTTGTGATCAGTAATGATCTCTAGTTCTGCTTTGGTCATAAAGACCTTCCCCTTCCACAGGTCTGAGATGTAAACTATCCTATGTTCCTCTAATTTATTAATGATTTCATTCTTTATGCCTAGGTCATGAACCCATTTTGACCTTATCTTGGTGTACGGCGTTAAGTATGGATCAATGCCTAGTTTCTGCCATATTAGTTTCCAATTTTCCCAGCAATTTTTATCAAACAGTAAGTTCTTATCCCAAAAGCTGGGATCTTTGGGTTTGTCAAAGACTAGGTTGCTATATTTGTTGACTGTTTTATCCCTTGAACCTACTCTATTCCACTGATCAACTAATCTATTCCTTAGCCAATACCAAATAGTTTTGGTAACTGCTGCTCTATAATATAATTTTAGATCTGGTACAGCTAAGCCACCATCATTTGATTTTTTTTCATTAATTCACTTGAAATTCTTGACCTTTTGTTTTTCCATATGAACTTTGTTGTTATTTTTTCTAGGTCATTAAAATAGTTTTTGGGGAGTCTGATTGGTATAGCGCTAAATAAATAGATTAGTTTAGGTGATATTGTCATCTTTATTATATTTGCTCGCCCTATCCAAGAGCATTTAATATTTTTCTAATTGGTTAGATCAGACTTAATTTGTGTGAAAAGTGGTCTGTAATTTTGCTCATAAAGTTTCTGATTTTCCCTTGGCAGATAGATTCCTAAATATTTTATATTATCAGTAGTTACTTTAAATGGAATTTCTCTTTGTAACTCTGACTGTTGGATTTTGTTAGTGATATATAAGAATGCTGATGACTTATGTGGGTTTATTTTATAACCAGCAACTTTGCTAAAGTTGTGGATTATTTCTAATAACTTTTTAGCAGAATTTCTGGGGTTCTCTAAGATACTATTATGTCATCGGCAAAGAGTGATAATTTGGCTTCCTCATTGCCTATTCTTATTCCTTTTAATCTCTTTCTCAGCTCTTATTGCTATAGCTAGCGTTTCTAATACAATATTAAATAGTAACGGTGATAGTGGGCAACCTTGTTTCCTCAGATCTTATTGGGAATGGTTGCAGTTTGTCTCCATTACATATGATGCTTACTGATGGTTTTAAATAGATGCTGCTGATTATTTTAAGGAAAAGTCCATTTATTCCTATACTCTCAAGTGTTTTTAATAGGAATGGATGTTGGATTTTATCAAATGCTTTTTCTTGCATCTATTGAGATGATCATATGGTTTTTGTTAATTTGGTTATTAACATGGCCAATTATATTGATAGTTTTCCTAATATTGAACCAGTCCTGCATTCCTGGTATAAATCCTACTTGATCATAGTGTATTATCTTGGAGATGATTTTCTGTAGTCTTTCTGCTAATATCTTATTTAAGATTTTAGCATCAATATTCATTAGGGAGATTGGTCTATAATTTTCTTTCTCTGTTTTCAGCCTACCTGGTTTAGGTATCAGTACCATGTCTGTGTCATAGAAGGAATTTGGTAGGACTCCTTCATTCCCTATTTTATCAAATAATTTATATAGCATTGGGGCCAATTGTTCTTTAAATGTTTGGTAAAATTCACATGTAAATCCATCTGGTCCTGGGATTTTCTTAGGGAGTTGTTTAATTGCCTGTTCTATTTCTTTTTCTGAAATGGGACTATTCAACAATTTACTTCCTCCTCTGTTAGTCTGGGAAGTCTATATTTTTGGAGGTAGTCATCCATTTCATTTAGGTTATCAAATTTATTGGCATAAAGTTGAGCAAAATAACTCCTTATTATTTCTCTAATTTCCTCTTCATTGGTGGAAAGTTCTCCCTTTCATTTTAAGACTACTAATTTCATTTTCCTCCCTCCTTTTTCTAATCAGATTTACCAAAGGCTTATCTATTTTATTGGCTTTTCATAGAACCAACTCTTAGTTTTATTAATTAGTTCAATAGATTTTTTACTTTCAATATTTTTAATTTCTCCTTTTAATTTTAGAATTTCAAATTTAGTATTTGATTGGGGGCTTTTTAATTTGGTCTTTTTTTAAATTTTTTTTTAGTTCCAAGCCTAATTCATTCATCTTTTCTTTTTCTGTTTTATTCAAGTAAGCCTCTAAGGATATAAAATTCCCTCTTATTACTGCTTTGGCTGCATCCCACAAATTTTGTTTGATGTCTCATCATTGTCATTATCTTGAGTGAAATTATTAATTGTATCTATAATTTGCTGGTTCACCCAATCATTCTTTAAGATGAGACTGTTTAGTTTCCAATTACTTTTGGTCTATTTCCCTAATTTTTTGTTGAATGTAGTTTTATTGCATCATGATCTGAAAAAGCATTTACTATTTCTGCTTTCTTGCATTTAATTTTGAGGTCTTTATGTCCTAATATATGGTCAATTTTGAATAGGTTCCATGAACTGCTGAGAAGAAAGTATATTCCCTTCTATCTCCATTCAATTTTCTCCAAAGATCCAACATACCTAATTTTCTAATATTCTGTTTACTTCTTTAATTTCTTTCTTATTTGTTTTGTGGTTTGATTTGTCTAATTCTGAGAGTGCAAGGTTGAGATCTCCTACTATTACAGTTTTGTTGTCTATTTCTTCTTGCAACTCTCTTAACTTCTCCTTTAGGAAGCTGAGTGCCATACCACTTGGTGCATATATGTTTAATATTGATATTGCTTCGTTGTTTATCTACCCTTTAGCAGGATGTAGTTTCCTTCCTTATCTCTTTTAATTAGATCAATTTTTACTTTTGCTTGATCTGAGATAAGGATGGCTACCCTGCTTTTTGACTTCACCTGAAGCATAATAGATTTTGCTCCAGCCTTTACCTTTACTCTATATGTATCCCCCTGCTTTAAATGTGTTTCTTGTAAACAACATATTGTAGGGTTCTGACTTTTGATCCAGTCTGCTATCTGCCTCCTCTTTATGGTGGAGTTCATCCCATTCACATTTACGGTTAGAATTACTAAATCTGTATTTCCTGCCATCCTAATAACCCCAGATTGTGCTTTACTTATTCTTGCCTCCCCAACCCTCTTTCCCCTTTTAAACTTATGTACCCCTCTTGTATCACGATACTTATCCTCTTTATAATCCCTCCCTCCCCCTTTGAGTCTTTCCCCTTCCTTCCCTTATTACTCTTTTTCTTTTCCTTTTCCTCTCCCCGTTTTTAATGAGGCGAGAGAGAATTTTCTCTAAAACAAATGTCAATTATTTTTCCTTTGAGCCAACTCTGATGAGAGTAAGATTCACACAATGTTCCTCCCCCTCTCTAAATTCCCTCAGATATGATAAGTTTCCTTAGCCTCTTTGTGGGATGTGGTTTCCCTCTTTTATCCCTCCTTCCCACCTTATTCTGCCATCATCCCTTTTCCATATCTACTTCCCTTTTTTTATGTTATATCAGTACTATCAAATTTTACATGTATTTTTTTTGTATATCCACAACAGAAATACAATTCTCAAGAGTTATTTTTACCTTTTTCTGCATCTCTTGAGGTTCTATTCTTGGAGATCAAATTTTTTGTTTAATTCTGGTTTTTCTTCAGAAACAAATGGAATTCATTTGTTTCATTAAATGTCCATCTTCTTCCCTGAAGAAAATGCTCAGCTTAGCTGGGTAGTTTATTCTTGGCTGCATCCCAAGTTCTTGTGCCTTTCGGAATATCATATTCCAGGCCCTTCTTTCCTTTAATGTAGAGGCAGCCAGATCCTGGGTGATCCTTATTGTGGCACCTCGGTATTTAAATGGTTTTTTTTTGGCTGCTTGTAAAATTTTTTCCTTTATCTGATAGTTCTGAAATTTTGCCACAATATTCCTTGGTGTTTTTATTTTAGGTTTCTTTCAGAAGGTGTTCGATGAATTCTTTCAATGCCTATTTTACCTTCTGATTCTATTACATCTGGGCAGTTCTCTTTGATGATTTCTTGTAAAATAGTATCTAGGCTCTTATTTTCATCATAGTTTTCGGAAAGTCCAATAATCCTCAGATTATCTCTCCTAGATCTATTTTTCCAAGTCTGTCATTTTAGCAAGTAGATAATTCATGGTTTTTCCAGTTTGTCATTTTTGGTTTTGCTTGACTGATTCTTGCTGTCTCAATGCATCATTAGTTTCAATTTGTTCAGTTCTAATTTTTAAAGAATTATTTTCTTCATTAGCTTTTTACTTCTTTCTGTATATGTCCAATTGAGTTTTGAATGTATTGTTTTGGTCTGTGGAATTTTTTCCATTTCACTAATTTTTTTTTAGTGAATTATTTTCCTTTTCCAATTCACCGATCCTACTTTCTTGTGTGTTCTTTGTCTTTTCCAATTCACGGATCCTACTTTCTAGTGAATTCTTTATTTTTTCCAATTCACAATTCTTACTTTCCTGTGATTTTTTTATTTTTTCCAATTCACCAATTTGCACTTCCTGGGAATTTTTAACTTTTCAATTCGTATTTCAGGAAGTTGTTGCCTCTTGTTAAGGCTTCTCTTTCCTTTCCCATTTATCTTCTAACTCTCTTTTGAGACTTTTAATGGTCTCTTCTATGAGGAGCATTATGTAAAGGAGGACAGTCTGATGCATTTTTGCTGTTTGAGGTCTCTTCAGGTTTGCTGACCTGCTCTTTTTCTGCATAGAAGCTGTCGATTGTTCTTTTCATCTTTTTATTCATGTTTTAAAGCCTTTAGGGTAGGTCTCCTAGGCAAGGGGGTTACCAGCTTCCTCTGCAGAGCAGGGAAAGATTTAAAGCGATTTCCGGCTCCGAGGTATGGGAGTGCTCTGGGTGAGAGTTTTCCCTTCCCCCAACAGGAAGTGGATTCAGCACTGGCCGAGCTATCAAACGGCTTAGTAGGGCTGAGTGGATTATCGATTGCCCTAGGCTAGAGACTAAGTGGTGAAAGTGTCACTGCCCCAGGCCGGAGCCTCTTGTGGGACTGTGAGTATTAGCAGCTGAGTGCAGACCGCAGACCGCCCGGAACTCTGCCCCAGTGTCTCTGCCCAATGCAAATCGGCCCTGGAAAAGCTCTATGGCCCCAAGCCGAGCTCCCCACTGTGCAGATTGGAGGCTAACCCAGGCTGCGTCCTCCTGCCGTGCAGGATAACAACTGCCCCAAGGAAAAGCCCTTACTGCGGGTTGGGGCTGCGCGCTTGTGCTGAGATCTGTGCTTTCACCCTCGGTTTGATACTCTCCTCGGAACCTAATTTCTCTCCCCGTCTGCTCCGATCTCCCCCCTGGCCCGTAACCAACCTTTTTTGGCGAGACTGCAGATTTTCTTTGGCAGGTGAGTTGTTCTACTTCTTATCTTTCCGAATTGTAGCAGTCAAGACTATTTTTGAGGCTCGATATAATATTGGTAATGAGGGTAAGAGAAGAGCTTAGAAAGTCGCGTGTGTCTTCTCCGCCATCTTGGCTCCGCCCCCCAAGCACTTCATTTCTAAGTGGAGCCAAGATGGTGAAGTAAAGCCAGAAAGCTGCTCGAGCTCTCCCAATGTCCCTCAGAAACAAATGAAACCAAGCTTCTGAATAGAGTCTGACAGAATGAAACTACTGCCCTGATCAACAGAGACTGGAAAATTTTCAAAAAAAGTGAGTCTCACTGGAGTGAAAGTGTGGTTAAGTGCAACTCAGACAGAGCCTGGAAGAACCAGTGAGAGGGTTCACAACAAATCAGCAACTGAGCCCTTTGGTCCTCACTTAGTAGCAGAGCAAACCAGTAGGCCAGTCCCCAGTCCTAGGGCAGAAGACAAATTCTGGAATACCAGGCTATTTCCTGTAAAGAGTAGATGAAGCTACCCTCTACAAATACAAGGGATCCCTGTGCTCAAAGCCAAGTCTCAGAGCTTAACAGGAAGCTTGGGATACTGCCCCCTTTATCCTAGGAGTAGACTTCGACCATAAAAGTTAAAAAAAAAAAAAAAAAGAGAGGAAATACCAAAAGAAAAGGAAAGAAAATGAGCAAGAAACAGAAAAGAACCTTGACCACAGAAAGCGACTGTGGTGACAGGGAAGACCAAAACAACAACTAAGATGAGTACAAAATGTCCACAGCAGAAATCTCAAAGAATTATATGAACTGGTCAAAAGCCAAATTGCTACCTGGAAGTGCTCATAAAAGACTTTAAAAGGCAAATGAAAGAGGTAGAAGAAAAAAATGAGAAAAGAAATGAGCTATGCAAGAAAGAGTCAACAGCTTAGAAAAAGAAGGCAATTCCTAAAAAAAAAAAAAAAAAAAAAAAATACAATAAGCCAAATGCAAAAGAAAAGAAAATTCCACAGAAGAAAATAATACCTTCAAAAGTAGAATTAATCAAATGGAAAAAGAGATACAAAAGCTAACTGAAGAAAATCACACACTAAAAATTTGAATGGGGTAAATGGAAGAGACCTCAAGAATTAGTCAAACTAAAAAGGAAGGAAAAAATGGAAGAAAATGTAAAATATCTCATTGAAAAAACAACCAACCTATAAAATAAATCCAGAAAAGACAATTTAAAAATTATTCGTCTACCTTAAGACTATAAGCAATAAAAGAACGTGGGGATAGCATTCTATAAAAGATTATCAATGAAAATTTTCCTATATTTTAGAAACAGAAGCCTAAATACTCATTGAAAGTATCCATTAATCATGTTCAGAAAGAGATTCCACAAGTAAAACTCCAAGGAACATTGTTGCAAAACTCCAGAAATACAACCTCAAGGAAAATATAATGCAAGTTGCCAGATAAAAACAATTCAAATATCAAGGAGCAACAATGGGGATTATCTAGGATCTGGCATCTTCTATAATAAAGGATCAAAATGCCTGGAATACCATATTCTGGAAGGCAAAGGACCTAGAGTTACAAGCAAGAATTAACTATCCAGTGGGACTCCACATCACCTTTCAAAGAGGTGATGGATCTTCAATGAATTAAGAGAATTTCAATCATTTCTACTGAAAAAAAAAAAACAGAACTAAACAGAAAATTCAATCTTCAAACACAGGACTCAAAAGAAAGATAAAAAGGTAAAGAGGGGGAATATATATTATTTAAAGATTATGATGAGTGAAGCCTAAATTGAAGGGGGACCCCAAAAGTCTCTGAAAACTCCTTCAAGGAGAAATTCTCCTTGAACCCTGCCTCTGTGAGATCTACCTCAGGGAATCAAGATAAAAGTGGTTTATCTTGGTGGGACTAGTTGAAGGAATCTAATATAGCTGGAGATCTAGATTTCTATTGACCCCTATTGTTGGCTCAAAACCACTCCTGGTGAGTGGTCTCATCTAGTCCTGGGGGCAGGGACAGCATTGAGAGAATCTCATTTGGCTGAAACTTCTGTCTCAGATTTACTTATAAAAATGGCAATTTTAAATTCAGAACTTGCAGAGGACCTAATATTCCAAGGAATCTTTCTTCTTGGCATAGCAGCAACCTCTGCCCAATGAAATGATATTCTCTTTCAATATTACTCTCTCTTTATCTTCCTCACCTTGGGATTTCTTTGCTACAAATTCTCTATCTCTCTGCCAGGACTACTCCACTAGAAACTTTACTTTGCCACCAAGAAATTCAGTCTTTCTATTCATGCATAGTAAAGGCTGACATCCCAATGCCAATAATAAATTTCTTTTTACCAGTCTAGCTTTTCAGGTTTATAAATGGCTTTTCAAAAGACCTCTGCACCACCAGAATGGGGTTCCTACAACTCCCTATCCTGTGCAAAATCTTAGGGGGATTTAGGGGAGCCAAATACCTTTATTTGGTTCCCTGAACCCCAAACCTGCCACTAACCTCATCATTTAACTCCCTGACCTTATCATTTTTGGTTCCATGATTGGGAACCCCAAAATCTAGACCTCATAAGTTAAAGGTTCCCAAGATGGGAAAATGATGTCTATAATTCTTAAAAACTGTCTGTTACAAGGGCAGACAAAGGGGGGCATCATATGGATGGAGGGTGTGATTGTAAATGAACTCTTATGGGATGTTATAAAAGAAAAAGACATTAAGGCATATAAAAAATAATTGTACTAGGAAAAGAGCAAAGGGGAAGTATAATGGGACAAATTAGATCACATGAAGAGGCATAAAATATCCATTTACAAAGGAGGGAAAGAAGGGAAGGAGATGAACATTGCTGAAACTTGATCCCATCACTTATGACTCAAAGAGTGAATAACTTAATCATTCAGTTCATTAGAGAAATTTATCTAAACCTATTAAAAACATAGTAGGAGGAAGAGGAAAGAGAAGGGAGCCACTAGATAGAAGTGAGAGAAGAAACCCTGGGGAGGAAAATGGGGAAAGTGTAATAAAAGATAAGATAGTGGGTGGGGTGGATCAAAAACAAAAGACTAAGGACAAAGTGAAAAGACAGAACAAAATATATACAGGAGAGAAAATAGGATTGAGGGAAATACAGAGCTGGTAATCATAACTATGAATGTGAATGGGATGAACTCTCCCACAAAACTGAAGCAGATAGCAAAGTAGATTAAAAGACAGTCTTACAATATGTTGTTTACAAGAAATACATTTGACACAGAGAGATACATACAAAGTAAAGGTTAAAAAGCTGGAACAAAATTTATTATGATTCAGCTGAAATAAAAACAAAAAAATAGGGATAGCAATTTTTATCCCAGATAAAGCAAAAGTAAAAATAGGTCTAATTAAAAGAAATAAAGAAGAAAAGTGCATCTTGATAAAGGTTCCATAAACAAAGAAGTTGTAAGATGCTAAACATATATGCACCAAGTGGTAAAGGACACAAATTCTTAGAGAAGATATTAGGCCAGTTATTAGGAAGAAACAGAAAACAAAATCATATTAGTGAGGACCTCAACCTTCCTCTCTGAGAATCAGATGATTCTAACCACAAAATAAACATGAAAAGAACTTGGGAGACTAATAGCATTCTAGACAACCTACATGTGACACCTCCAGAGAAAATTGGATAGACAGAAAGTAATACACCTGTTTCTCTATAGTACATGGCACCTACATAAAAACCATGCATTTGGACATAAGAACATCACAATCAAATTCAAAAAGTCAGAAATAATGAGTACTTCTTTTTCAGACCACTGTGCAATAAAAATTATATTCAATAAAGGTCCAGGCAAAATAGACTAAAAATCAATTGGAAATTAAATAATCCAATTCTAAAATAGAGTGCATCAAACAACAAATCACATAAATAATACATAATTTCATCCAAGTGAATGGCAATAATGAGACAACATACCAAAACCTATGGGACAAAGACAAAGCAGTTCTTAGGGGAAATTTTATAACTCTAAATAGCCACATGAATAAAATTGAGAAAGAGAAGATCAATGAATTGGGCATATAATTAAAAAAGGTAGAAAAAGAACAAAATAAAAACTTATAATTAAATACCAAATTAGAAATAATGAAATCAAAGGAGAGATTAATAAGATTTAAACTAAAAAAGCTATTCAATTAATTAGTAAAATTAAGAATTGATTTTATGAAAAAAAAACTAACAAAATAAATAAATCTTTGGTTAATTTGATCAGAAAAAAGAAAGAAAAAAAAAAGAAATCACCAGCATTCATTTACATATTTACATATATATATATGTAAATTGGCCAGATTAATAGAAGAGGAAATAAACTATTTGAATATTTCAATTTTAGAAAAAGAAATTTAAAAAGCCATTAATGAATTCCCTAAGAAAAACATCTCCATTACAAGTGAATCTACCAAATATTTAAATATTAATTCCAATATTATACATACTATTTGGAAAAATAGGTAAAGAAGGAATCCTACTGAAGTCCTTCTGTGACACAAATATGGTACTGATACCTAAATCAGAGCCAAAATAGAGAAAGAAAATTACAGACAAATCTCCCTAATGAATATTAATGCAAAAGTTTAAAATAAAATATTAGCAGAGATTAAAGCAATTTATCAGAAGCTAATACATTACAATCAACTGGGATCTATACTATAAATGCAGGGCTGGTTCAATATCAGGAAAACTATAGCCATAATCAACATAGCAATAACAAAACCAACCAAAATCATATGATAATCTCAATAGATGCAGAAAAAGCTTTTGACAAAATATAGCACTGATTTCTATAGATAGAAGAGCAGTATCTATCTAAAACCAATAGCAAGATTATTTGTAGTGGAAAAAAGCTGGATGCATTCCCAAAAAGATCAGGGGTGAAACAAGGATGCCCATTATCACCACTGTTATTCAGCACTTTGCTAGGAATGTTGGCCTTAGCAATAAGAAAAGAAAAAAAAATGAAGGAATTAGAATAGGGAATGTGAATATAAAACTATCACTCTTTGGGATGATAAAATGATTTACTTAAAGAATCCTAGAAAATCATCCAAAAACCTACTCAAAATAACTGTTTTAGCAAAGTTGCAGGATATAAAATAAAGCCACACAAATCATCAGCATTTATGTATAATGTAACAAGCCCAACAGCAAGAAGTAGAAAGAAATCCCATTTAAAATAATTGGGTGTCTATCTGCCAAGACAAACTCAGGAACTATATGAACACAATTACACAACACTTCTCACACAAATAAAGTCAGTTTTGAACAACTGGGAAAATATCAGTTGCTCATAGATAGGCCAAACTAATATAATAACAATGATAATTCTGTCTAAATCGGTCTATTTATTCAGTGCCATACTAATCAACTGTCAAAAAATTATTTTATAGAACTAGAAAAATAATAATAAAATTCATCTGGAAGAACAAAAATTCAATAATATTAAGTGAATTAATGGAAAAAATACAAAGGATGGTGGCTTAGCAGGACCAGATCTAAAACTATATTATAAAGCAGCAGTCACAAAATCTATTTGATACTGGCTAAAAAAGAGTGGTAGAATCAGTGTAAAAGATTATACACTACACAATAATCAAGATCTATAATAATTTAGTATTTGATAAACTCCTAATTGTCTCACCAAAAACAAACAAACAAACAAAAAACCTTCTAAACAAAACAAAATAAACAAAAACAACTTTAAGACATCAGTTGAGAGTGGATAGAAGTATGAAAGACTTACATGAAAGAGACAAACTAAAAAACAATAGTCTGGTGGGCTGGAGATAATGCAAGATTGCTAATTGTAGGAATAGAGGGAAAGAGATGGAAGCAATAATGAAATCTCTCATAATAACCCATGTCTATGTTGGTTATTCATGTGTAAAAAGCACTTTTCTCACAACAAACCTGTGATATCAACAAGTAAAGTGTTATTATCCTTATTTTACAAATGAGAAAAAATTACAATCCCTTAATCAAAGTCAGAGCACAGGATGTCACTCATGGCTTCAAATCCAGTGCTTTTCATTATTCTACCAAATTGTCTCTTAGCAATGAAAATATTTTTATTATATTTCATATTATAGATTTCCAAAAGACCTAGGATAAAGTTGAATAGTATTTTCCATCACTGTGACAAACTCAGTGGGAAAACCATCTCCTGGTGAAAGAGAAGAGGAGAATGTGATAAACAATTGACAGCCTGCTACTCCTTGCCCCTGTTAGATAATTGCCTATCAAAATCAATGGTCCATTCCTTACTGCAAAAGTTGTTGGCTATCCAAGTCATGGTGGGTTGAGTATTCTTTCAGGCTTGCAATGAAACATATGTACACACTGAGGAAATGTATCCCCAAGAGAATGATAAAACTGACCATGAATACACTGTAATCCCTTGCCCATCTCCCTCTGTCCCCATGATCTAATTATAAGTGTACCTGCACAGAACCAAACACATCTGGAAAAAAGCCTGGAACAAATGTGTTGGGAACATCTTTTTTTTGACGACTTAGAGAAATAAAACAATTTTCAAAAATTTTCCCCATTATTTTATTTGAATACATAGTTCTGATTATAAAACATTACAAAGATTTTGGAAGCTGCATTACCTCTTGATTTGAATAATAAGGTGCTAGCATCTCCATCATAATCTACATTATGTTTTTCAGAACTTTTCACATTTCTAGGGATTTAAAAAATGAACTTTAACTTAACTGCCAACTTAATTCAAAGCAACATTCAGAGTGATCTGGCCTCAATCATCCTATGACCAATGATCTAAGCTCACTCTATTTCTAGGTTGGTTAGCTACTCCTGCCATTATTCTGAGATCTTAGAATTTGAGGTCTTATAGCTTGAAGAGATATTAACATGTTGTCCAGTCCCCAAAGCCACCCCATTTTGATGAGAAGAGTGAATCTCAGTGACTTAAAGGATTTACCAAAGTCATGGTATTAGTAAGTGGAAGAGGTAGAATGCAAGCAAAAGTCTTCAGACTTCAAATCTTGCATTCAATCAACTCATCTTTTAAAATTAATTGGGAAAATCTATTGGACAATATGCTTATAAAGTATTAGAAAGTTACAGGAAAGCTAAAAATGTTTAAAAATACCCATCATATATATCTTCTGAGAAACATTTGCTATCAGTAAAGACAGAGTGAGTAGCCACTAAAAAAATAAATGAATAAAAAGAGGATCCATAAGTGAGAGTAAAAGACATAACATTCCTTAGTTGTTTTTTTTTTAATTTTGTTTTAACTTCTCAATACTGACAATTCCCTTCCCAATCCTTTTTTTTTTCAATTAGAAGGATATTATCTCTTCCTTCCTTATACCTCTCTCCAGAGGTGAAAAATAAATTAAAAGCAAAACTTGTGTAATAAATACCCCATCATACAAAACAACTTCCTATATTAATCCTGTCTAAAAATGTATGATTTATTCATATCTTTTCTCCACTACCTTTCTGTCAAGAGGTAAATTACATTCTTCATTATCAGTAATCTGGAGACAGGATTAGACAATGGGTGGATAAAAGTTCATAGCTAACATTATTAGGCATCTACCTCAAAAATAAAAAAGTCTTTAAAAAAATTAATAATGATCTTCAAAAATTTTCATGGACTCATTTTCATAGGCTTTGGTCACATCAATTTCACTATATTCATGATTGACTCAAACTCTTAGAGAGCAAGGATTTTCCACAAATGAATATATTGCAAAGAATTTGCCAAATCTTGGAAGGGTTGATATCTGGAAGAGTAATGAGACTTGTTCCTCAGGAGCAGAACAAGGGATAGACAATGCAAACATGCAGATTTAGGTTTGGTTTAAAGAAAAAAAAATTCTAAAAATTAGAATCACAGAAAAATTGAATGCTACTTACTTATGAGGAAGGTATCAAATAAAAAATAAAACACACACAACTCCCAGTATATATTTTTATGCAAAGGGTGAATATGTAAATGAGTACTTACTGGGAATATTATAAAGGATATTCTTTCCTGCACATGGATTGGTCCAGATGACCACTGAAGTCCCTTCTGGATATTAAAATTCTCTGCTTTATTTTCCTCATTTAAATTTGGAATCACACAAAATAAAGCTGAACTATCAGTTGTATTTATATAGTATTTTTTTTCAAAGCATCACTGGAATGCATATATCTCTTCCCAAGATAACTTCGTCAAAGAGGACAACTCTCATTTGTATGGCAAGTTCTGATATATTTGTTAAAAAAAAAAAAATCAGACACATTTCCTGATAATCACACCTCATATAATCCAAAAGTCACTTCTCTTTGGCTTTGAAATGTGTTTTATACTTAAATTTCAAAATAGCTCTGATCTGATGTTCTAAGTATTCACTTCAAAAAGAATACTAAAGTTTTAGTCTAAAAGAGCTGAAATGAAAGGAACTGAAGAATTTTGTAGAGTTTTTGTTGACCACTCAGTTCTTCTCTTCAGTGATCTCTATGATAGAATTTAATTATTTTCTCAAATTTGCTCATTCTTTAACCATTTCATGAAGCCTAGGTTAAATATATTGGTTCGAAAATACTTCCCTGACATTGGACTCCAGATGTCAACTAGTAGGTAATTGTCCAAATCAAAAATAAAGTGAGAAAGAAATGATCAAAATTCTGTTATAGCCATTTTGTTACTGAATTTAAAACTGTGGGAGAATCAGCATAAAACAAACGAAGAATATGACAATATGTTTAATAAATCATGATAAAACATTTGAGAAGTAGAATAGTACAATGTACAAGGTACAAACACTGGAGATAGGAAAAACTTGAACTGTGTCTTAACCCTATATCCTTCTCCAAATCTACCACTCTTTTCATGATTTTAAAGGACCAGCATATGATTTTCCATATGATAACAAAATTCTTTGAAATTTAGCTTTGCATTTCTAGAAAATAAAAAAATTCAAAGTAAGGTCACACATACATGCACATACACACAAAAGTGTGTGCATGTGTGTTTATGTGATTTAAAAAAGGTACTTATTTTCATGATTATAAACTAAGGAGAATTCAATAGACTTAGTCAAAATAATTCTAGAATAGAAATGGGCATCTCAAACCAGAAAATGTGCACATGAACAGGGCAAGATTTTGTTCTACTTGAAATTACATAGTCTTGTTAGGATACTGAAAATTTTATGAATTTCAGATTAGTTGTTTACTTAGGGGCTCATTTGCATGCAGATTCTGAAAATAGTGATCTGATTAAGAATTTCTTACCTGGGATCTGTAATCTTTCTTTTTGATAACTATTTTACTTTAATTAGTTTGCTTTATAACACGTATTTTATATTATACGTTTCAAAGCACTATTCTGAGAAGGGAACCATAGGTTTCACCAAATTAGCAACGGTGTCTGTGACACATAATAAAGGTCATGTACCCTGATTTAAGAGATGTAATATATATATATATATATATATATATATATATATATATATATACAATATATTATATATTTTTTATTTATTATTAATTTATATATATATGTGTATATATATATATATATATATATTGAGAGAGAGCAAGACAAAGAGAAAAAGAACATAAAATACAAAATAAATATGCTTCTAAGATTCCATTGGTGTTTTTCATAATTATGATTCCTTATAACCCAGGAATATTTAATTACATTCACATGCTTTAATTTACTTAGCCACTTTCCAATCAAGGGACATCTGCTTTTTTTTTACTTCTTTGCAACTGTATAAAAAAAAAGTTGCTGGTATAAATATTTTAATATAAATCAGACCTTTATTTTTATCTTTGTCTTTCTATCTTTTAAAAACCATACCTTTAGATATAGAGTAAAAGGATATGATCATTTTAGTCATACTGTTAGCACAATTCCAGATTGCTATCCAGACTGTGTGGGGCAATTCATAACTCCAGCAAAAGATATTAGTGTGCTATTCTTTTCCACAAACCTTTCCAACACTAATTATTCCATACTTTTTTCCTCTCTCCCAAATTGTTGAACCTAAGATATAAAGATATTTTGGTGTCCTATTTCTATCATTGTGATAAGGTATTTGGAGCAATTTTTCAAGGATCCATTTTTCATTTTGAAATGCTGGCCTGTTATTTAAATATATATATATATATATATATATATATATATATATATATATATATATCCCTTATTTCAAAATAATGAAAAGAACTACACTTTAAATATTTTAAATAATTTTAAAATACATTAAAACAGATACAATTAAGACAAATCTATATTAACAATTTTATAGTTACTATAACAACTGTCAGGAAATACTATCTTTGGATAGTTACTTTATACTTAATAAACACATATGTATAACATTTTATACAAAATTTGAATACAGAAGTATGAAAATAAAAATTTCTTATTTTTTTGCAATTATATTATACACTTGGGTGACTCAGTGCCTAACATGGTACTGAGCTCACATGAACTGTTCAGTAAATACATGCTGATTGACAGTGATTTTTATTACTCTAAAAGGAAACTCGAAATTAAATGAGATTGGTATCCTTTTCTTAATTATTGCCAGAAAGGAAAATTAATTTGATTTTTCAATATAGCTGATATATTGTGGCACTTTATGAATACAAAACCACTATTTATGAAAAACATACACATTCAAAATATTCTACATGTGCCAGATGAATATTTATTATAAGGCTAACACATATTACTTTTATTTTAATGTTAAAACCATTTTGTACATTTTGTACTGGCTTATACTAAATTAGAGCAGAAGATTTAGAGTTGAAAGACTTCTTAGAGATTTAGTGCTCACTCTAATTGAAGCCCAGAAAGGAAAAGTCACTTGACCCCAGATTTATACTCAGGTAATAAGATTAGCAATATAAGACAATATAAATTTATTAAGTACACTCTGTGTTATGGCTGGAAAAGATGCACAATTTAAATAAGCCATAGATTGTACGCTAAAAAAAATTGTGTGGTGACATCACTATTATATTCCTAACTTTGTGTTGGTATCATGTACATTCATTTCCACATAATAATGTAATGAAAAAATTTGGGATAGTAGCAGCAGGAGAAAATTCCACAATACCCATTATAAATGCTTGCTAAAAGTAGTAGGGATAGGACTATAGCTGCCAACTTAAGCCTCAGTAGTTTCTTTAGCTTTAGAATGAGGGGTAGACTTTAAGATCCTTAGCAGTTCCAATTACTTGCTGAAGATCACCCAAGTAATATGTTTCAAAAATAGGATTTAAATCCAAGTGATTTTGACTTTTCAAAACCAGCTTTTGCCGTTATATCTACTGATTTAAAGTTTAAGGGCATTTCCCCAAAGTAAAGCTTAGAGGTTGAAGCCGAGTAAAGAGAGAAAATAACCAATTTCAGGTTAGGTCCCCAGAAATAAATGGAGATTATGTAAACCCACCATAATTATAGTGTTCTGGGCCATGGGTGATGGAGTCGGGAGTGCAGAAAGGTATTAAAAGTGAGAGGAATTAAACTAAAAATCCCATTTTTATTATTTAATATTTGTGACTCTGGAAAGATTACTTATTCTCAGTGGTATTTGATTTCCTCATTTGTGAAATGATGGGACTGAAATAAGAAGTTCCATTGTGTTCCTAATCTATGATCTTAAATGTTTCAAACTTTCTCAGCTACCAATACTGCAAAAATATGACCTTTTCCCTATCCATAATCAGAACTGGTCATTCTTTGCCTGCATCTTAATATGATTTCTGTTATAATTTAATTTGTGAAGTAGTAGGTAAAACCATTAATGTCATATATCCATTTTATCACTGATGGATTGAACTAATATTATCCAAATACACACTTACAAAATAGTGATTTAGGCACAATAGGGTATGCTTACAATCCCTGTCTATTTTGTGGTCAGTGTAAAATGATTCCTTATTAAAGATACCTTACATTATAGTCTTAAAATATCTAAGTTTATTTTAAGGAGCTTTTAAAAGCATAATCATTTTAAAACTGGCAATTGCAGTGCTTTACATTCAGTCTGATACAAATTGACAGGAATATGTACAAATTGCTTTTGGACAGGGATCTTTGGTAGCCTCATATAAAGCAATAAAAAAAAAAAAAAGATCTGGCTTGTCTCTTTTTTGCTTTCATCCCCTGCTTATTCCCCACTCATCTTCTAATTGCTCATGAAAAACATAGATTCTGATGATTGTTAAATGGTTTCACAGTGGGGTGGATCCAAGATGGCAGAGAGTAAACAGGACTTTGCCTAAGCTCTTGCTGGCTTCCCTCAGCATTAACACCAGATCAAGTCTCTGAACAGATTTTGGAGCGACAAAATGCACAAATATTCTAACAGAAAATATTTTGGAAGTATTTCAGGAATGGTTCATCTTAGTCAGGAGAGGACATGACCCTGTGTAGGCTCAGTTCAAGTTCTAGGCCAGAGAGTCCCCATGAAGGGAATTTAGTGGGAAGCTCTTAGCCAAAATACAGCAGCATTGGCTACTCTGTCCTGGTTCAGAAGTCAGTGGATCAACAGATTAGCTGTAAAACCTTCAACACAAAGATAGAGGTCAAATAGGGAGCCCCTGAATCCCAGCATAACAGGTGGAACTTCGCCAGGCCCACTCAGCTCTGAGAGAAAGCAGACAACACTGGTCCCAGGACAGTGTAAAACCTCTGTCAATTTGTGTAGGAAGTTTGGGACAATCTCGCCTGTATCCTAACCTCAACTTTTAAAAATGAGTAAAAAAGCAAAATGAACTCTGATCATAGTTATTATGAAGACCAGGAAGAACAGACTTCAAACCCTAAATAAAGGCAAATACCTTTAGATGAAATTTCAGAGTGGGATATGAGCTGGTCTACAATGCAGTAGGGTCTCTTGAAAGAATTCCAAAAAGGATCTTGAAAGAGAGTTGAAGAAAAATGGGGAAAGGAAATGAAAGCTTTGCAGGAGAGTTTGGAAAAGGAAACATGAAAGTTATCTGAAGAAACCAACTCCTTAAAATAGAATTGATGAAATGGAAAGAAAAAGCCAATGCACAAAATAACTCCTTTAAAAGTTCAATTGGCCAAATGCAAAAGAAGGCAAATAAGGTTAACTAAGAAGATAATTCACTAAAAATTAGTACTGGACAAATAGAAGTGAATGACTCAATGAGACATCAAGAATCAAACAAAACCAAAAAATGAAAAAAATAGAAGAAAATGTAAAGAAATGGTTTCATAGTTTTAAAAACTCTTATTTTGATCAAACAATTTCTTTCATTAGAATTGACAAATACAAAATATTTAACCTAGCATTCAAATCCTTTGAAAGATTTGTCCCAGTCTTCCTTTCTAGCCCTTAACCTTCATGCTTTTGAAAAACTATTCAATATAACCAAAAGTATAAACTCACTTTCTCAAATGATCTTATCATTTCTTACATTCATATTATTTTCCCTTAGTTGAAGGGAACTTCTCTTTCTGTCTCTTTCTGTCAACTAATCATTGAATCCCACAATCTCAGAGTTCATATACTTTAGAGGTCATATAACATGATCGACAACTAAACAAGATGCTCTCATCAAATATATCAAACCAATGGTCATCTAACCATTGAATGACTTCTACTGATGGAGAAGTCACTGCTTTCCAAAGTAATTCCTTTTTTTCCCAAAGCCTTAATTGTTACAAAGGTTTGTTTTGCTGTGTGTATTTTTGTTTTTACTTTATTTTTATCTTGATGATTTTATTCCTCCAATACATTACTCATAATTCTGTCCACTGCCAAAAAGAATATGTTTGATTCATATTTGCTTGAAAAGTTTTTAAATATTGAGAGAGAATGATTTTGTCATCCTGTTTCTTTTTCCAGGCTAAATATCCTCATTTCTGCAATCAATATTCCTCTTGATATGGTATAAAATATCATTGTTTTTGGTCATCAGATAGCACTGTTAAACCTTAATGAGCTAGTATTGCTCAATGAAACCAGTTTTTTTTCAATATTTCTATTAAATATCTACCTCCTTATGAAGTGTTATCTGACCTTTCCTACATGCCAGTAGAAATGCAATATTCTTCCCCTAAACTTTGAAAGCACTCTTGTTGTCTCTATCGCTTACTTAGCACAAAATAATCTTTTCATCAGCATATAGAACTGAAATGATAGAGTGAACCTGGAGTCAGAAAGTCCTAAGCTCCAAGAATTACTCAACTACTTACTACATGTGTACTATGTGCAATTCAATTGGCTTTTCTCAGCCAACCTCCTCCTCTATAAAATAATACCTATACTACATAGCTCATTGATAACATATGAGATAATAAGATAATATATAAATGAAATGATATATATATATATTATCTGAGATATGATAATATAAGATAATGAAATATTATATAAAAAAGCACTTTACAAACTTTAATATAAACATCAGTAATTTTAGGTTTCAGTCCTTCCCTAGACTGTTTTGATTGTCGCCTCCATTGTAAAGATCAAGAAATGGATGTTTGAAAGTGGATTAAACGTGTATTTGGAGTAGGCAGTGTGGGATATAGAATAGCTTGGTAACACAATGGATAAAGTGCTGAGTCTGAAGTCAGAAAGATCCAGTTTCCTGAGTTTAAATGTAGCCTTTAGATACTTAGAACTGTGTTATGTGTATCACCCTGCTTGACTCAGTTTCCTCATTTATGAAATGAAACAGAAATAGATATGCCAATCCACTTATGTATCACTGCTAGGAAAACCTGAAATGGTGCCAGGAAAAGTCAGATATGATTGAAATGACCCAAAAAGAACAAGAAATATACAGAGAATGTATAGTCTTCAGAGAACACAAAGCCAGGTCTGACATGGTAGGATAATCATAGGTCAAAAAGTTTGATGTATTCATAAATAATTAAAACAAGAGGGTAATGCTTTGTATCATAATTATTTTTTTGTTATTGTTGTTGCCATTTATTTTTTTTTTTGATGAGGTATGTCAAAATTCAGAGACAACTAGATTTGTGATTGATGTCAGGGATTAATTCTCATCAATAATTATCTGATTGATCCAGGCAAGGACATTTACCAAGTTCATTGACAGAATCAATAGACAAAGATGAACATAAACTCTGTGTAGAAATCTGATTTCTTAGAAACACATTTGTAATTCAAGCTTTTGAACCAGTTTGCAGATTTCAAAACAGTGTTGAATTTAGATGTACAGATGTTGGCTTCAGCTATTGGCCCTATTACCTGTGTAGCCATGTTAAATCACTTAATGTCTCTGGACCTCAGTTTTCTCATCTGTAAAAGGGGAGTTGAAATGATTGATTTATCATGTACCATATAGTTCTAAATCTATTTATAACTATGAACTTAAACCCCAGGAAAACATGCATCCATATAACTTATTACAAATGTACAGAAATTTAAGAATATAATTGGGTATGGAAGTTCCCAGAATTATCACGCTTGATGAAATACGTTATATAGAAAATACATAAAATCATGGTGAAGAAAATTTATCCTAGTTCATATGAAGAAAAGGGAAAAATTCAACAAATGATCAGAATTAGAGATAACTATCACTGTTTTGATGTATATGTATGTGTGTTCAAATGTATATGTGTATGTATATGTTCAAATGTACTTAAATGATTTTTGTGATATTGGCCAAGACCTATGAAAGACAATTTAAAAAAGCATTATTATAATGTGTAAACTGTTGTAGAAGGGTTTAAATAGATGAAAGACCAGCTGACATTCTTCAACTTTGAAGCTGAGTCAATGAAATTAGGGTTAGCATGCAGATATGTATAATCAGATCACAAATACAGAACACCTTTCTATTTTATACTTTCTCTATGTAATTACTTTAATGATTAACAGTCAATAAATAAATCAACAAGTATAAATTAATTTCTTATTCAGTATCAGAAACTATCCAAATCTCTAAATTCCACAGGCAGAAAGACCTTTACACTCAAGGGACATATATTCTTGTTCTTTTTTTGTAATTAAAACTTTTTAATTTACAAAACATATGCATGGGTAATTTTTCAACATTGTTCATTGCAAAGCCTTCTGTTCCAAATTATCTTCTTATTCCCCCCTACCTCCTCCCCTAGATGGCAGGTATTCTGATATATGTTAAATCCAATATATGTATACATATTTATACAGTTATCTTGCTGCACAAGAAAAATCAGATCAAGAAGGGAAAAAAAAAACTGGGAAAGAAAACAAAATGCAAGCAAACAACAACAGAAAGAATGAGAATGCTATTTTGTGAAACACTTGGTTCCCACGGTTCTCTTTGGGTGTAAATGGCTCTCTTCTTCACAGAACAATTGAACTTGGTTTGAAATAATTTGAATCATCTCAATGTTGAAGAGATCCACGTCAATTAGAATTGATCATCATATAGTCTTATTGCCATGTATAATGATCTCCTGGTTCTGCTCATTTCACTTAGTTTCAGTTCATGTAAGTCTTTTCAGGTCTCCTTGAAATCATCCTGCTGGTTTTTTCTTACAGAACAATAATATTCTATAACATTCATATATCATAACTTATTCAGCCATAATGTGAAGATCGTGTATTTTAAATCAGCAGGAGTCAGGAATTCAGGTTAGGGGAAAATTGTCAGTCTTTATTCTCAGTGAAGAAGGATCGGAAGTGGAAGAGAATTGGCAATAGCAATGTGTGCAGATGAGTCAAGAAGCTAGCTAGACCAGCAGCCACACGACCAGCAGCTAGCGTATGGAACCCAGGCCCAATCTCTCCCAGCTTCTCTTCCTGTCTCTCTCTGCCTCCACCCACCAAAATCGTCATTTCCTATACAAAACATCAGGACTTGCACGGAGAGTGGGCAGGGACCATTCTTTATCCAATCATGCATATTAATAGAGTATAGCCGAATTACTATTTAGCCTCATGTACTTGAGACCTCAGTGCATCAACTCAAACTTCAGCCCATTACATCTCCCGCTTTCTTTTATTTTAGAACACAGGTGGTCATGCCATCCCTGAGTCCTCAGGGAGGTCAGAACCCCCAAGGGGAGGTGATCACAGCCTCCCTGATTTCTCAGGAAAGGAGGTGTAAGCACTAAAAAGGAGATGATCACGCCCTCCCTGACATCTCAGGAAGGGAGATGAAAAGGACCAAAGGGAAATGGGGGTTGCTAGCAGGTTTCTGGGCTGAAGGGTCTTATTATGCACAAACCCATCAGCATGGGAGGTATTACACAAGCACATAGCAATAACGCAGAGGCTATTAGGGATGACTCTCCCACAGTCAGTGCAGGCTTGATGTGGTGTAACAAACATGAATTGTACACGCAAGTAGCAGAATAGCAAACAATATAATTCAACATGGTGTTGGAAAAGATCACCAGAAGTCCTAGAAGGAGGGTATGTAAACAACAGTCACACATACACCTTTTTCAGCAGCCAAGAGATAGTCCAAAACCAATCTATTGTCCATTGCTTCATGTCAGGGAATCCAAGTCCCCTAGTTTTTGAAGTCCTGAAAAAGTCTTTTTATGTATTAGGAATCCAATGATTCCAGCAGATTTTGAAGTGTTGTAACAGTCTTATCATTTCTCAGAGAATCAATGATTCCTGAGAGTTTCAATCCTATGTTTCAGAGAATCAATGATTCCTGAGAGTTTTCAAGTCCTCTGTCTCAGAGAATCCAATGATTCTCTGAGGATTTTCAAGTCCTATGTCTCAGAATCATGTTCCTAAGGGTTTCAAGATCCCTATGTCTCAGAGAATCCAATGATTCCTGAGGGTTTTCAAGTCCTACAGTCTTTGATGTCCATGAGCCAAATGCCATAACTGCCACGCTCTTTCAATGGTGAGCACAACCAGCAACAGAACCACCCGATATTTCTTGGGTCGTCTCCTTTGTTTCAAGGGTCTGCTCCGTCTCTCTGCGATGGACAATGCGAATACGGCTCATTGGCACCCATCTGATTCCTTCTCCACCTGTAGAGATACAAGCAAACCCTCTCCCCAAAGCAGTTAGTCTATCTGGGTCTCTCCACATCACCTGGCGATTTTTAACCCTAATTGCTGTAAAACATCTCTTCCCCACAGATTGATGGGGATTTTTTCAACTATAAAAGGAGTTAAAACTCTTGTTTTGCCTTCAAAAGTCCATCTCATAGGGGCAGCACTAACTTCAGCTGCTATTGATCCTCCTACGCCAGACATGTAGGTGTCTGCTTTAATCTTTGGCCAGTGACTGGACCAATTGGCACCTCTAATGACCGTCCGATCTGCACCAGTGTCTACCAATCCTTCCAATGGAAGGCCATTTATATAGATTGTGAGCATAGGTCGGTCAGTTGTTACAGCTGCTGTCCAATATATTGCTGGATTTTGTGATCTGAAATGAGAAGCTGCTTATTAGGATTCTGTATGAGTAAACCTGATGCCACTATTTCTCCTGGGTGATAAGTCACACATTGTCTACCTGTATTGGTGACTGGGACATTATCTACACATTCCCCAGTTTCCCACATCAGTGTGTGGATGGACACTGTTTTGTACGTACTCTCAGAAGGTAAAATGGTCAAGCCTACTGTGCCTGGAGGCAAGGGATCCATAGGCTGGAGAGGAACAGATTTCACCTCTCCAGGGGGTATCTCAGTTGTCTCAGCTGCATACAACTCTATTCTCCCTAATTGTACTCCCTTTCTCCCATCAGGTTGCTTCCTGGCTCGTTGGTTGTGTAATCCCTTTCTCCCAACATATGGCTTCCTGGCTGATTGGTCATGTCTGGGTATTGGACTTCTAGGCACTCTCTGGGTGTACCATTGGCTGCAACATGCCCCAAGTGTTTTTTGCCTGGGACCCTGGGGCTGGGCCCCTCATCCCGTTTCCCTGAACCTGTCTACATTCTGAGGCCCAATGGAAGCCTCTGTTGCATTTTGGACATGGGGTACTGGGTCTTGTTCTCCCACCCTATTTTCTCAGTCTGCCTCTATACCAACATTGAGCTTTCAGGTGCCCTACTTTACCACACTGAAAGCATTGACGTGTCTCTCTAGATGTCCCTTTCCAGAAGGGACCCTGTCTACCCATGTTGGGATCTTGGGAAGTCTGCATCATAGTCTGGCTATAAAAGGCATTTGTGCCCACTGTGGCACAGTGTCTTATGAACTCCTCTAAAGGAGCATCCTTGCGCAGTCCTAGTATAATCCTTCTGCACACCTCATTAGCATTTTCCTTAGCATGTTGCCTTATTAAAACATCTGTTGATGAATTTTCCCCATTAGTTCTTGTGATAGCAGTCTGCAAACGTCACACAAAGTCAGCAAAGGGTTCATCTGGCCTTTGTGTTATTTTTGTGAAGGCCTCACCTTTGTCATTTTTATTGTGAAGAAGCCCAGCTTTGAAATTAACTTGAATTGCTGCTACTAATAATTAATCTTGTTGAGGTCTCTGGGACCTATACTTGTTAGTAGGTTAGGTGATCCAGATAAAACTTTTGACTGTTTTGTTTGGCTTGTATCCACAGAGCTCATATATTCAGAAAGTAATGTAATTTGTCCAGGTTCTGGCTACTCTTGCATAGATTTCCATCATTAGGATCAAATTTCAAAAGCCAAATTCTGTAAATGTCTTAACATAAGCTGATGTAGCCCCATAAAGACAAGCCTTTTTCAGGTCTTTGATTTATATGTTAAAAAGGGGTATCTTCGACTTTCTTGATAGAGGGCATTAAACTGGGAATTACAGGAAAGATTGGTGGGCTCCCTGAGTCCACGCCCTTTTCGGCCTTCATTGCCCTCTTGTAATCTCCCATAATTGGTGGTGGCACTGCCCCCCCCCCCTCCTCCCCTCCATCCCTAGGGGTGCAGTTGATGGAGGAAGTCAATCACTTTCCTGAGGTGGGGCTGGTGCCTCCTGGGTGGAAAGTCACCACACCTTGCTCACTTTCTTCAGCCCTTGGGGAAGGTCATTAATCTCTTCATTGTCTTCCTCCTTAATATCATGGCTACCCAAAGAAGGAGAATGGGTTTCTTTCTGCTAGGGATAGGGTTTCTTAGTGCTAATGGAATTATATTGTATAAATAAAATGTCTCGATGGGAAATTGAATGAGGACCTTTTTACTGTAATAATGGAATCTGTTGTCCAACCAGGAACCAGTTATCTTGGAGATCTGCTCCTGCTCTACGAACCAAGGGGAGTGGGTTTAATGTACCCACAAGTCTAGCTACCTTTCCCAAGTTATAAGTAGCCCTTGTCCTTCTACGCTTCATGCCTTAGAAACCACTAGTTGGGGTTGAAGGGGTTGGGGGTGGGGAAGGAGAGTCTTTATACATTTTCCCATTTTGCAAAAAAAAAGAATGGTTTAGTTTTAAAAAATAAGTTCCCTGTTTTTATTAACAATTACCCAAGTTCCCTGGTCACGGAACTTCTTAGTCCTTGTTTTCCCACCGTTGGGGCCAAATGTGAAGATCATGTATTTTAAATCAGCAGGGTCAGGAATTCAGGTTAGGGAAAATTTAGCTTTTATTCTCAGTGAAAAAGGATGGAGGTGGAAGAAATTGGCAATAGCAATGTGTGCAGGGGTCAAAAAGCTGCCAGCAGCCAATGACCAGCACTAGGTATGGAACCCCCAAATCTCACTTCTCTTCCTGCCTCTCTGCCTCAATCAGGACTTTTGAAAGTGGGCAGGGACCTTTTTTAATCATGTATATTAATAGAGTATAGCCCAATTACTATTTAGCCTCACGTACTTGAGACCTCAGTGCATCAACTTAAACTTCAGCCCATTACAATTCTCCAATTGATGGGCATCTATAATGTCTAGACTAGCTTCCTGGAGGGTCTCAGGATCAGCCGGAGTCAGGATAAATCAAAATCCTTGGTCTTTAGGGGGAGAAGTGAAGGAGGAAGGCAAGCTGCCATGCGGCTTGTCAAAGATGTATCCTGGATTCTGGAGTCTGGAGTCTCCAGCCTCTCTCCTGTTCATCCTACAACCAAGTGCCTCTGACTTCTCTCCCCCAGCCCTCTAATCCTTGCCTACAATACCCTCCATACCACACATTCAGCAAGCACCAATGGTAAGGAGAGCCATCACATCACCATATAGAGCCATTATCTCATATTGAATAGGTAATTAGCCTTAAGGGCTTGGTTGTCTGATTCAAGCATACTTTTTCACAGTTTCAGCCCAGGCATCCACTCAGTTTTCAGTTTCTTGTCACTACAAAATGGGCTGCCACAAACATTTTTGCACATATGGGTCCCTTTCCTTCCTTTAAGATCTTTTTGGGATATAGGCCCAGTAGAAACACTGCTGGGTCAAAGTGTATGCACAGTTTTGATAGCTCTTTGAGCATAGTTCCAAATTGCTCTCCAGAATGGTTGGATCCATTCACAATTCCAACAATGTATCAGTGTCCCAATTTTCCTACATCTCCTCCAATATTCTTCATTATCTTTTCCTGTCATCTTAGCCAATCTGAGAGGTGTGTACTGGTATCTCAGAATTCTCTTAATTTGCATTTCTCTGATCAATAGTGATATGGAGCATCTTTTCATAAGACCAGAAATAGTTTCAGTTTCTTCATCTGAAATTGTCTGTTCATATTCTTTGACTATTTATCAATTGGAGAATGGCTTGAATTCTTATGAAGTTGCGTCAAGGGACATATATTCTAATGAGGGAAAGCATCACATAAAAGGAAGCTGAAAAGTCTGGGCAGTGAAAGAAAGTAAAGATGATAGAGCTAACCCCAGGGAGACTACAGAGAAAGATCATGAAAATCCTATGTGTAACCTATAGTGGATGAAAGACATGGCTAACCTGGGTCTTTTCTTTAAAATGGAGTTTTGAGAAGAAGCAACTAGTCATAGAGAAAGATGATGAAAGGTGATGGTGCCTAATCAGTTATTTCCATTGTGTGAATTTGAAGGTAAATAAGTTTCTGGAGTCTTGAAGAAAAAGTCTAGTGGAGTCTAAAGTGTGGCTTAGAAAGGAATGAAATTGAATGTGATTGTATACAGCCACAGCCCTGTACATACCCTTATTTATTCAAGCTATGCAAAGGACAGTATTAAAAGAAACCTCTAATGTATACCAAAAATTGAGTTTGGTACAATTGAACCTGCTGTATTGTCTGTATATATGTTACTCTAAAAAGATTTGTGGAGTCCACTTAACTTTTTATAAGCAAATTCTGATTGTAGAAATTTATCAAAGAAATATTATTTTTAGGTTTTTAAAAAATTTTTATCTGTTTACAAGTGATTAAACATAACATCACTTTCTTCCTGAGAATGGTACTGAAGTGGTAGCACTTCATCTAATATCTGTTGTCACTAACAATAGCATCTAACAATCTATTTGGGACCATGTTAGGTTTTTAGTTTATAAAATTCATTGAAGCAGCGACCAGTATAGTTTGCCCAATAGCATCTAAATGTTTTCTTGGCAACCAGAAAGAAAACAAGAGAGATCCAAAAGAACATAAGTATTAGTAGGTAAGAAGAGCATCACAACAAAAGTTGCCCATTAAAAAACATACAACTTTTCAAAAAACTATAGTTCTCAAGATTCAATTAATGTTGTTTTCAGGGTCTGTTAATGAGCTGTGGAGCCTTTTATGTTAGCCTCTCTTGTCATTCCAGTGATACATAATAATTCATAAAAGTAAAGTGAAGTGTTTTGCAATGATCCATTGCTGATGAGTCCAAGAAAACTTTTAATGCTCACTTATGATTAGGTGGCAGTATGGGATTATCCTCTCCATGGTATTCTAAAAAATAATGTGTCAGGCTATGTTATCAGCTGTCTTGGGCAAGTGATTTCTTGTTGGAATGCCTGGGAAAGCTGTTGGAATATACAGGAGCTACCTCACAGTGGATCTCCTCTTATGAGAGGTTGATACAAGGAGTTTGAGAGGCAGTTGTTGTTCTCTGACCTCTCTGACTGGGAGGACATTGCATTGTCAGAGTTTTCTCTTCTTCCCTCTACCTCCAATTATCTCATTCCCAGTTCACAACACTTGTGTCAGCAAAGACTGCCTTGCAACTCCTTCAAGATGCTATAATTCACAGCTGTGGATGGAGGCTCTCAGAGAATTGTCCTGTCCCTTAACAATTTCTGTCTTTCAAGTCTACATAGTTCCATCTCTAAAATGATGGAGTTGGGATAGATTATCTTTAAGCTACATTATGCATCTAATATTTTATGATACAAATATGATTTATTATTATTTTTTTCTGAGGCAATTGAGTTTAAATGACTCACCCTGGATCACACAGCTAGGGAGTATTATGTTTCTGAGGCCTGATTTGAATTCAGGTCATCCTAATTTCAGGGCTGGCACTCTATCCACTGCATCCTCTAGCTGCCCCATGATACAGAGATTGAATATTTTACTGTATAAACTCAAAATCTTTTCTAAAATTAACCATTCATTCCAGTCATCAGTCTCTTTATTATTCTCCATATATTCCAAATTCCTGCCTTTGTGTCTTTGCTAATTTTTTCAACTTTAAAGATAGTACATTCTTTCCCCTTAGTATTTGAATCTTAACCTTTCTTTAGGAACCACCTAAATTCCCAAAGCTTCCACAAAGTTTCTCCCCAAAACTGTAGCTAATTTCTCTTTCTCATCCACACATACTATTTACTATGAATACTCAAACTTTTGGAACTTATAACACACCATTTTTCATGTTACAATGGTCTGTCTTGGGTTCTCTAATTGTTCTTTCTAAAATTTTCATGTCCCCCACTTATATGTACATAACAACATATTTTTGGTTACACATATACATTCATTTTTACATATTCCCTTACAAATCATGTTGAGAGAGAAAAATCAGAACAAAAGGGAAAAAAAATCACAAGAGAGAAAAAAAAACAGAAAAAGAAGTGAACATAACATGTGTTCTTTTACATTCAGTCTCCATAGTTCTCTTTCTGGATGCTGATGGCATTTTCTATCTAAAGGTTATTGGGCTTGGCTCACTGAACCAATGAGAAAAACTAAGTTTTTTCATAGTTGATCATCACGCAATCTTGCTGGTACTGTATGTAATGTATTCCTGGCTCTACTTCTTTCACTTAGCATCAGTTCATGTAAATCTTTCAAATACTTTCTGCAATCAGCCTGTTCATCATTTTATAGAATAATACTACTCCACTATTCTTATATATCATACCTTATTCAGCCATTCCTATCCTGAGGGGCATCTACATAATCTCTAATTCTTTGCCACCACAAAAATAACTGTTTCAAACATTTTTGCACACCTTTTTTATGGTTTATTTGGTATACAGACCCCATCGTGGTACTACTAGATCAAAGAAAATGCTCTTTGGGCATAGATCCCAATTGCATTCTAGAATGGTTGGATCATTTCACAACCCTACCAAGAATGTGTCTTAGTTTTCCCACATCCCCTTCAACTTTTATTATTTTCTTTGCATTTCATCTTGGCCAATTTGAGAAGTGTGAGGTGGCAACTCAGAGTAATTTTAATGTGCATTTCTCTAATCAATAGTGATTTTGAGCATTTTTTTTTCATGACTAGAAATGGTCTTAATTTCTTCATCTGAAAATTTTCTGTTCATATCCTTTGATCATTTATCAAGTGGAAAATGATTTTTATTCTTACGAATTTGATGCAAATGAGGCCTTGATCAGAGACACTACCTGTTAATTTCTCCCCTTTCCCCCATTTCTGTTTCCCTTCTAATTATGGCTGCATTGGTTTTGTTTATGTGAATTTTTAAATTTATTATATGTACTTTTTAATTTAATGTAATTAAAGTTGTCTCGTATTTTTTTAATATTCTGTACCTCTTCCTTGACCATAAATTTCTCCCTTCTCCAAAGAGCTGTTAGATAAACTACATCTTGCTCTTCTATTTTGCTTATAGTATCACCCTTTACAACTTAATTATGTACCCATTTTAACCTTATTTTGATATGGAGTATGGGATATAGGTCCATGCCAATTTTCTTACAAATTATTTTCTAGTTTTCCAGCAATTTTTGTCAAATAGTGAGTTTTTATCCCAGAATCTGGAGTTTTGCCATTTACTAAATACTAGATTACTGTAGACATTGATTATTGGGTCATATGTATCTAACCTATTTCACTGATCTACCACTCTGTTCTCAGACAGTACCAAATGTTTTTGATGACTGCTGCTTGATAATAGAGTTTTAAGCTTGATATCACTAAGCTACCATCTTTTGTGGTTTTTTTCACTAATTCTTTTGATATTCTTGAGCTTTTATTCTTTAAGATAGATTTTGTTGTTATATTTTCTAGCTCCAAAAAATATTTTTTGGCAGTTTGATTAATATGGCACTGAACAAGTAGAACAACTTTATTTTTATTAAAATTTGTTCAGCCTATCCATGAGATTGATATTCTCCAATTGTTTAAATCTGACTTTATTTATGTGAAAAGTATTTTATAACTGTGTCCATATAGTTTCTGGATTTGTTTCACCAGATAAACACCCAAATATTTCATTTTGTCCGCAGTTATCTAGATTGAATTTCTCTGTTTCTTGCTTCTAGACTTTGTCAGTAATATATAGAAATTTTGATAATTTGTGTGATTTTATTTTATATCCTACAATTTTGCTAAGGCTATTAATTAATTCAACTAGATTTTTGGATGGTATTCAAGGATTCTCTTAAATATGCCATCATTTCATCCACAAAGACTGATAGTTTTATCTCTGCTTAACTGCTCTAATTCTTTTAATTGATTTTTTCTTTTTTTTTTTTGTTAAAGTGATAATTTCTACTACAATACTGAATAATATTGGTCACAGTGAGGATCTTTTTTTCATCTCTGATCTTACTGGGAATATGTCAAGAACTACAAATAGTTCTTGCTAATGGTTTTAGATAGATGCTGGTTATCATTTAAAGAAAAAACTCCCTTTATTTCTATTTTCTCTAGTATTTTTAATAGGAATGGGTGCTGTATTTTGTCAAAAGATTTTTCTGCAGAGATTATAATAAGGTTCCTATTGGTTTTGTTATTGATATGTTCTATTGTGCCAAAAGTTTAATTTATATTGAACCAATCTTGAATTTATGCCATAAATCTCACTTGTTTATAGTTTATTATTTTGCTGATAAGTTGCTAATTTGCTAATATTTCTTTATAATTTTTGCATCAATATTCATTAGGGAAATTGGTCTATAATTTTCTTTCTCAGTTTTAACCCTTCCTGGTTTAAGGAACCATATCTGGGTGATAAAATGTATTTGGTAAGAGTTTCTTCATGCCCATTTTTTTCAAATAATTTATATAGTATTGGAGTTAATTGTTCTTTAAATGTTTGGTAGAATTGACATGTAAATCCATCTGGTCCTGGGGATTTTTTCTTAGGGAGGTGATTAATTTCTTGTGTTCTATTTCTTTTTTCTAAAATGGGAATATTTGAGTAATGTTTTTCCTCTTCTATTAATCTGGGTAGTTTATAATTCTGAAAATATTTATCCATTTGAATTAGGTTGTCAGATTGGTTGGCAAACAGGCAAAATAGCTCCTAAGAGTTGATTTAATTTCTTTTTCATGGATGGTAAGTTCACCCTTTTTATTTTTAATACTGATAATTAGGGTTATTTTATTACCTCTTTCTAATCAAATTCACCAAAGATTTATCTGTTTTGTTGGCATTTATAGGAAAACAATTAATAGTTTTATTAATTAGTTCAATAGTTTTCTTAGTTTCAATTTTGTCAACCTCCCCTTTGATTTTCAGAATTTCTCATTTGGTATTTAATTGAGGGTTTTAAATTTGTTCTTTTTCTATCTTTTTTACCTGCAAACACAATTCCTTGAATACCTCTTTCTCTATTTTATTAAGGTAAACTATTTAAAGATATGAAACTTTCCTTAAGAACTATTTTGGCTGAGGCGCATCATCAGGCAAGTTGGCAGTGAGAGCAAGGGAAACAGCTTATGCTGAGCAGATCAGAGGGGGACAGGGTGTGGTTTCTGCTGGTGGAAAATCTGTGGGGAGAACTTTACCATAGTATGAGTTACTTTTACCTGGCAGAAAGCCAGTAGATCAGCAGAGAAGCTATAAACACAAGAGGTAAAGACTGTGACCCCAAAACGCTAGAGTCTCTCAGAACCTAGCCACACTAAACCAGCTCCTGGAGTGACTCAGCATAATCAAAGCACAACCTCAGTAGTTTGTATCAGCTAGTAACTGCCTTTTAGGTGCTGCTGATTTCAGCACAACTGCTAATTCCAGTACAGCCAGTGGCTGTTCCACTGCTCCTTCACTGCCACTTCCTATTGTCTGTAGAGGCACCTTGGAAATACCCCACTGCTCCTAATAAGCATACCATAGTTTTCTTTCTTTATTTCCCCCCCTAAAATGAGAAAATAAGCAAAGTGGGCTCTAACTATTGATAGCTTCTATATGGAAAGAGAGCAGACTTCAAACCCTGAGGAGACAAAAAACAGTTTGCCTCTAGATCCAAAGGTAGATATATATGATTTAATCCCCTTCACACAAGGCTCTCATAGAAGAAATTAAAAATGATTTTAAAAAGAGCTAGAAAAAAAATAGGAAAAGGAAAGGAAAGCTTTGCAAGAGAGTCAAGATAAGTCAAGTTACTCATTAAAAGACAAAGTGGATAAAGAAATCAATTCCCAGAAAAACAGAAATTGTGAATTGGAAAAGATAAACAACTGCCAGGAAAACAGAATTTGTGAATTTGAAATGGTAAACAATACCAAGGAAAACAGAATTCGTGAATTGGAAAAAAAATAATTCTTTAAAAAAAGAATTTGGCAAAATGGAAAAAAAAATTCCATAGAACAAAACAACTCATTTAAAAACTCAATTGGACAAATACAAAAAAAAAAAAAAAAAAAAAAAAAAAAAAAAAAAAAAAAAAAAAAAAAAAAAAAAAAAAAAAAAAAAAAAAAACTAAATGAAGAAAATAATTTATTAAAAATCAGACTTGAACAAATGGAAATGAATGACTCAAGGAGACACCAAGAATCAGTCAAGCAAAACCAAAAAAATGAGAAAATGAAAAAAAAATGTTAACTACCTACTTGGGAAAACAACAGACCTGGAAAATAGATCTAGGAGAGATAATAAGGATTATTGAATTCCCTGAAAATCATGATGAAAAAAAGACACTATTTTTCTGGAAATCATCAAAGAGAATTGTTCAGATGCTATAGAAACAGAAGGCAAAATAAACATTGAAAGAATTCATTGACCACCTACTGAAAGAGATCCCAAAATCAAAACTCCAAGAAACAGTATGGCTAAATTACAGAACTATCAGACCAAGGAAAAAATACTACAAGCAGCCAGGAGAAAAAAACAAACAACAATTCAAATACCAAGGAGTCACAAAAGGATCACTCAGGATCTAGCAGCATCCCCATTAAAGGATTGAAGGGCCTGGAATCTGATATTCCAAAAGGCAAAAAAAAAAAAAAAAAAAAAAATGGTTTACAGCCAAGAAAAACTTTCCTGGTATTAAATCCTACTTGATCATGGTGTATTATCCTGGAGATAATTTTCTGTAATCTTTTTGCTAAGATTTTAAGATTCTTGCATTGATGTTCATTAAGGAGATTGGTCTATAATTTTCTTTCTTTTTTAGGTATCAATATCATGTCCATGTCATAAAAGGAATTTGGTAGGACTCCTGCATTCGCTATTTTTTTCAAATAGGTTATATAGCATTTGGAGTTAATTGTTCTTTAAATGTTTGATAGAATTCACATGTAAATCTATCTGGTCCTGGGGAGTTTTTTAGGCAGTTGATTAATAGCTTCTATTTCTTTTTCTAAAATTAGTATGGCAGAAACTAGGCATTGACCCATACTTAACACCACACACCAAGATAAGGTCAAAATGGGTCCATGATCTAGGCATAAAGAACAAGATTATAAATAAATTAGAAAAACAGGATTGTTTACCTCTCAGACCTGTAGAGGAGGAAGGAATTTGTGACCAAAGAAGAACTAGAAGTCATTATTGATCACAAAATAGAAAATTTCTATTATGTTAAGTTAAAAAGCTTTTGTGCAAATAAAACTAATGCAGACAGGATTAGAAAGGAAGCAATAAACTGGGGAAACTTTTTTTTACAGCTAAAGGTTCTGATAAAGGTCTCATCTCCAAAATATATAGAGAATTGACTCTAATTTATAGGAAATCAAGCCATTCTCCAATTGAAAAATAATCAAAGGATATGAACATACAATTTTCAGATGAAGAAATTGAAACTATTTCTAGTCATATCCAAATCATTGTTGATCAGAGACATGCAAATTAAGACAACTCTTAGATACCACTACACACCTGTCAGATTGACTAAGATGACTGAAAAAAGATATGAGGAATGTTGGAGGGGATGTGGGAAAACTGGGACACTGATGCATTGTTGGTGGAGTTGTGAATGGATCCAACCATTATGGAGAGCAATTTGGAACTATACTCAAAAAGTTATCAAACTGTGCATACAGTTTGATCCAGCAGTGTTACTACTGGGCTTATATCCCAAAAAAAATATTAAAGAAAGGAAAGGGAACTGTATGTGCAAAAATGTTTATGACAATCCTTTTTGTAGTGGGTAAAAACTGGAAATTGAAGTGCTGCCCACCAACTGGAGAATAGCTGAATAAATTGTTGTATGTGAATGTTATGAAATATTATTGCTCTCTAAGAAATGATAAGGAGGATGAATATAGAGAGGCTTGGAGAGACATATATGAACTGATGCTAAGGGAAATGAGCAGAACCAGGAGATCATTATACACTTCAACAACAAAAATGACCAGTTCTGATGGATGTGCTCTCTTCAACAATAAGAAGATCTAAATCAGTTCCAATTGATCTGTAATGAACAGAACCAGTTACATCCAGAGAAAGAATACTGGAAAATGAGTATGGACTACAACATAACATTTCTACTCTTTCTGTTATTGTTTGCTTGCATTTTTGTTTTTGTTTTTTTTTTCTTCTCAGATTAGTTTTACCTTCTTTTTAAATCAGATCTTTTTTGTACAAGATAATCTGTAAATATGTGTTCATATATTTTATTTAACATATACTTAACATATTTAACATGTATGGGACTACCTGCCATCTAGGGGAGGGGTGGAGGGAAGGAGGGGAAAAGTTGAAACAGAAGTTTTTGCAAGGGTCAATGTTGAAAAATTACCCATGTATATGTTTTGTATCTAAAAAGGTATAATTAAAAAATAACTATTTTGAGTGCATGCCACAGATTTTGGTATGTTGTCTAATTATGGTCAATCTCTTGAATGAAATTATTAATTGCTTTTATGATTAGTTGCTTTATTCACTCATTTTTTAGAATTAAATTCATTAACTTCCAATTGGTTTTTAGTCTATCTTTCCCTGATTTTTTACTGAATGTAATTTCTACTGCAGAATGATCTGAAAAAGAAAGATTAGCCATATCTACTGTTCTGTATTTGACTGGGAAATGTTCATGCCCTAATACATGATCAATTTTTGTGTTGATGCCATTTACTAATTGAGAAAAAAGATATGTTCATTGCTATTCCTATTCAATTTTCTCCAGACATCTATCATATCTAGGTTTTCTAGGATCTGATTAACCTCACTAGTTTCTTTTTTATTTATTTTGTGGTTAACTTTGGCTTGTCCTGAGAGGGGAAGTTCGAATTCTCCCACTAGAATATTTTTGCTATTACTTCCTGTAACTGGTTTAAAAGCTTCTCTAAGAATTTGCCTGTTCTACCTCTTAGTACATATATACTCAACATCATTACTACTTCATTATTTACAATACCCTTTTCAAGGAAACTGAAAGTTTCCTTCCTTCTCTCTTTTAATAAGATCTATTTTTACTTTTGTTTTATCTGAGACCAGAATTGCTACCTCTGCTTTTTTAATTTTTTTTAGTTTGTTTTGTTTTATTTTACTTCAGCTGAATCATAATAAATTCTGTTCCAGCTTTTTACCTTTACCTGTATGTGTCTCTCTGTGTCAAATGTATTTCTTGTAAACAACATATTGTAGGATTCTCTTTTTTAAATCCACTCTGCCATTTACTTCTGTTTTATGGGAGAGTTCATCCAATTCACATTCAGAGTTATGGTTCTCTGCTGTGTATTTCCCTGTATCCTCTTTTCTCCTCTCTATATACTTTTGTTTTCTCCTTCCACTCTGTCCCTCCTTAGTAGTTTTTGTTTCTGGACCCATCCAGCCATCAACTTGCTCTTCTTTCTATCACTTTTCTCTTTTCTTCTCTTTCTCCTAGTGTTTCTGCACCCCTTTCTATCTAGCCCCTCCATTTTCTTTCCCCTTTCTCTTCCTACTTCCTTATAAGGTAAGAGAAATTTCTATACACAGCTGAGTCAATATGTTTTTTCCCTCTTTGAGTCAAAATTGATGAGATTAAGCCTCACACAATCCTCACTTCCCTGTCTTCTTTCCCCAATTGTAATAGGTATTTTTTGCCTCTTTGTGTAATCTAATTTATCCCATTTAACTTCCCTTTTATCCTCTTCTTCTGCCACAATCCCTTTTCCACCACTTACTGTCTTTTTTTTTTAATATCATCACACCAGATTCAATTTATATCCACATCCTTTGTCTATGGCTGCCCCCTTTAACTGCCCTAATAAAAGATATAATTCTCAAAGGTTACAAGTATCATTTTCCCATCAGGTATTATAAACAATGTAACCTTTAAATAATTTGTTTTTTTTTTTCTTTCCTGTTTACCTTTCTATGCTTCTCTTGAGTCCTAAACACCATTTCTGTTTAGTTTTGGTCTTTTCTACAGAAATGATTGAAAGTGTCTTACTTCATTAAAGATCCAGCTTCTTCCCTGAAATATGATGCTCATTCTCACTGGGTAGTTCATTCTGGGTTGTAATCCCAGGTCCTTTTCTTTCTGGAAGATGATATTCCTGATATTCCAATCCTTTATTTAGAAGCTGCCATATCCTAGGTAATACTGACTATAGCTTCTTTATATTTTAATTGTTGTTAGTTGTTTTGGGTTTTTTGTTTATTTTTCTGGCAGTATTTTTTCCTTGAGATTATAGTTCTGAAATTTGTAACAATCTTTCTTGGGGTTTCCCTTAAGGGAAAGCTTTCCAAAAACAATTAATGAATTCTTTGAATGACTATTTTGCCTTCTGGTTCTAATATATCAGGGCAGTTTTCCTTGATGACCTCTTGATGAATCTTATGCAGGCTATATATTTTTTAAATTATTACCTTCAGGGAGACCAATAATTTTTAAATTTTCTCTGCAGGTTCCATTTTCCAGGTCAGCTGTTTTTCCAGTGAGGTATATAACTTTTTCTTTCTTTTTCTCATCTTTTTAGTTTGTTTGACTGATTCTTGATGTTTCATAGAATCATTAGCTTCCATTTGCCTGGTACTTTTTTTTAATCTATGATTTTCTTCAATTAGTTTTTGTAAGTCTTTTTTCATTTGATTTAATCTACTTTTCTATGTGTTGTTTTCTTCATTGGAATTTGCTTTTAACATTTGGCCAGTTACATCTTTTTAAGGAATTGTTTTCTTCAGTCAATTTTTTCTTTCCTTTCCCAAGCTGTTGACTCTTTTTTGCATACTTCAGCTTTTTTTTCCCCAGATTTTCTTCTATCTCTCTTATTTGGCTTTTAAAATCTTTTGTGCACAAATCCAAGAAGCCTCTTCAGGCTTAAGATCACTTTATATTACTCTTTGAGATTTCCCAGGTGGGCATTTTGTCTTCTTCTGAGTTGGTGTTTTAGTCTTCCCTGTCATTATAGTAACTTTCCATGATTAGGTTCTTTTTTGTTTCCTTCCTTCCTTCCTTCCTTCCTTCCTTCCTTCCTTTCTTGATTTTCTTTCTTTTTCTTTCTTTCTTTCTTTTTCTTTCTTTCTTTCTTTCTTTCTTTCTTTCTTTCTTTCTTTCTTTCTTTCTTTCTTTCTTTCCTTCCTTCCTTCCTTCCTTCCTTCCTTCCTTCCTTCCTTCCTTCCTTCCTTCCTTCCGTCTTTCCTTCCTTCCTTCCTTCCTTCCTTCCTTCCTTCCTTCCTTCCTTTCTTGATTTTCTTTCTTTCTTTCTTTCTTTCTTTTTTCTTTCTTTCTTTCTTTCTTTCTTTCTTTCTTTCTTTCTTTCTTTCTTTCTTTCTTTCTTTCCTTCCTTCCTTCCTTCTTTCCTTCCTTCCTTCCTTCCTTCCTTCCTTCCTTCCTTCCCTTTCCTTCCTTCCTTCCTTCCTTCCTTCCTTCCTTCCTTCCTTCCTTCCTTCCTTCCTTCCTGGAATACAAGGGTTGCTGTCCCAGGATTCTTTTCATAGCTGTGAATCTTTGTTTTGAGTTCAAGAGCCCCTTGATACTGTTGTCTTTGTCACAGCGGGGGGTAGACCTGCCTAGTACCTCTAGTCAACAAATTGCCTTAGCTGATAATTTATCTTCTGTGGTAGCACTGGAGGCTACCCCACTGGTCGGCTTTGCCAAGAACAAGGGTTTCAGTTGTTGAACTACTGTGATTAAGACCCTTTCCCTGGTTTTTCCATACACTATCTGAGCTGGACTGAACACCCTTTTCACTCTTGTGAACCTGACTTTTCTTGAAGTCCTTACAATCCATGTTGAGCTGGAGAGTGATTTCTTTCCATCAGACTGTTCAGAGGCTTGGTTTCATGTAGTTTTTCAAGGAAACTGGGAAAGTTCAAGCAGCTCCCTGGAATTTACTCCTGCCCCCAGCACTCTGGGTTCTCTAACTGAGTATGTGAAAGAAAGTATGTGAAAGTATGTGAAAGATAGATGGTGAACTCCAAAAGGATTACCTTTTTTCCATCATACTTTGTTCTGGTACATACAAATACATGAAACAAATACAATACATAATAATTTGAATTAAGTTGCAACAAATTACAAATTAAAATTAATATCTAGCTTAAATATAAAGACTGATATGCTTATTTTCTTTTGGACACAAGTTTTCATGGGGAAGAGGTTCATAGAACACATGCAACACTATCATGACTGATCATGGAGTAAGTTTAACTTTAAAAGACAACATAGTTGTTTGATTCATTCACTCCTTTAAGCTTTTCTGCATGGTATTCAAGGCCTTTCACATACTCTATTGCTATCCTATTTTTCTAATATCTCTTATTACTTCTCTTTATATTCTCTTAATTGAAATTCTTGGAAAAAGGGAATAATTGAATGACTCTTTCTTCATGGCGTTAAGTTGATTACTCAAATCCTCACTTCTGTATGAGAAGTAGAAAGAATTGCTGAGAGCAAGAGCAGGATAATTCGGGCTTTGCTAACTTTCATTTTTAAGAAAAAAGGAAGTTAACTTATAAAACTTTGACTAAGTTCTCATTCATAACTTTTCTCTAATATATGCTTCCCTGCTTTAAATTTAGCTATTGTTGGATAAATATGCTTTTTAACTTTTTCCTATGTGTGTTTATTGTAGAACTGGAATTTTGTGGTTAGAGTGTCAATATAGCTTAGAGCCTTCCTTTCCCCATTATGAAATAGAGATTAGGAACTAAAGATTGAACCTAAAAATTATATCCTCTAAACTAAATTTTCTTAAACTGTGGATTCTGCCCCCATGTGAGATCACATAATTGAATGTGAGGGTTGCAAAATTAGGATTTATTAGTAGTAAATGTTTTATTTGTATACCTATTTTATATTTGCATATATCCTGGATCATAAAAATTTCTTCAGGATACATAGAATTTTAGTTCTCCATTACCTTTCCTCTGGGGAGGGCAGAATGATAAGCTCTGGCCCTAATATCCTGCTTCTCCTCCTTAAAAGAATCAGTCTCTAATTTGAAGAAAAACTGGGGAAAGAAACATTAGATATAGATCTATTTCTGCCTTCTTGTGAGCCATACAAGGGAGAATTCTCATTACATTATGATGTATGTAAAGTGAACAACTCTACTCCTAAATGTATACTATGCTTTACCACCATTAAACCTTAGGCAACCAGCATTCAACCATGTTGTTCCACTTGCCTAAAATTTTTTCCCTCTCTCTCTCTCTTTACTCAAGCATTCTTAGTAATCCTTCAGAATCCAGCACAATGCTATTACAATTTTCATCCAGTAATCTTTGAATTTCAAAAGTTTCCAGTATTGGTCAGACATTGTAATGAATGCTGTGGATACAAAAGGAGGGGGGAAAACAGTCCCTCTCTTCAAGGAGTTCATGGTATGATGAAGGAGAAAACATGCAAACAAATATGTACAAATAGTATATATAGAGAGTAAGTTAGAGATAATAATAATTATTATAATTACATAAAAAGCCATATATAAAATACACCTGGACACAGGTATTATCAATACTTGAATCTATCCAGAAAAACTAACAAACAAAATATATTTTTGCGTGTTTTGAAAGTTTGGTTCTAAATTCTTGCTATTTCATAAAGGACCAGGAATATATTTTTTCCAGTGAGTTCTTAGAAACTAAATCAAACAAAAATAAATAGAAATTATAAATTCCTCCAAGGATTCTTATCACTGAAGATTAGGGTAATACTTGCGTTACTAGTAGAGCATATTAGATCAATAATGAATCTTCAATATTTGTTCATTGTAGTTATATTTCCTTTCTTTAATACCAGGCTGGATGGCAACTTCTGTTATTTCTTTCCTAATAAAAGCTATTAATCTCAACATTTGGTAAGCAGGAATAGTTTTAAACATCTATCCAATTTCAATACAAATAATCATAAAACTGCATGCTATCACCATTGTTTATCTCTTTAGCATTAATATTTTCCCTCTGCTCCTGTAAGACTATAGGTCCGGGAACACCACCGTCTCAAAGAGAACACAGTTGAAAGTAACTCAATAAGAGACTGAAAAACATATGGTGGCTATAAGTAGGCTGAAGAATATTATCAACACTAGATACAAAAATGGGCATGTGTCATCTATTAATTCATAAAAAGGCTTTGATTTGAAGTAATGAAGTAACTCCAAATCAAGGAGAATCAACAAATATTAATGAATCCCCTATTATGTGCTAGACACTGTGTTAAGAATTTGCTTATAGCAAAGATATTTAGTAAAGTTTAGTTTGAGGGTACTTATTTCATGAAAGATACATTGAACTGATCCTTATCAATTTTGAGACCATGTAATCCATATCTAGGCTGGCAAAGGACCCATTTTATTCTCTATTCATACTATCTCTGAAATACTGCCTTCAGATCTAAGAGGGGGAAAATCATTTTAGGAAAGATGTCAGGAAAAACTAGAAAGAAAACTGAGGGGTCTAGAAGCCAGGCAATGGTATGGTACATTGGAGCCAATTCGTATTTGATCCTTATAACAATATTGGAAGGCAGGTGGTATTAGTGAGAAATTGAGGGAACTGCTGAGGAGACTGTAGCAAACATATCTAACTTGAATTACCCATGGTTACCAAGCTAAGTAAATATTTGAAGCTGAATTTGTATACAGGTGTTCCTAACTTCAGACCCAGTGCTCCATCCACTACACGACTTTGCAATATCTCAATGGTAATAGTGCCTGCCCTATAGTAGGTTCTTACAAAATGTTTTTTTTATTAATTTGCTAATAGCACTTTGTTTTGTTCCTATACCTCTAATGTACTTCACATGAAATAATATAAATTAAAACTATTGTGATGCTTAATTTAATGCACTAAAAAAGGATTTACCTAAATTTTAATTCACAATGTTCTGCATACAATAACTATTTTTGAAATTATGGTTTTATTGAATTTGTTAAATAGAATAGAATTGAATACATTCTTTAGGGTAATAGAGATTATTTTTAAACATTTTATATAGTTATCAAAAATTTAGAAAATAACTTTCAAATGTAATATGTATTATTTTTTCTTATAGAATAGTAGAGGAATATATAATAAGTATATTAGAATGGAACAAACAAATGACTAAAAGTTTGGAAAATTGTTGAAGGAAGTAAAATGTTTTGCTGTCATGCCCCTAAGCAAAAACTTCAAACATTCAGGAATAAAGTTCTGATATGATTGCCATAAGGCAATTGCTGGAATTCCAGAGTATAAAAGGGAAGTTTTCATTTTACTAACTTCAGAAGAAATTGGGAAGAGTTTTATGTAATGATGATGAGTGAATGAGTAGAATTAGAAGAAATTTTTGTTTTGTTTTGTTTTTTACTAAAGCTATTTATTTTTTTTTTTAAACACATGCATGGACAATTTTTCAACATTAGCCCTTGCAAAACACTGTGTTCCAATTTCTTCCCTTTTCCCTCACACCCTCCCATAGATGGCAAGTAGTCCAATATATGTAAAACATAGTAGAAATATATGTTAATCCAATATTTGCATATATATTTATACAATTATTATGTAGCACAAGAAAAAAAGTGAAGCAAAATAAAATGCAAGCAAACAACAAAAGAATGAAAATGCTATGTTGTAAACCACATTTAGTTCCCACAGTCCTCTCTCTGGGTTAGATTGCTCTTTTCATCACTGAACAATTGAAACTGGTTTGAATCATCTCATTGTTGAAGAGATCCAAGTCCATCAGAATTGACCATTGTATAGTCCTGTTATTGCTGTATATAATGATTACCTGGTTCAGCTCATTTCACTTAGCATCAGTTCACGTAAGTCTCTCCAGGCCTTTCTGAAATCACCCTGCTGATTGTTTCTTACAGAAAAATAATATTCCATAACATTCATATATCATAACTTATTCAGCCATTCTCCAATTGATGGGCATCCATTCAGTTTACAATTTCTTGCTACTATGAAAAGGGCTGCCACAAACATTTTTGCACATATAGGTCCCTTTCCCTCGTTTAAGATGTGGCTGGGATATAGGCCCAGAAGAAACACTGCTGGGTCGAAGGGTAGGCACACTTTTGATAGGTTTTTAAGCATAGTTCCAGAATGCTCTCCAGAATGATTGGATCTGTTCACAATTCCACCAATAAGGTATTAGTGTCCCAGTTTTTCACATCCCCTCTAACATTCTTCATCATCTTGTCCTGTCATCTTAGCCAATTTGAAAGGTATATACTGGTATCTCAGAATTGTCTTAATTTGTTTTTCTCTGATCAGTAGTGATTTGGAGCACCTTTTCCTATGACTAGAAATAGTTTCAATTTCTTAATCTGAAAATTGTCTTTTCATATCCTTTGATCATTTATTAACTGGAGAATGGCTTGAATTCTTATAAAGTTGAATCAATTTTCTATAGAATGAGGCCTTCATTACAATCTTTGAATATAAAAATGTTTTTCCAATTTATTGTTTCCTTTCAAATCTTGTCTGCATGAGTTTTGTTTGTACAAAAACTTATTAACCTAATATAATCAAAATTATCTATTTTGTGATCGATAATGATCTCCTGTTCTTCTTTAGACACAAATTTTTCCTCCTCCACAGATCAGAGAGGTAAAATATCTTATGTTCTTGTAATTTATTTATAATATAATTCATTATGTCTAGATCTTAAGCCCATTTTAACTTTATCTTGGTATATGGTGTTAGGTGTGGATCAATGCCTAGTTTCTGCCATCCTAGTTTCCAATTTTCACAGCAGTTTTTGTCAGATAAAGAATTCTTATCCCAAAAGCTGGAGTCTTTGGGTTTGTCAAACTCTAGATTGCTACAGTTATTGATTATTTTGTCCTATGAATCTAACCTATTCCACTGATCATATTTCTTAGTCAGTACCAAATAGTTTTGATGACTGCTGCTTTATAATACAGGTTTAATCTGATACAGCTAGGCCACCTAGTCCTGTCGTATTTATTATATTCACTCCACCTATCCAAGAGCACTTGATATTTTTCCAGTTGTTTAGATCTGACTAGAAGAAAATTTTAAACATAATAATAACATTATAAAGGAAAACAACTTTTAAAAAACTTTTGAACTGTGATCAATGCAATGATAAACTATGAGTTAAAAAAATGAAGAGAAAATACACCACTCATTTTCTAATAGAGAAATGATGAACTTAAAATGAAAGAAGAAATTGGGTATGGTAAAGTGGGAATTTGTTTTGCTGCATTTTGGAATTTGCTCAACTGGGAGAGAGCAGTAGATTTATAATGTGAAAAAAAGAAAAAATAGTCTCTTATATATAGTCCCATTGTATTCCTACTGTTGTACTATTAGAGTGAGAAAAAAAAGGGAGGGAAGGGAGTACTAAGAATAACAGTTTTTACATCACCAAAAACATTACCTTAGTTATTGATAATCTAAGTATGAACTTCTTGTCTAGTGACCAATTATTAGATATGCTATATGAGGAATCAAATTTTATCAATTATGACCTTTCTATAATAGAAAGTGGAAAAGAAAAAGGAAATTTGTAGGAACTTAGAAGCACTGCTCATAAATACATGAAGTGGTCTTTTTGGGTACGGTGTGAATTCAAAGGAGATAAGAAGCATCATTTCATGAATCATTAGCCCATGCTATATTGCAGTGATCAAGAAATGTATTTGTGAAAAAAAATACCATAAAAATAATTATAACTCAAGTACCAACATCTGTTGCTGAAGAGGAAGATGCAAAGAAATTGTATGAAGAACTTGATAAGATCCTTCAGATTAAGTTAATATACTTTAATACTTGAAAATTTCATGACAAAGGTAGAGGAACAGGGAAAAATAAGGAAAATGTGTGTTTGAAAATATAGTTCATAAACAAGGAATTAGATAAGTTAAATAATTGAAAAATATACTAAAACTCTTACCTATTCAGAGTATCTCAAAATCAGTGCAGTTTTAGGCTGTTGAAGCCAAATGAATATGAACTAATATAGACGCAAAGCTGCAAAATGAATTGATATGGCCAAATTTTTTGACATTGATGTTTTATTTACATGGCAGTTAGCTGAAAACATGCAGTAGATCATTTTTCTTTTTGTTAAAGCAAATATTAAAATTAATATCAAATGACAAATATAAAGATAACATAAGATGTACAATTAAGACAGTTCCCCAGAATCATCAATTTCATGCCAGAAGGAAACATAGATGCCATTTAGTTTATTCATTTAAAAAATGAGAACATTGTGATATATGAAAGTTAAATGATTTACCTAAGGTCACATTGATGATAATCATTAGAGAAGAGATTTGAATTTTGAACAGTGGTTCTCTAAAACCAGAACCAAAGTGAAGTATACTTTTTACAGTATGGTGGTATACTTTTCATGGTATACTCTTTCACAGAGTAACTTGATCTATATAAACAATCTTTTACACTAAAAATATGAAAAGACCACACCTCAACACAGACTATTGCTATTTCCTAACGCATTCTAACTCAGTCAGTGAACATTAATTAAGCACTTATTCAGTGCTTGGGAAAGAAAGAAAAAAAAAGGAAGGAAAAAAAGAAAGGAAGAAAGGAAAGAAGGAAGGAAGGAAGGAAGAAAGGAAGGAAAAAGTGAAATGTTTCTGATTTCAAATGACTTTATACTGAGAGAAAAAAATTAAAATTTTGTAAATATACATTCTCTTTTTCTTTCTCTCTCTATTTAAATATATATACATATATATGCATATATATATAATAGCAGATAGTGTACAAGAGAAGATAGCATTTGGAGGTGGCAAGGGAGAGGGGAATTTGATAAAACCTTTTGAAAAAGATAAAATTTGAAAATTTTGAAAGAAGTCAGGGAAGCTAAGATATATGAATTAGGAAAGAAAGCATAAATTTTTGAAGTCAAATATTTTGTGTGAGGAATAACAATAGACTGCAGTGTACTTGGAAGAGAATAAGCTATAAGACAGAAAAAATAGGAAAGACTTTTTATTTTTGATCTTGGAGGATGCATCTCCTAGATTCTATTCAATAGGAGTAGATGAGAAGACATGGCATGGTTTGTCCTGTGCTATATAGAAAGATCAGTTTGCTAAAAGCACAGCTACTAGTGTTGTAGTAGGAGCCTGAGGCAAGCAGACAAATAATCAAGCTATTGCAATAGCCCATGCATAAAGTATTGAGGACCTGCAACAGGATGGTGGTAGTAAATGAAAACAGAATGAGGCATATGTAGAAATTGCTATACGGGTACAAAAGTAAAAAGTGTTGCTAGAAGTTGGTAGCATATTGGAAATTAGGGATGAGAAAAGCAAGTCAGAAGAAGACACCTACATTGCAAATGTGGGTGAGTGGGAGGAATGCAATGCTCTTAAAAGTGATAGGGAAGTTTGAAAGGGGAAGATTTTGGGGAAACACATAATGAGTTCAGTTTGGATATACTGAGTTAATAATATCTGTGAGGTATCTAAGTTACAGTGTCCAATAAAGTTAGAAATGCAAGTCTGAAAGTTAGGAAAAAAAGTTTAGGCCAAATAAATAGATGAGGAATCATAAGCATACAAAATGATAATTGAATTCCTGCGAGCTGAACAATGAAATAGTATAAAGAGATAAGAGAAAGCAGGATAGATCCTTTTTTTATTATAGTTTTTGATTTACAAGATATATGCATGGGTAATTTTTCAGCACTGACAATTGTGAAACCTTTTGTTTCCCCTCCTTCCCCCCACACACTCCCCCAGATGACAGGTTGACCAATACATGTTAAATATATTAAAGTATAAATCAAATACAATATATGTATACATGTCAAAACAGTTATTTTGCTGTACAAAAAGAATTGGACTTTGAAGTAGTATACAATTAGCCTGTAAAGGAAATCAAAAATGCAGGCGAACAACAATAGAGAGATTGGTAATTCTCTGTAGTGGTTCATAGTTATCTCCCAGAGTTCTTTCACTGGGTGTAGCTGATTCAATTCATTAATACTCTATTGGAACTGATTTGGTTCATCTCATTGTTGAAAATGGCCAGGTCCATCAGAATTGGTCATCATATAGTATTTATTGAAGTATATAAGGATCTCCTGGTCCTGCTCATTTCACTCAGCATCAATTCATGTAAGTCTCTCCAAGCCTTTCTGAAATCATCCTGTTGGTCATTTCTTACAGAACAATAATATTCCATAATATTCATATACCACAATTTATTCAGCAATTCTCCAATTGATGGGCATCCACTCATTTTCCAGTTTCTGGCCACTACAAAGAGGGCTGCCACAAACATTCTTGCACATACAGGTCTATTTCCCTTCTTTACAATCTCTTTGGGATATAAGCCCAGTACAAACACTACTGGATCAAAGGGTATGCACAGTTTGATAACATTTTTAGCATAGTTCCAAATTGCTCTCCAGAATGGCTGGATGTATTCACAATTCCACCAACAATGTATCAGTGTCCCAGTTTTCCCACATCCCCTCCAACATTCTGCATTATCTTTCCCTGCAATTCTAGCTAATTTGACAGGTGTATGTATAGTGGTATCTCACAGTTGTCTAAATTTGCATTTCTCTGATTAATAATGACTTGGAGCATCTTTTTATATGGCTAGAAATAGTTTCAATTTCTTCATCTGAGAATTGTCTGTTCATATCCTTTGATCATTTATCAATTGGAGAATGCCTTGATTTTTTATAAATTAGAGTCAATTCCCTATATGTTTTGGAAATGAGGCCTTTGTCAGAATCTTTGACTGTAAAAATGTTTTCCCAGTTCATTGTTTCTCTTCTAATCTTGTCTGTATTAGTTTTGTTTATACAAAAACTTTTTGATTTGATATAATTAAAATTTTCTATTTTGTCTGAGAATTGTCTGTTCATATCCTTTGACTATTTATCAATTGGAGAATGGCTTGATTTTTTAAATTAGGTCAATTTCTATATTTTAAATAAGTCCTTTATCAGAACCTTTGAAAAAATATTTTCCCATTTATTTTCCTTCAATCTTGTCTGCATTAGTTTTTTTTTTTTTTTTTTTTTTTTTTTTTTATAATTCCAGTTTTCAAATTTATTTATTTATTTATTTATTTATTTATTTTTATTTAATAGCCTTTAATTTACAGGATATATATATGGGTAACTTTACAGCATTAACAATTGCCAAACCTCTTGTTCAATTTTTCACCTCTTACCCCCACCCTCCCCAAATGGGGATAAGTAGATGTTAAATATATTAAAATATAACTTAGATAAAATAAGTATACATGACCAAAAATTATTTTGCTGAAAAAGAATCGACTCTGAATTTTGTACAATTGCTTTGGAAGGAAATCAAAATCGGTTATAAATATAGTGGAATTCAATGAATGGTTTTTACATCTAGAGTTCTTTTCTTATAGTTAGTTAGTTCATTACGCCCATTGAAATGATTTGGTTACTTTTGTGAGGATGGCCTGAGCCATCAGGATAATATCATCTAGTAGTTGTTGAAGATAAATGATTCCTGGTCCTGCCATTTCACTCACACATTCATGTAAGTCCTCCAGGCCTTTTGAAATCATCCTGTTGGTCATTTCACAGAACGAATTTCCATAATTTTCATATACCAAATTTATTAGCCATTCTCCAACGATGGACATCCATTCAGTTTCCAGTTTCTCCACTCAAAAGGGTCCAAAAATTTAATAAGGTCCCTTTCCTTCTTTATAACTTTTGGGATATAATCCCAGAGAACACTGCTGGATCAAAGGGAACCAGTTTGATAACTTTTTTGAGCATATTCCAAACTACTCTCAAAATGGTTGGATTCGTTCCAACCCACCAATAACAATGTCCCAGTTTTTCCCATCCCTCCCAACAATACATTATTTTTTTCCTGCATCTTAAAATCTGACAGGTGTGTAGTGGTATCTTAGAGTTGTCTTAATTTGCATTTCTCTGATTAATAATATTGGGATCTTTTTATGACTAGAAATTTTAATTTCTTCATTGAGGAATTGTCTGTTCATATCCTTTGACCATTTTTTCAATTGGAGAAGGTTGATTTTATAAATTAGAGTTAATTTCATATATTTTGGAAATGAGGCCTTTATCAGAACCTTTGACAAAAATTTTTAGTTTTTCTTCCCTTCTAATCTTTCTGCATTAGTTTTTGTTTGAAAAACTTTCAGTTTTTATAATCAAAATTTTCTATTTTGGATCAGTAATATCTCTAGTTCTTTTGGTCATAAAACCCCCCCTTCCACAGGTCTGAGGTAAACTATCCTTTTCCTCTAATTTATTAATTTTCTTTTTATGCCTAGGATGAACCCATTTTTGACCTTATCTTGGTATTTTAATATGGATCAATGCCAGTTTCTTATTAGTTTCCAATTTTCCCCAATTTTTTATCAAAAGTAAGTTCTTATCCCAAAAGTGGGATCTTTGGGTTTTCAAAAGACAGGTTCTATATTTGTTGACTGTTTTACCCTTGAACCCTAATCTTTCCATGATCCAATTAATTATTCCTTAGCAATAAAATGTTTTTGGTAATCTGCTCTATAGTATAGTTTTTGATCTTAAGCTAAGCCACCATCGTTTGATTTTTTTCATTAATTCCTTGAAATTCTTGACCTTTTTGTTTTCCATATGAACTTTTTGTTATTTTTCTAGGTCAAAAATAGTTTTTTAAGTTGATTGGTATAGCGCTAAATAAATAGATTAGTTTGGTAATATTTCATCTTTATTATATTTGCTCCCCTATCCAAGAGCATTTAAATTTTCAATTGGTTAGACGATTAATTTGTGGAAAAGTGGTCTTAATTTTGCTCATAAAGTTTCTGATTTTCCTGGAGAAGATTCTAAATATTTTATATTATCGTAGTTACAAATGGAATTTCTCTTTGTAACTTATGTTGGATTTTTATGATATATAAAAATTGATGACTTTGTGGTTTATTTTATAACCAGCAACTTTTAAAGTTGTGGATTATTTCTAATAACTTTTGAGAATTTTTTAATATACCATCATGTCATTGGCAAAAGGTAAATTTGGCTTCCTCATTGCCTATTCTTATTCCCTTTAATCTCTTTCCGCTCTTATTCTATAGCAGGTTTCTAATACAATATTAATAGTAACGGGATAGTGGGAACCTTGTTTCCTCCAGATCTTATTGGAATGGTTGATTTGTCTCCATTACATATGATGTTTACTGATGGTTTTAAATAGATGCTGCTGATTATTTTAGGAAAAGTCCTTTTTCCTATATTAAGTGTTTTTTAATAGGGAATGGATGTTGGATTTTATCAAATGCTTTTTTCTGCATCTATTGAGATGATCATAGGTTTTTTGTTAATTTGGTTATTAATGGGCCAAATTTGATATTTTTTTTGAACCAGCCCTGCATTCCTGGTATAAATCCTACTTGATCATAGTGTATTATCTTGGAGATGATTTTCGAAGCTTTTGCTAATATCTTTTTAAAGATTTTAGCATCAATATTCATTGGAATTGGTCTATAATTTTCTTTTCTTTTTCACCTCTGGTTTAGGTATCAATTACCATGTCTTTATGAAGGAAATTGTGGACTCCTTCATTCCCAATTTTATCAAATAATTTATATACATTGGGGCCAATTTTCTTTAAAGTTTGGTAAAACACATTAACCATCTGGTCCTGGGGATTTTTTCTTGGGAGTTGTTTTTTCCTGTTCTTTTCTTTTTCGAAATGGACTATTCAAAATTTACTTTTCCTTTTGTCTGGGAATCTGTATTTTTTTGGGGTAGTCATCCATTTCATTGGTTTAAATTTATTCAAAGTTAGAAAATAATTTATTATTTCTCTAATTTCCTCTTCATTGGTGGAAAGTTCTCCCTTTTCATTTTAAGACTACTAATTTCATTTTCCTCCTCCTTTTCTAATCAGTTTACCAAGGCATCTATTTTATTGGCTTTTTCATAGAAAACTTTAGTTTTTAATTAGTTCAATAGTTTTTTACTTTCAATATTTTTAATTTCCCTTTAATTTTAAATTTAATTTAGTATTTGATTGGGGGTTTTTTAATTTGGTCTTTTAGTTTTTTTAGTTGCCCAATTCATTAATCTTTTCTTTCTCTGTTTTATTCAAGTAAGCCCTAAGGTTTTCCCTCTTATTACCCTTTGGCTGCATCCCCAAATTTTTATGATGTCTCATCATTGTCATTATCTTGGTAAATTAAATTGTTCTATAATTTGCTGTTAATCATTCTTTAAAGAATTGTTTAGTTTTTCTTTTTTCTATTTTCTTTTTGTTGAATGATTTTAGACATGATTGAAAGCATTTACTATTTCGTTTTCTTGATTTAATTTTAGGTCTTTATGTCTTTAAAGGTCAATTTTTAAAGTTCCATGAACCTGGAAGAAATATATTCCTTCTATTCCATTCAATTTTTCTCCAAAGATCCAACTTTTTTTTCTAATATTCATTTACTTCTTTAATTTCTTTCTTATTTGTTTTGTGGTTTGTTTGTCTAATTTGGATCAAGGTTAATCTCCCCTTTACAGTTTTGTTTTTTTTTCTTGCCCTTTAATTTCTCCTTTGGGTTGGTGCCTCCATTGATATATTTTAATATTGATATTCTTCGTTGTTTTGTTACCCTTTTTGGGATTAGTTTTCCTTATCTCTTTTAAAATTAGATCAATTTTACTTTTGTTGATCAATGGGATGGCTCCCCTTTTTTTTTCACCTGAAGCATAAAGATTTTTCCCAGCCACTTTTCTCTATATCATCCCCTGCTTTAAATGTGTTTTGTAAAACTTTGTAGGGGTTCGACTTTTGATCCAGTCTGCTTTCCTCCTTTTGGGGTTTCCCATTTACATTTAGGGAATTACTAAATCTGTTTTCCTCCTCCAAACCCTTGGGTTGCTTTCTTATTCCCTCCCCAACCCTCTTTCCCTTTTAAACTTTGTCCCTCTTGTATCACGTACTTATCCTCTTTATAATCCCTCCTCCCCTTTGAAATTTTCCTTTTATTATCTTTTCTTTTCCTTTTTCCTCCCCTTTTTTTAGGCGAGAATTTTCTAAAACAAATGTCAATTATTTTTTCTTTACCAACTCTGAGGGAAGTAGATTCACACAATGTTCCTCCCCTCTTTCCCTCAGATATGATAAGTTTCCTTAGCCTCTTTGGGGATTGGTTCCCCTCTTTATCCCTCCTTACCTTATTCTGATCATCCCTTTCCATATCTACTTCCCTTTTTTATTATATCATAAATCAAATTATACATTATTCTTTTTGTATATCCAAACAGAAATACAACTCAAGAGTTATTTTACCTTTTCTGCATCTCTTGAGTTCTATTCTTGGAGATCAAATTTTTTTTAGTTCTGGTTTTTCTTCAGAAACAAATGGAATTCATTTGTTTTATTAAATTCCATCTTCTTCCCTGGAAAATGCTTTATGGGAGTTTATTCGGCTGCATCTCAAGTTCTTGTGCCTTCGAATATCATATTCCAGGCCCTTCTTTCCTTTTTAGAGGAGCCAGATCTTGAGTGATCCTTATTGTGGCCCCTCGGTATTTAAATTTTTTTTGGCTGCTTGAAAATTTTCCTTTCTTTAGTTCTGAAATTTTGCCACAATATTCTTTGGGATTTTTTTTTAGGGTTTCTTTCAGAAGGTGTTCGATGAATTCTTTCAATCCTATTTTACCTTCATTCTATTACATCTGGGAGTTTCTTTGATGATTTCTTGTAAAATAATCAGGCTCTTTTTTTCATCATAGTTTTGGAAAGTCAATAACCTAGATTATCTCTTGATCTATTTTCCAAGTTTCGTTTTTTCAAGTAGTAATTCGTGGTTTTTTCCAGTTTGTCATTTTTTTGTTTTTTATTTATTCTTGCTGCTCAAGAATCATTGTTTAATTTGTTCAGTTCTAATTTTAAAAGTTATTTTTCAGCTTTTTTTACCTTTCTGTATATGTCCAATTGAGTTTTAATGTTTGTTTTGGTCTGTGGTTTTTTCCTTTCACTTTTTTTTAGTAAATTATTTCTTTCAACCCAGGTCCCTTTCTTGCCTTTGCTTTTTCCAACAGGTCCCACTTTCTTGCGTTCTTTGCTTTTCCAAATCCTCCTCTTTGGTGGCTTTTTTTCCAATTCGTTTTCAGGAATTTTGGTCTCAAGGTTTCTTTCCTTTCATTTATCTTCAACCCTTTTTGAACTTTTATTGGTTTCTGAGAGCATTCTGAAGGGGCACTGATATTTTGCTGAGGTTCCCTTTCCAGGTTTGCTGACCTGCTCTTTTTCTTGGGCGTCGATTTTCCACTTTTTTACAAAAGCCCTCCTGGCGGGGGGGGGTTCCAACTTCCTCTCAAATGGGAGGGTTCCCCGACTCTCCAAGGTTGGGGCTCGGGAATTTCCCTTCCCCCCAACAGGAGGTGGATTCGCCTGGCCCTCTATCAAATCTTAGTAGGGCTGAGTGGATTATATTGTAGGTAAAGAGACTAAGGGGGTGTCCCCCCACGGGCCCTTGGGGATGTGGTGTACACTATGAGAAAACCAAATCTTTTAATGTCTCTGCCCCATTTTCGGCCCAAAAAAAACTCTATCCCCAGGCTCCCCCCTCAGTTGGAATAAACCCCTGGTTCTGCTTTAATAAACTCCAAGGAAAAGCCCCTTACTTTGGGGCTCTATTAAGTTGGGCCCACCCTGTTTGAATCTCCTCCCTTTTCCCCCAGTTCGATTCCCCCCTTTTCCCCGGGCAACCTTTTTTAAAAAGATTTTTGGCCTGGTTTTTTCACTTTCAATTGTAGTCAAAAATTTTTGAGGCTTATTATTATTGATAAAAGGGTAAGAAAACTTGAAGGCCTTTGTTTCTCCAATCTTTGGTTGTTATTTTTTTGTCAAAAAATTTCAATTTGATGTAACAAAAATTTTCTATTTGTGTATTTTCATTTTATTTTTTTGGTTCCTTTGGCAAATATTTTTCCTTTTGTTCTTCCCCTTCCACAAAGGGTAAGGTAAACTATCCTGAGTTCTGCTAATTTATTTATAATCTCATTCTTTATGCCTAGGTCATGAACCCATTTTGACCTTATCTTGGTGCACGGTATTAAGTGTGGGTCAATGCCTAGTGTCTGCCATACTAATTTCCAATTTCCCCAGCAGTTTTTGTCAATGAATTCTTATCCCAAAAGCTGGGGTCTTTGGGTTTGTCAAACATTAAATTATTAAAGTTATTGACTGTTTTGTCCTTTGAACCTAACCTGTTCCACTGATCAACTAGTGTATTTCTTAGCCAATACCAAATGGTTTTGGTAATTGCTGCTTTATAATATAATTTTAGATCTGATACAACAAGGCCGCTTTCATTTGATTTTTTTTTTCATTAATTCCCTTGAAATTCTTGACCTTTTGTTTTTCCATATGAACTTTGTTGTTAATTTTTTCTAGGTCATTAAAATAGTTTTTTGGGAGTCTGATTGATAAAGCGCAAAATAAATAGACTAGTTTAGGTAGTATTTTCATCTTTATTATATATGCTTGCCCCTATCCAAGAGCATTTAATATTTTTCCAATTAGTTAGATCAGATTTGCCCCTTCACAACCATAGTTAATAGCTTCTGGGATTTAGGGACCTCTTGAGATCTCAGAATCTCTTTGGATAGAAATATGGAAAGAAATAAAATCTATGATATCCTCATTTAATACTGCCTTTCATAGATTAACACAAAGAATTGTTCCTTTCAGTTGGTTGTCCTTCCAAGAATTCATATTGGAGCCAAGTCCCATCATATGTCTTTAGTCCTATCAATATCGTACTAGTTGGCATGTCTGCATCCTTTATAAAAAGATGCTTTTCATCATGTTTCACACGAAGCTTTGTCACCCTAAAAGTTCATCAATCAAATGAGGAACTCTCCTGATGAGCCCATTATACCAAGAACCCCACACAAGGGGTCATATTCCAATAAATCATAATGTTGCTCAGGAATTTTTCATTTAGCCATAGTTGTGAAAGACACTTATTTTTTTCATTTTCTTCTCCATCATTTTATTTTTTTCTAAAAATCCCATTTTATTTTTTAAAAAATTGAATATGTTAGACTTCCAGCCAAGATGGTGGCGAGGAGGCACACAGCTGTGTAAGTTCCGCATTTTCTCTGAGAATTCATCTCATTACAAGCCTCTGAATTAATGCCTGACTGAAGAAAAACACAAATAGTTACCAAGAGAAGACATCCTTGAGATTCGCCAGGAAAGGTCTGTTTTTGTTTGAGGGCAGGACGGTTTTAGATCAGGCACAGGCTGAGGGCAGCAGCAGCAAGAGCTCAGCAGGCAACTCACAGCCAAGCAGACCGGAGGGGGTTGGGGTGTGATCTCAGCTGTCTCTGCGGGCAGAGCTTCGCTACAAGATTGGATACATTGCCCTGGCAGCAAGTCAGTAGCCCAGCAGAGAAGCTAAAAACACTGGGGGTGAAGAATTCAACCCCAAACAACTGGAGTTCCTTGGGACCTGGCCACCCCTCCCCCACAGCATCTCAGCATGCTCTCAGAGTCTCAGAGCACAGGCACAGCACAGTCCTGCTAGTGCCTCGCTGCTGCCCCCTCAGTCTGTAGAGGAAGCTCGGTAACACCACCCAGCCCCTCCCCCCAAAAAACACAGATTCCATTTGGGTTTTTTTTTTTTTTTCATTTTTTCTTTGCTAGTTTGTCTCTGATTCTTCTCTGACAAAATGAGCAAAAAATTGAAAAGGACCTTAATGATTGACAGCTTTTATATGGACAGAGAGCAGACTCTAAACCCTGAGGAGACTAAAAACAGATTATCTCCAGGTGAATCCCCACAGGAGGAGATCATCTGTTCCTCAGCACAGATGAATCTCATAGAAGAAATTAAAAAGGCTCTCACAAGAGAGCTAGAAGAAAAATGGGAAAAGGAGAGGGAGGCTTGGCAAGAGAGTCTGGAGAAATTGTCCCACTCATTTAAAGACAGAATGGATAAAGAAAACAAATCCTTGAAAAATAGGATTAGTGAACTGGAAACAGAAAATAGCTCTCTAAAGAATAAAATTGGTGAAATGGAAAAACATTCCATAGAACAAATTGGACAATTAGAAAAAGATATAAAAAAAGTGAATGAAGAAAATACTTCATTGAAAATCAGAATTGAGCAAATGGAATTGCATGACTCAAGGAGACAAGAAGAATCAGTCAAGCAAAACCAAAAAAATCAAACAATGGAGAAAAATGTGAAATACCTTCTTGGGAAAACAACAGACCTGGAAAATAGGTCTAGGAGAGACAATCTGAGAATTATTGGACTCCCAGAAAAATACGATGAAAAAAAGAGCCTGGACACTATTTTCCAGGAAATTATCAAAGAGAACTGCCCAGAAGTCATAGAAACAGAGGGTAAAATAGACATTGAAAGGATTCATCGATCACCCACTGAAAGGGATCCTGAAATCAAAACACCAAGAAATATAGTGGCCAAATGCCAGAATCCTCAAACAAAGGAAAAAATACTCCAAGTGGCTAGAAAAACCCAATTCAAATATAGAGGAACCACAGTAAGGATCACCCAAGATCTTGCAGCATCCACATTAAAAGATCGAAGGGCCTCAAATATGATATTCCAAAAGTCTAAGGAACTTGGTATGCAACCAAAAATAACTTACCCAGCCAGAATGAATCTTTTTCCAAGGAAGAAGATGGTAATTCAACGAAATAAGTGAATTTCACCTATTTTTGGTGAAAAAACCAGAACTTAACAAGAAGTTTGATCTACAAATATAAAACTCAAGAAAAACCTAAAAAGGTAAAAAGAAATCTTGGGAACTATATTTCTGCTGTAAAGATGTATAAAAAATATATGTATACCTTTTTCTAGAAATTAGAGGAAGAAAGGACATTGTACCAGAAAAAGGGTAAAGTGGGGGTACTATATCTCACAAAGAGGCAAAGGAAACCTATTATATTTGAGAGAAAGAATGAAGGGGAATGAATATAGTGGGTCTTTTACTGCCATCAGAATTGGCTTTAAGAGAAAAAATTTTAGACATATTCAATTTATGGTGAAACTTCTCCCATCTCATTGAAAAGTGAGAAGGGAAAAGTGAAAAGGGAAGGAATAAGCTAAGCAGAAGGGAATATGGAAACTGAGGGAAAGGAGTAAGATAGGGGGAGGAACTCTAAGGTGGGGAGGAGGGATACTAAAAAGGGAGGGCTGTGAGAAGCAAGTGGTGCTCACAAGTTTAATACTGGGAAGGGGGGTAAGGGAGAAAGAAGGGAGAAAAGCATAAACAGGGGTTAAGAAGATGACAAGTAATACAGAATTGTTAATTTTAACCATAAATGTGAACGGGGTAAACTCCCCCATAAAGAGGAAGCAATTAGCAGAATGGATTAAAAGCAAGAATCCTACAATATGTTGTTTATAGGAAACACACCTGAAGCAGGGAGATACATGCAGAATAAAGGTAAAAGGATGGAGCAAAATCTACTATGCTTCAGGTGAAGTCAAAAAAGTAGGGGTAGCCATCCTGATCTCAGATCAAACAAAAGCAAAAACTGATCTAATTAAAAGAGATAAGGAAGGCACTATATCTTGCTAAAGGGTAGCATAGATAATGAAGCAATATCAATATTAAACATATATGCACCAAGTGGTATAGCATCTAAATTCTTAAAAGAGAAATTAAGAGAGCTGCAAGAAGAAATAGATAGCAAAACTATAATAGTGGGAGACCTCAACCTTGCACTCTCAGAATTCAAACCACAAAATAAATAAGAAAGAAATTAAAGAGGCAAATAGAATATTAGAAAAATTAGGTATGACAGATCTTTGTAGAAAACAGAATGGAGACAGAAAGGAGTACACTTTCTTTTCAGCAGTTCATGGAACCTATACAAAAATAGAACATGTATTAGGACAGAAAAATCTCAAATTCAAATGCAGTAAGGCAGAAATAGTAAATGAATCCTTTTAAGATCACGATGCAATAAAAATTACACTCAACAAAAAGCCAGGGGAAAGTAGACCAAAAAATAATTGGAAACTAAATAATGTCATACTAAAGAATGATTGGGTGAAACACCAAATCATAGACATAATTAATAACTTCACCCAAGAAAATGACAATAATGAGACATCATACCAAAATTTATGGGATGCAGCCAAAGCGGTAATAAGGGGAAATTTCATATCTCTAGAGACCTACTTGCATAAAATAGAGAAAGAGAAGGTCAACAAATTGGGCTTGCAAATAAAAATGCTAGAAAAGGAACAAATTAAAACCCCCCAGTCAAACACTAAACTTGAAATTCTAAAAATAAAAGGAGAGATCAATAAATTGAAAGTAAAAAAAAAACTATTGAATTAATTAATAAAACTAAGAGTTGGTTCTATGAAAAAACCAACAAAATAGACAAACCCTTAGTAAATCTGATTTAAAAAAGGAAAGAGGAAAATCAAATTGTTAGTCTTAAAAATGAAAAGGGAGAACTTGCCACTAATGAAGAGGAAATTAGAGCAATAATTAAGAATTACTTTGCCCAAAAAATAGGGATTGAAGGAGTCCTACCAAACTCCTTTTATGACACAGACATGGTACTGATACCTAAACCAGGTAGGCTGAAAACAGAGAAAGAAAATTATAGACCAATCTCCCTAATGAATATCGATGCTAAAATCTTAAATAAAATATTAGCAAAAAGATTACAGAAAATCATTCCCAGGATAATACACTATGACCAAGTAGGATTTATACCAGGAATGCAGGGCTGGTTCAATATTAGGAAAACTATTAGCAAAATTGACTATATCAATAAGCAAACTAACAAAGACCATATGATCATCTCAATAGATGCAGAAAAAGCATTTCATAAAATCCAACATCCATTCCTAATAAAAACACTTGAGAGTATAGGAATAAATGGACTTTTTCTTAAAATAGTAAGGAGCATATATTTAAAACCATCAGTAAGCATCATATGCAATGGGGAAATCCCAGTAAGATCTGGAGTGAAGCAAGGTTGCCCACTATCACCATTATTATTCAGTATTGTATTAGAAACACTAACCTCAGCAATGAGTTGAGAAAGAGATTAAAGGAATCAGAATAGGCAATGAGGAAACCAAACTATCACTCTTTGCAGATGATATGATAGTATACTTAGAGAATCCCAGAGATTCTACTAAAAAGCTATTAGAAATAATCCATAACTTTAGCAAAGTTGCAGTTATAAAATAAATCACCTATAAATCCTCAGCATTTTTATACATCACCAACAAAATCCAACAGCAAGAGATACAAAGAGAAATTCCATTCAGAATAACTGTCGACAGCATAAAATATTTGGGAATCTATCTACCAAAGGAAAGTCAGGAATTATATGAGCAAAATTACAAAAAAACTTTCCACACAAATAAAGTCAGACTTAAACAATTGGAAAAATATTAAGTGCTCCTGGATAGGTCGAGCGAATATAATAAAGATGGCAATACTCCCTAAACTAATCTATTTATTTAGTGCTATGCCAATCAGACTTCCAAGAAAATATTTTAATGATCTAGAAAAAATAACAACAAAATTCATATGGAATAATAAAAGGTCAAGAATCTCAAAAGAATTAATGAAAAAAAAAATCAAATGAAGGTGGCCTAGCTGTACCTGATCTAAAACTATATTATAAAGCAGCAGTCACCAAAACCATTTGGTATTGGCTAAGAAATAGATTAGTTGATCAGGGGAACAGGTTAGGTTCAAAAGACAGAATAGTCAACTATAGCAATCTAATGTTTGACAAACCCAAAGATCCTAACTTTTGGGATAAGAATTCATTATTTGACAAAAACTGCTGGGATAACTGGAAATTAGTATGGCAGAAATTAGGCATGGACCCACACTTAACACTGTTTACCAAGATAAGAGCAAAATGGGTCCATGATTTAGACATAAAGAACGAGATTATAAATAAATTGGAGGAACATAGGATAGTTTGTCTCTCAGAGTTGTGGAGGAGGAAGAAATTTGTGACTAAAGACAAACTAGAGACCATTATTGATCACAAAATAGAAACTTCTGATTACATCAAATTAAAAAGCTTCTGTACAAACAAAACGAATGCAAACAAGATTAGAAGGGAAGCAACAAACTGGGAAAACATCTTCACAGTTAAAGGTTCTGATAAAGGCCTCATTTCCAAAATATATAGAGAACTGACTCTAATTTATAAGAAACCAAGTCATTCTCCAATTGACAAATGGTCAAAGGATATGAACAGACAATTTTCAGATGATGAAATCGAAATTATTACCACTCATATGAAAGAGTGTTCCAAATCATTATTAATCAGAGAAATGCAAATTAAGATAACTCTGAGATACCATTACACACCTGTTAGATTGGCTAAGATGACAGGGAAAAATAATGATGATTGTTGGAGGGGATGCGGGAAAACTTGGACACTGATACATTGCTGGTGGAGTTGTGAATGAATCCAACCATTCTGGAGAGCAATCTGGAATTATGCCCAAAAAGTTATCAAACTGTGCATACCCTTTGATCCAGCAGTGCTACTACTGGGCTTATACCCCAAGGAGATACTAAAGAAGGGAAAGGGACCAGTATGTGCCAAAATGTTTGTGGCAGCCCTGTTTGTAATGGCTAGAAACTGGAAAATGAATGGATGCCCATCAATTGGAGAATGGTTGGGTAAATTTGGTATATGAATGTTATGGAATATTATTGTCCTGTAAGAAATGACCAGCAGGATGAATACAGAGAGGCTTGGAGAGAATTACATGAACTGATGCTAAGTGGAATGAGCAGAACCAAGAGATCATTATATACATCAACAGTGAAACTGTATGAAGATGTAATCTGATGGAAGTGGATTTCTTTGACACAGAGACCTAATTCAGTTTCAATTGATCAATGACGGACAGAAGCAGCTACATCCAAAGAAAAAACACTGGGAAATGAATGTTAAATGTTTGCATTTTTGTTTTTCTTCCCTGGTTATTTTTACCTTCTGAATTCAATTCTCCCTTTGCAACAAGAAAACTGTTTGGATCTGCACACATACATTGTATCTAGGATATACTACAACATATTCAACATATATAGGACTGCTTGTCATCTAGGGGAGGGGGTGGAGGGTGGGAGGGAAAAATCAGAACAGAAGTGAGTGCAAGGGATAATGTTGTAAAAAAATTACCCTGGCATGGGTTCTGTTAATAGAAAGTTACTATAAAAAAAAAAAGGAAAAAAAAATTGACTATGTTAAAAACACAGAAATATTTCCCATTTCACTAAATTAGCACAAATAGTTGAAGATACTACAGATTAAATTCAACAGGAATGGTTAAATTCCTGTATATAGCAGTTAGGTGTATGTTAGATTTTGGTTCTTTGTGAGACATGGATTGAACAATAAATTAATTCTTTCACATTCATCACAGCTGCCTCTGGGTTGGGCATGGGGGGGTAGAATGATGATAAGATGGTATCAGGCGCTAATTCCTTTAAAAAATTCAATACATATTATAGAAAAATGTTATATGAATGAAATATCAAGATATCAAATAGCAGAAAATAAGTCTAAATGAATTCTATGGCATCAAATGGTGATACCCTGATGGATATGTGATGGGTAAGTTGATAACTTTCCACCAGTCATCTAGACAAGAATTCATTAAGCACCTATTATGTGACAAGTACTGTTCTTACTCATTAGAATTACTAGGAAAGACTAAAGGAGTTCCTGCCTTCAAGGGATTTATTATCTAATGATTTGATTTAGAAAAATACAAATTCAAACTAATATATCATTCTAATGTTACACAACTTTTGTTTGACCTTTCCTATAAATCTCTAACATCAAAAGTTCTGAGGGCTTTTCTGCCAGTTCAGTGGTATTATATGAAAAACAATGGAGCATATGGATTTTCTGTTGGTATCTTTTACTCTTGCTACAAGTCTTGTTGTGCCACAGTTCCCTCTTAATGTCCTGACCCAGTTTCTCTAATTGTCCTACTTAGTTACTCTGCCTCAGGTTATAACCTTTCCCTCTTAATGTTTGATAAGATAAAGGTTTTATATCTTTAGGCTATAATCATTCCTTCTTAATGTTTGACAGGATAAAGGTCTATCCATTTTAGACATCATTAGAATATGTCATCCTAGGTGCTTCCCCCCATTAGGTTATCCCCATAAGGGTACCGCCCCCATTATGTCATTGTTTTTGTTATCCTATAAAAGAATCTTGCAATCCAACATTCAGGGCTGGATTCTTTGAGATGATAGTCTGGGTCAGTCCTGGGAACAAACATGGATCATTTAATCCCAATAAATCTCTCCATTTAATAAACTATTAAATTTTTCTCTAATCTCTATCTTGCTCAATTTCTCTGGCATTACAGTGTAATTCCTAACTCCTTTTTGGGTCAATTCTATTCTTTCTCCTTCCACAAGTTCACCCCCTTCCTAGTTCAGACCCTTGTCCCCAATCAAGTAGACTATTGATATTACCTCCTTTCTCTCCCTTTTAAATTTTTTGCTCTCTGAAATCCATTACATACCTGACAGAGTTGAAGTGCACTCTATACCTGACAGACTGATTTTTCGAAGTGGAAATTTGATTTTGTCATCCCTATCCAATTAATTCCAAGGAACACTATTGCCTTTGAGATACAATATAAGTGCCTCCACTTAACTCACATCCCATCACACTTAGTTCCAACTTATCTTTTATACATTGTTTCTTTACTTATATATCATGGTTTAACCAAACTGTTTTCCTTCACGTGAAAGAGATTTCATCTTATTTCTGTATGAGCTGCTCCTTTCCTTCCCCCTGCCTACAATGTACTATAACTCATCTCCTTCTCTCTGAATCTTTTTTCCTTCAAAATTCTTAAAGAGAATTCTCCTTCTTCCTCCCCTTAGACATTAGAATTCTCCCCAAATAATATAACATGTTTATTTCAACATATTTTTTTATTAATACTCTCCCCTCCCCAAAGTACATAGTAACTCATGAATCATGCTTGTCAAATACTTTTCAAGAAATTTGTGGGCCAAGTAAATATATTTCAAAAACCTGTTGAAACTACAACTAATCCTTAGTCTGTTTTTATGAAATCAATGTCAAATATGGGGATTCTAAATAGTGGTTGATTGCATTTACGTAGATACTATTGTATACATAACACTCTACACTGAATTTTTTTCTTAGAGGCAAGGAAGTAATATAATAAAGCAAACTATCATGAATATTTCAAATTCAATAGCAAGTCATCTAAAAAAGCCATCTTTTATTTGAATTCCATCTAAGACAGGTATATCAATCTTAACCAAGCATCATAAAAAAAAGTTATTTTATACTCAGTCTTTTTTCTTCAAAAAGATGGTTATGAGTCACAAAGAAAGGCTACAATACATTGCAGGAAATACCCCAATGGGGTATTTCCAGAAGAATACAGTACATTCTGTTTTGAGCCTTATTTTTAAGTGAACGGTGAACAATAAGAAAGAAGTTATAGTTTCAAATTTATTTTAAGGATGCTTCCATACAGCAATAGAATTGATATTTCTCAAAATAATTTTATGAGTTACTAAGGTAAGTATAATAGTAATAATAATAATAATAAATTAATTTATAGATTTGGAGAACCACCTCAGAAATGTTGTATGATGTGCTCAGTCACTAGTCACAGACCTAGTAAATATCAGATGCTGAATTCCAACCTACTCCCAATGTAAGACTTTCTTTTTCTTTTCTTTCTTTCTTTCTTTTTTTTTTTTCTTCTAATATTCTGCTTTTTATGCCTTCTAAAGTAACAGGGTTCAAGAATCTGGTTTTGTTGTTTTGTTTGGTGAGGCAACCGAGGTTAAGTGACTTGCCCACAGTCACATAATAACTGCTAAGTGTCTGAAGCCAATTTGAACTCAGGTCCTCCTTACTCCAGGACTGATACTTTATCTACAGCAACATCTAGCTACCCTGAGGGTTCAAGAATCTGACAGAAATTTAGGGGATGCATAGCAAAATGCAAATATAAATCAAATCTCCACTATAACATATCTATCAAATGAACATACAAACTAAGCCTAAAGACATCAAAGGAGAGCAAACCTATCATCTCTTCAGGTAGCTCATTCATTTCTAAGTGAATTTAATTATTAAAAAGTTTTTTGTTACAATATTTGTTTTTTTGTTTGTTTGTTATTGTTGTTGTTTTCTCTATAACAAACCAAAATAGGCCTCTTTGAAACTTCTACCTATTATTTTTGGTTTTGCTCTCTGTAATCAGAAAAGAAAAAATGTCTAATTCATTCTTTTCCACATGAAAGCCTTCAGATACTCAAAGACTACTCTTTTATACTCTCGAGTCTTCCCATTTTCACAGCAAACAAGTCAATTCCCTTTACCCAAACCTCATATAACACAAGCTCGTCATCTCACCTAAGTGATTGCCTTCTCAGAACACCATCTTGCTTATCAAAGTAAATTTTAACCCATGGAGCTCCAAATTTGAGCACAACATTTTAGGAAAGGTCACTTTCTTTTTGCTAGAAGTTCTGGCCCTCTGATATAGTCCAAGTCTTCAATAGTTTTTGTTTTATTTTGTTTTTGGTTAATCACAGTGTTGATCACACTGCTGACATATTAACTTTGTAATCTCCAGAAATCACAAATTGTTTTTAGAATAACTGCTGGCTAACCAAGCCTGATTCATCTTGTATTTGTGAAGTTGCTTTTTTGCACCCAACTGTAAAACATTAAAATTACATTGCAAATATACTTGAATATATTACATTTATTGATTTCATCTTCTGAGAATTAACTCAAAGCTCTAGCCTGTCAAGAAATTTTTTGATCCTAAGTTGATTGTCATATATTATAGCTAGCTGTTTTTCTCAATTGGGCATCACCTTTATATTGGATTAGCATGCAATATATGTTGACATCAAAGTTATTTTTTTTTTTAATTTTTGCTGAGGCAATTGGGGTTAAATGGTCACACAGCTTGGAAATGTGAAGTGTCTGAAGCCAGATTTGAACTCAGGTTCTCCTGACTTCAGGGCTGGTGCTCTATCCACTTTGCCATATAGCTGCCCCAATATAAAAGTTCTAGACAAAAATAATAATATTTAGACAAATATAAATCTCTGGAAAATGCCACAGGTGTGTAATGGGCTGAAGTTTGAGTTGATGCACTGAGGTCCCAAGTACATGAGGCTAAATAGTAATTGGACTATACTCTATACATGATTGGATAAAGAATGGTCCCTGCCCACTCTCTGTGCAAGTCCTGATGTGTTGTACAGGAAATGACGATTTTGGTTGGTGGAGGCAGAGAGAGGAACAGGAAGAGAAGCTGGGAGAGATGGGGCCTGGGTCCATTCTCCTGGCTGCTGGTCGTGTGGCTGGTGATCTAGCTAGCTTCTTGACTCAGCTGCACACATTGCTATCGCCGATTCTCTTCCACCTCCGATCCTTCTTCACTGAGAATAAAGACTGATGATTTTCCACTAACCTGAACTCCTGACTCCTGCTGATTTAAAAATACACGGTCTTCACACAGCTGCTCTCCTGATACTTTGACATTGAACCATTAAAAATACAGTGAATGTGGTGAAGTAACAAGTTCTGAATCTATTTTATTGTCTTAGCTTAGAGTCCTTTATTTTGTCAATAAGAAAAGTATGACACATTATTCTCTGATATTAATTAATCCTCAAAATAGCAAGCATGGAAGTCTGATCCACATGACATAATTGACATAAGTAGCACTTCATAGTTTGGTGGTAGAAAATGGACACAAATGTAGTGTTCTTGTTGGTTTTCTGGAGGTCTTGGAAGTAGCCTTTATTTCAGCAGATTAATCACCACGAGAATAGGCAGGTGTTAAAGTCCAAATTTTTATTATTTCCTTGCCTGGGCTGGGCAGCTTTTGGGAGAGCCTATCAGAGCAGCCTTAGTCTCAGTGGGGGAAGTGCAAGAGGCCAGCCACCATGGGGGTGTGAGATGAAGTTGAATGAATCTCTCTGAGTCCCAGGGCTTGTGCTTCAGCCTCCAGCCACCACAAAGGTGGACAATGGAATGAATCTGTCTCTGTGTCCCTGCTGGTTGTTATATACTCTATTATAATTTCGTTATCATAGGTGTGAATCTTGTGGAACTATATTAAGTACTAAGTGCATGTACTGAACCATGGAACTATTAATCACCATGGTAAACTAGATAACCATTGTCTCATCAATTCCACTGAGTTAGCACCTTGGAAGAATCCTTGTTTCAAATAAAGAGTTCTGGCCCATAGCACACAGCTCTTATGGGTACAAATATCATGTCTTATCTAAATATTTAACCTAGAACTTCTTGTAGTCATCTACACACATTTGTGTTATGTATGTATATATTTATTAAATGAATGAATGGTTATGGCCTTTTCATTTGAACAGATTTTGATAACTTCTAATACTTTCAGGCATGTGATTTTCTTTTAAAAATTATCTATTTCACTTTAATTTTGAAGTTTTATCAGTTGCCTTGTTTATACATCCACCCCAAAACTCAATGTCCTTCACTTTGTTTAAAAGATCACTCATTAAACCTAGCTGATCTTTTCCATTATCCAAGAGCTATTTCATTTTTTTTTCTATTTAAGAACGCAATTAAAAATTTGACACAAGATGTTGTATAGAAGTTTAAAATTTGTTAAAATGAAATCTCTGTAAATGATAAGTAACAGATAATAGAATTTAATCTATAAAGTAATGGAAAGATGACATTGCAAATCAAATATTTAGTAATAATCGATACCCCAAAGTTAAATTTTATATTGTTTTGATTCATATTCCCTAATGCCTTGTTTTCTATTTTCCTAAAAAAGTGGTTTATGACAACATTATTTCTTACATTTTTTTTAAATTCTCTTAACTTACTGAATCAACTAAAATAATAAAAAATGATTAAAGGTCAATACAATGCTTAAATCTACCAAATGGTTTCATAACAATGAGAGGGATTAACAAAAAGAATCACATGTATTTTATGTTAGAATTATTTCAACCAATAGCTTTCAGTCTGAGAAATCATTTTTGAAAGTTTGCAACAGAAGAATTTCTTCAAACAGGTGTGTTTAAGCTAAGCTTGGTATCATTGGGAGAAGATTGTTTGACTGAGGGAATTTTACTGTGTCTTGACTATGGTGATATGATACTTAAAATGAGAAGGTAAGTCCTGCACTATCTACTTTTAGAAAAACTTTGATATCATTTACCATTAGTGGAGATTTGAGATATTTCTATTGTCTTGTTCAAGCCCCACTGTGATTCAGGATGGAAATAGCATACACATGGAAATGTTTTTAATTTGCAATCTAACTCTGAAATCCAATATACTATTTTCACATCACTGAAGACTCATTGTCTCTTAGACATTTGTACAAATCATAAAGAAAACAATAGCAAGAAACCAGTTGTAATGGGAACAAACAAATGTATCATTAAAATCAGAGAATCTGGGGTCACATTCTAATTGTGCTTCTTTAGCTAAGTGGTACAGAGTTCTGGGTCTTAAGTCTGAAAAACTGGACTTCAAATCTAACATCAGGCAATACTTGTGTGAGCCTGAGCAAATCATTGAACCTATTTGCCTCAATTTCCTCAGCTGCAAAGTAGAAATAATAGACCCTACCTAGAATTATTGATTGAATCAAATGAGATAATATTTATAAAATACTACCATAGTATCTAGAACATTGCAAGTACTTAATAAAAGCTCCCCTTTTCTTTTTTTCCTTCCTTCCTTCCTTCCTTCCTTCCTTCCTTCCTTCCTTCCTTCCTAACTCTTGATGAATCTTTTTATTTCTCTCTATAACCTTCCTTTTCAAAAAAGGGTCTTGTACTAGGCAATCTCTGAGCTCTTAACAACTTAGGACCTTATGGTCCTGAATTACCTATAAAATCCTGAGTTAATCATATGCTATTATGTCATCTCTGTTATCTCTTCTTTTAAATAAAGTGGATCTCCTTTTAAACTAAAAATAAAAAAAATAAATAAATCACCTCTCAATTACTTCCAGATCAATTACTTCAATTGGCACAATTAAACGTGGCTTCTCTCCTAGGCATTGTGCTAATTAATGGAAAATGTGTGTGTGTGTGTGTGTGTGTGTGTGTGTGTATGAGAGAGAGAGAGGGAGAGAGAGAAAGAGAGTTCCTGTCTTCAAAGAGCTTACTTATTTTTTATTAGAAGTATTCTGTTGTAATATCAATATATCTGAGAGTCAACAATTCTATGTACTCGTGATTATCAGGAAATCTCCTGCCATCAAATTTCCCTTGTATTTAGGGTACATTAACCATAATTTGAGAGAGCTTTTGTTTGTTTCTCAGAGAAAAAGAATGCCATGCAGAAGTCATGTAGTGAGCCTAGCTCTCTCCCTTGCTGTGACAGAGGAGAGAACAGACTGTCAGAAAATCATGGAACATGTTTGTCAATGTCTTCCCTCAGGGAGAAAAATATCTCTATGCAGGTGACACAAAGCTGTTCACAGCTGCCCCACTCATAAATCCCTGAGACCAGGCAACCTGGTATGGCAGTGTGTTCCGGATGGAAAGACATGGGGTACTGGTGTATAAAAATATCATCATTCAACTACATTGCTCTAAGAATATTTCCTCAATAGAACCTCTGTTTCTAAACAGTGAGGAGTTATACCAAAAAACCCCAGAGTTTTCTGAGCAGCTTTATAAACAGAGATACCTATAGAGGGTGCCTAGCAGCTTCTAGGTTGGTGTTAAACAAGCAGCCTGTTTCCTCCCATATCTTACAATAAATATCCTTTTACTTCAAGTCCTTCTACAGCTCAATACGAACTATTTCTTTCTTCGGGTTTTCCTTTCTTTTTTCTTTGTTTCTAGCAAATCAGGTCTTTTTGTTGTACACTAAAAATTTTGTATATCTAGGAGAGGGCAGGATCATAGCTCTAAAACTGGAAGTGATCATGGTAGCCATATGTTCCAACTTCCCTTTTTCTCAGATCAGTAAACTGAGGTCCAGAAATATAAGTCCAGATTGACTTATCTGATAAGCTTTATTTTCTCACTGTTCCCAAATCTTCCCCTTTTGTAAATTTCCTCATCTCTACTCAAGTACTATATTCAGAGTATCATGATATCTGGAGTCACATAGCTAGTGAGTATGTGAGGCCAAATTTGAATTCAGGAAGATGACTTTTTCCTGACTCTAAACTTGGCACTCTATTCACTTTGCCACCTTCTCCCCAGTACTTTGTGAAGGAAGTGGAAATACAATAAAAAGGAAAATTTTCATCTCTTTAGCTGTTGCAGTGTTTAGTCAAAGAACTTTAAATAAGAGAATTTGGGGTTAAACACTAACTTCAGATAGAGATTCACCAAACATTAAGGAAAGGGCATTGACATCCAGTTGAAGTAAGTCTTTTCCTGTATAAATTCCCCACTGTGGGATAAGGCTGAAACAGTTTTGAGATCCAGGCTCCATTAGGACCTACCACCAAAGGAGAAAGGAGTCATAAATTGAGAATGGGAAATATAAAGGAAAAAAAAATAAGATTAATACTATCAAATATGTCTGAAGGAAAAAAAAATATCAATCAAAACTGAGAATGAAAACATATAAATAAAAGGGGAAGATATGCAACAAACCATCTAAATGAATAGAAAAAGGAAATTGAAATGAAACCTAATAAGACAGAAGACAATGTGTTTTCCTAAGTGTACACTTTAGAACTATTGAAGAATCCTACCATTTGGTTCTACAAAAAATTATAATCTTGAAAGAAGTTAAAAGGGGATAAATGGAAAATTTATAGTTTGTATAGCTGAAATAATTGGAAGATTAGGGAAAAAAAACTTGAATCCATGGTGATGGGTCTCTCCAAAGAGGGAAACAACAAATATATTTATATTGCCAAATACAAATTGCCTCAAATCTCAAGACACATAATGCTTTAATGTAACAAACAATTCCAATGACAAAAAGTAATGCAAGACACAAAGGAATGTAATAATATGTCAAAAGAAAAAAAAATAGTTTAGGATGGAACACATAATGATATAACTTACAAGCCTGAATCTAATCATCAATAAAAACATTTGGACATTCAGTAAAAGGAAAACATTTGAAATATTTTGTCAAAAAAATGTCAGTTTGAAAACACAGACAGAAAAAAAAGTACATAAATACAACTACTAAAGAAAAATAATTAAAATGAATCACCCTACAGACTACTAAGTGAAAAAATAGATAAGATACTCATGGAGTTAAGAAATGAAATTAAAAAATAACAATACAGACACCATTAAGAGAAAAGGGGGAAAGTATAAGTTAAATAAAAAGTCTTTCCAAGATAACTATCATTTTTATCTAAATATGCTGTCTCCTCCTGGTCTAGCCTTCTCTAATGACATGTTCAATGGAAAGGGATGGTGGGAAGAGAGGGAACCCTTTCTCTTTTCACCAAAGTGTTTTTCTCTCTCTCTTTCCCTTCCTCATTCCCTTCTTTTTCCCTTCCCTCTCACTCTTTCTGTGTGTCTATGTCTCTCCTTTTCTTTTTTCTTTCCAATTAATTCTCTTCGTCCACACAGGATATCATATTCTTACCTATGGCTGATCTGCCCAAAGGAATGGAAATTTTGATCTCTGACAGCTTGTAAGATATCTTATGTAATTCCAAAGGGAAGATAAATGGGTTATGAGTCATATACCTATTAAATGGCAAAAAGCAATGGAGGGCAACGACACTAAAGCAATCTAGGAGATTTCCAAGTAATCAAGATCATCCAAAGGTATTTTATAAATGAAAAACTCAAAGGGACAACAAATAGACAAAAAGTTAGACATTAAGGAAATATAGAAATGGTGCTAGAAAAAAAATCATAGAGAGGGGCTGCTGGGTTAGGCCAGATATATATAGAGATTTGTGTATATATATATACATATATATATATATATATAGACACACACACACATATATATTTATATATAACATATATATACATATAACAACATGTCTAAAATATACACATCAAGTTAAATATATATTTGTTGAAATATAAAATAACAGAGATAACCTTATTCAATAAGTCATCTATAGAGAACCTGGGCTTGGGACATAGCACACCAAAACATAAAAATAAAAATAATTTGTATTAAAATCAGTAAAGAT